>NC_136626.1:15200379-15277879 GCF_933228915.1 Telmatherina bonti
CTCTCATTGTACTCAAATAAAGGACAGTGTATTAAAACATCATTTAGCCCAGATCCTGGCAGAACACTCTGGCAAAATGGAAAAAAAAAGCACACTGAAGCCAACTATTCGTGAGGTGGTTTTTTTTATGTGTTGAGTTATAATTCCAGGCACCACTAATATTTTATTCATTTTTCAGAGACAGGAGAAGTGAGGAGTTGTTTTGGACTCAGCAACCTGGATGACCTACTTGACCCAAATATTACCAAATACAACCTGACACGAGCTTTATTCAGCAGATAAAGGAGGACAGAAGAGAGCTGGGGGATTGCAGTATAAAAAAAAAAAATAAAATAAAAAAAAAAAGTTAAAATAACATCAAAAGGGAATGAAATGGGTTAAATTGCAAAACTGCTTGTTTTTAGATATATATTATCAAGCCAGTGAATGGGTTTTCATGGATCTCAGTTTTCTGGCTGAGTTCCTATCGAGCAAGCTCACATCTGGTCTCTGGTGGATGAAAAAAAAAAAACTCAGGGTTTCCCAGAGGCATGCATGTGTCAGTCAGTATTGGACTTGTAAAGGCCTGGCAAATTATTTAGCACATCCATGTCCCTCCTGCCATTTAGTGATACCAGCCATTTGTGACCAATGGCACCTGTCCCAGCTACTGCTAGGCAACAGGCAGGGTAAACCCTGGACAAGTCGCCAGATGACATTAAAAAAAAAAAAAAAAAAATCTGAAAAAGTAATCATCACAGCAATATCAAGTTAATCAATCATCCACAATGCTCCAATCCTCTTCATTTGCAATGTTAATCAGTTTGAGGGATCAATCAATTTTTATTGATGATTTCAAACTTTAATCTTTTTGGAAGAACTAAAGAGAAGTTCACACCTGCTGTAGAAAGGTACTTTTTCAAACTCTCAGAGAAAAGAAGGAGTAGCTAACTGAGATAGGTATAGAAAATGGATGGATGGATGTGTCATTTTTACCCAACAAGAAAGAAGAAAAACAACACACAGAGGCACACACAGGTGGGTTTCCTCTGGCTAGTTGCATCCTTAATGAGCTGGAATCTGAGCACAGCAAATCAACTTAAAAGGATACCTTAGCTCAGAAATTGCTTCTACAGGATCAAAGAAGCTATTTGGTGGACCTTTCAGCAAAAACGCACTCATCTGGGAGTCTTTCGGCATCAGTTACGTATAAATATTGAGACACATCGTCCCAAAAAAAGACATTTGAAATCCATATTTAGTATTATAGATAAGTTAGTTTTAGATAAAACGAATTTAAAACATAATATTCAATTCAATTTAGCTTTATTTATATAGTACCACTTCACAACAATGTTGTCACATGGCACTTTACATACACATCATTTCAAACTAATTCATACATAGCCTATAATATAAACCAACTGATTGCATCAAATCATGACTTCGATCCAATCCCCCATCCTGAGCATGCACGAGGCGGCAGGGGGGTGGAAAAAAACTCCTTTTTAACAGGAACAAGACCTCTGGCAGAACCCGGCTAATACAAAGGTAAACTATTTAAACAGCACCAATATGTTGTATCCGTGCCTCACATTAAAATGAAATGTTAAACCTATAAAAGTGATAGCTTCACTATACATTAAATTACAGCAGAGGTGCTGAAGGAGATCTGTAACAAATGACACACACACATTATTTATGTATATATATATATATATATATATATATATATATATATATATATATATATATATATATATATGAAATTACTTACAGGTTAAGAAAAAATGCTTACATGGGACTGAATTATTTAAATGAGCTACTCAATAATCTTTTGACTTCATGTCCTTCATACACTGAACATGCATTTCCTAGTTTGAAAAAAAAAAAAAAGCAAGTTAGCAGCAAGAGCTGCAACTTTTATTTTTTGTCAATACATAACATTCAGTGTTGTGAAAATTGCTTCATTGATTAGTCCTACAAGTTTGTCCTTGAGTAAAAACATAATAAAGCCTTTATTCCCTGTTGTTCTAATGCAATTATAAGCAAATAATTGGAAAATATTTTCACAGCCAGGGACATTTGCTTAAAAGAAAAAAAAAAAACCCAAAAAACACTTAATTCTCTAGACTAGCATCAATATCAGGAACAAACTTTTAAAATGAGAATTAGTGACTCGGTGCTGATGTTAGACAAGCTGGAATGTCACAAAAGCTGTGGAGATCAATTTTTAATTTCCGCTGTCTCCCCCGCTTAAATTTCCAGCCAGCCAGAAGCCAACTATTCTAATGTGTCTGGAGATCAAAATAAATGGTGGGATACAGTTTAACAATGAAATGTGATTTAAATGCTCCGAGCTCTCCCCAGTCGATCTTCCTCCAGCTATGCTCTTTTACTGTTTTTTGACTAATTAACTATAGTGTGTGTTCACAACTCCCTATATGTTGATATCCAGTTTCTAGCACATGAAGTGCTGAATAGTTCAGCACTGGTGTTGCAGCACCCAGGAAGTAAAACTTGTGAAGTGCAGTTTGTCAGAATGGTGACACTGTTGGACTCCACAGCTCTAGAAGAGTGTGTAATGATCATTGTGCCAAAACTGTGTCAAAACTAGTCAAAAGGTCCTTTAATGTATTATATCTGATACAGTTTCCGAGACATACAGCAAAACCTCATATAAAAACTTTATATTGTATAGTTATATATATTTCAATATAGTTGTTATATGTATATTCCCCATAGGTTCTTGTCATTGCCTGCAAGCTTGCAATCAAGCAGTGATTTCTAATTAGCTGCGTTTTGTGGTTTCTGTATAATATTGGAAGCTTCAGTCTCAATACTCAAAGAAAATCATCCGCATACAGTAATAATACAATGTTTTTTTTTTTTTTTTTGGCAGTAACCCTGGTTTGGACCTTGATCCCATGCACCAATGTGTGTGTGTGCATGTGACATCTGAAGTCCTTGTATACGCCTCAAAAATAAGGCATCCAAAAGTGTTGCTGTGTATCTCGGCAATGCAAAGAATGTTTGACATTTAAGACAAAGAATGTGTTTGATGCAACACACTTTTATATCATTCAGTTTCTACAATGCTTATCCCAATCCAGGATCACCGAGTTCGAGTCCAGCACTAAGCAGCACACCCTGGACAGGTCTCCAGGCTACTGCAAGGCACACACAGACCAACACAGAACAACCCCTCACACTCATTCTCAGGGAGAAATTATAGCAACATGTCTTTGGACAGTGGAAAGAAGCTGGAGGTAGTAAAATGAACTCCAGCATACTCCAAACAAATCCAGAAAGGTCCCTGTTCAAACATTGCCTTGGGATCGTTTCTGTAAACACATGAAATTTCATACAAGTACACTCTGACACCATCTTCTGCTCACTGGTGGATACCTTTCACACCCTTACACATATGCAAATTATTTTACTGTTTTCACAACATGTTCTTAAAGAGTTTTGATTTCAAAAATATTATTTCTTCCTCATTATTTCTTGGGTCTGGTTTAAAACATTTAAGATTAGCTTCAACATTGTGATTAACTTATTCTTAAGTCCATGTTTCCTTTGTAGAATATGTGTCTGAGTTTGTTGAAAGCAAAGAGACACAAATAAGACGTAATCACCACAAAAGGGTTGGACAGCTTTTATAAATTTAATATATCAATATATAGAGATATTTATCAACAGCTTGATTCCATAGAAACGTGAGTGAGAACATTTTGGCATACAGTACAGATATTCCATGTAAGTACAGAAGATGCTAAGTTTTAAACACAACCCTCCCTTACTAATTCCCTAAACAACCCCCCGCCCCCCCCAGTGACGCACCCCTCATGCCCTCCCACAGACACACAACACTGAGAAACAAAAAGAGTAAAGGTATACAGGAGCACAAAACAAGGCACCAATAAATTAAAATGACCCCTTAAAAAAAAAAGTAACAGAATTAAATACAGTGTGAACTCTACGGTCTGCGATGTTAAAATGCTAAAATAAAACAGAAAACGAATGGAACAGACAGGAGAAAAAGTAAAAACACTTTGGCAGATTATTAATTTTTAGTTACAATCAAGTAGTAAAGAAACCAGTGCTCTTGTGTACAAATAAATTCATATACAGTCTAGACTCCTTTTTACCCAGAAACTTATGTACATTTTTTTTCCGTTTTTCTTTTTCTTTTTTTACAGATACATTTAAAACATTATCAAAAAGTTGGTTTTTTTTCGTTGTATGAAAACGTTTTATTTACATGTCACGATTCAAATCCATTGGACTACCACTGGACCCCCTCCCACCCCGCTTTATTTCCTCCCCTACTAAGAATGTTATCTCTTTACACAGTGCAGAAGGCTTCTCAAAAAGTTTTGTGCAACAAACAGCATAAAAAATGCCTGTGGTGTGGCTGAGGAGTAGACAGAGCCCCAAATGGTTTTTTGTTAGTTTTTTAGGTTTCCTTGCAGGCAATGACACATCAGCAAACTTTTGAGAAAATGCAGGTGCACATTTATAAAAACTGGAGCTTTTTTTTCTTTGCAGTGGATTTTATCCAAGTCGAATGCTTATATAACACGTCCATACTGTTAAATATCAAAACGCTAACCCCGTGTATGTTCAAATTTACAAAAAAAAAAATGGATTTCACAACCTCCTGTTCAACATCTTCATCGTAGGCAACCTTTATTTTTTACACTGGCTGGTAGGAAAAGGTAGTTGACCAAACACTGCCGTTCAAGTATTCAAACATCAAGTAGATCAAATATGAAAGAGGGAATGGTTTAGCAAGGAGAGCAACAACTATAAATCACTTGCAGATTCACAGTCCCCCTGACAGAAGACAAAAAAAAAACAAACAAACCTGTGAATCAAGGAAAAAGTTGATGAAGGAAAGTCACTGTGTCAACATGTCCACCAACTATAGTCAGTGAAAGTTTCCATCCACAGTCCAACAGTGTTCTTGGAAGGAGAGGCTGCTTCTCCCGGCTGTGCGTGATCGATGTCAGTCTGCTGCTTCACATTTACAGCTCCGAGGGGTTTCCTTGTTATTTTTGGGGCTTCCGTGTTATTTCATCCAGTGTTTTAACGCTTCCAGTATGTGTCTGCTTATCAAAAGACTGAGAGCCCTTGCCGAAGGAAAGATGGCTGAGATGAAGATGGAAGGGCCAGAGAGTGAGCGTGCACAGAGACAACAATACTGACTTGGCTTTCTAAAAGCTAGAAATTCAGTAGTATGATAATCAAGGAATGACTTCTAACATCATTGCTGGCATTACGTGTGATGGAAACACATGAGACGAAGCGGTGGAATGATGAGAGTCATGTTAGAAAGCATTCTGGTAAAAGCAGCTGGGAGCATACTCTGCTCTCAGACAGGGATGTTTAAGATTGAAGAAAGGCGCACAAATCAGGGACGCTGTTAATTCTGACACACAGTTAACAGAACTGTTAGAACTTAACTGGGAGCTGAAAACATAAAAAAAAAGAAAGTTTATGGAAGAAATAAACTTGACTTATATCAATAGTCAGGTTTATAATGCAGTAGAGTTAGTCCAGGATTAAAGATGCATGTTAGAGTTTAAGAAAGGAGTTAAATATTTAGATAAACATTGCAACACGAGTTGCATGAGTTACTTTTTTTCTTTTTTTTTTAAACCAAAGAGCGAGATTCATATGTAGGACAAAGAAAAATGCAGCGCAGCCCAGATTGTATTTTTTCCACCCAGAGCTGTGCAATGTGTTTCGTTTCTTTTCTGATTTATTTTTCTGTCTGCAAATTTTATTCTGGCTTCTTGTTTCTTCTTCTACAGCACTGGCAACAAAAACAGGGTCCTGGTTAATAAAGGAAACGTCTGCGTTGACTTCGGAGGGATGGTTTCATCATAATTTAACCTTAACCATGTACACTAACCAGACTGGCTCTCCTATCCAACATAATTATGGATTTGATTCAGTATGTCAACCCTGGTATCAGTTAGATACAACGCGGATTTATATACCCATCACTCATTTTGACACCTGCCTGTCACCCTCGTGCAGAGCAGCGCATAAATGGATTGCATTACCCACTGAAAAATGTCGCCACTCAAATGAACCTTACAGTTGCATTTAGACAGACAAGGCAATTTAATGACAGCTCAGTATTTTATAAGTGCTGTATGCAACAAAAAACACACACCTAGAGTACCTTTAAAACATAGCAGCTATATTAAAGTACATTAAAAACTCAAGATGAACACATGCAATCAACCCCGTAGCGTTATCATGAGGCAGAGCTCTCAAACTGATTTTAATTAATGAGACAAACTACTATGCAAAACTACAAATAATCCTGTCATAAAGCACTGGTTTGTGTGTGCTGCACTCATGTTCCTGTGAACATGAACCGACTGTGAAGCAGGTTTGTAGAGGACAAAAGGTCACATCATGCCCTTTACCACTACTACTTGATAAAAATGAAGGATGAAAGTCAGAGTCTGGACTTTCTCAGTGTCCTTCAGTTTGGACAGCTCCTCTGGAGGTGACCACAAAGCAGACCAGCCAATCTGTCTTCACACTGTAACCATAATAACTTTCCTACAATGTCACGCTCAGGCACCTAAATAAATAAGCAATTTATCCTCCTAACTGCAAACCCTCAGCATGGAACTCCATTAGACCCGAGGCAAACATGGGGATGAAGGAAAGTGTGTGGCACAAAGCTGACTCAGCTCTGGGTTTTAATCTAACTGCCTGCAGTTTATTCATTCTCAACCCACAAAGATGTCTGACCTGTGGCATCTGTTTCTGACCTTCCTTCTGTGTTTTTCTATAGAACTGGGAATGTATGATCATGTCAGCGTCATAAGTCACCGTTCCTGTGTTTTTCCCTTTTTTCCCCAAAGTGACTGTAATTTCTATCGAAATGTAGCTGCGATAATGAAATCTACTCCACATGTCAATCTTTAACCCTCCCTTCAAAACCAACCATTGTGAGAGGCCACCAAACAGCACGCTCGTGTGAGTCAGTCTTCCCCACCATGTAGAATTCTGATGCTGCTTCACATCTGCAAGGTCAAAATGAAAGGAGAAGGCCTGCCTTTTGTGCTCAATTATCCTTTGCTGGAGAGATGTACGGAGGCACAGTACGAAAGCAGACAATGTACCTTTCCAGCATACCTAGAAATGGCCTGCTGGATATGAAAAAGCGAGGCAGAGGTGTGCCTTCCTTTTGCAGAGTGAAAGTCAGAACAACAACAGTAGACGTACATAATAATGGATTATACACCATTCCTTTCCCAGGACAGTAGAAATTCTATCTTCCCCTGTTAGGTGTTTTTCCGATCTTTACTTTTAGCCACATGGTTATTCAAAACTGCATAATAGACTAGTAAGCCAGCATAGGAAGACTTATTTCTTTTTATTTTTGCATGTGTTTTGTAGATTGTAATTCAAGGAAATCTGAGAATGAGCCCTGCGAAATCACATCTTAGTTTTAACATGTCAAAAGTGCAATATTTGCTCGGACCTGCTACCATAAAACTGGAAGACAAGCTCTATGTTTAGCCTTGATAATAATAAATAAATTTAAAAAAAAAACAACTTTTCATACCTATAACATTGAAAAGGTGTTTAACACTGTCAAAATGCTCAATAAAATGATTTAATGATTTGCAGAATAAGGGAGCTGTTGGTGTGCAATGACTTTTTGTCATTCTGTGACAGCCCCCAGGAATCCACTATTGGAGCACGATACGAGCAATTACTACAATATTCAGTGGGAATAAATTCCATCTGATTCAACGGGCTGGAAGCATGTCTTAGACAAGCCAATGGAAGATCAACTCTTTAAGCTGGCTCACACATTTCCTCTCTATCCAGCTTTGAAATCAAATCAGTGCTGGGCTCAGTCAACCCTGGCCTATTACTCATCTGCGCATACAAAACGGGGCCACTCAAAACCACAGTGAACCCTCGGTGACAGCAGAACGCGATTCCTTCCCAATGCCCGCTGTTTTTCTGCATCATCTCATCCAGCTACTCTGATGAAGCGGGGGGTGTTGAAGAGGGAGAAGTTGTCACGGCAAGAAACGAAAGGGGGAAAAACTAGTGCTGTGAAGTCACACAAACGGGCTCACTGCAGTTCAACACCAATAAATGTGTTGTGTAGCAGCTTAAAGATCAAGCAGTCACGTTAAATCAGGAGAAAAGGGATCAGATGGGAGCTGTAGATCCAGAATCAGACTAATTCTACAGTTTTCATTGTTCTTTTATGCTTTTTATGCCAACAATTGTTAATGCTACCTATTCACTTTCTCAAACATTTCAAATTAAAACAAAGACTACGGCAGCTTGTGTTTCATCAAGACGCAACTGTACTGCAGAAACAGTTATACACAATGAAGATATACATTTTAGTTTCTTTCTTTGCATCTGCTTCGTTCTATATGTTTAAAAAAACCCCGACAATATTAATATCTCAAACAGTCAGAGGAAGGTGCTCCGTACAGCAGCTTCAAATAATGTTTTTAAACTCTACAATACTGACGCCTGCTGACAATAACATTAAAAGTCAGAGATATGAATGCGAGTCCTTGCACCCAGTCAAACCTGGATGTTTTGTGTTCCTCTGATATCAGGAGACAGGATTACACATAAACCATTGCCATTTCCGTTCTGCTTCTTTCTTTTTTTTTTTGCCTCAAGGCATGACCCACTGGTGGGACAAATCCTCATGTTCCCCAGCAAAAAAAAAAAAAAAAAAAATCTCCCTCCCTCACTTTGTCACCCCCAAATCACCTCTACTTGTGCAGTTTTTTTCCCCCCATTCCTTTCTCTTTGGCTATATTTAGCCTCAGTGTATTAGGGGGGGACTCTGGGGGGAGAGTCTTGGTATGGAAAATAAAAATAAAGGTGATTTTCTCATTTATAATATTTCTATTCAGCTTTTGATATAAAGGAAACAGGAAGAAACATAACGCCCTTGCCTAAAACTGTACTGTAAAACATCTTTTGGCTAACTTGATCAAACCTGCCTTTAGTAATGTGAACTCAGAGACGCTAATCACATATTTAACATATAAATAAATAGTCAAAGCTGGTGACATTAAAAATCATCCATGCCTTTTTGTTTTTTTACTTCCATGGTGGCCAGAAAGCCAGACAGTACAATGAGGTTAGTGTGAATGAATTGTTGAGCAGCACATCACACACCACGACTGTTAACAAGAGGCGGAGGGAAGAGAGGAGTGGAGCAGAGGCTACTAAACTAACAGTAACAGAAGTAAAAGTGGCTAGTAATGGTAGTAGTGTTACTCTAGTAGTCAAAGAAGCGGAATTTCTAAGATTTATGTTTCATCCTCGCTCCTTAAAAGGACACAAACGGAAGACTGCGTCTCATTCTCCTCTGCGTTGCACTGGCCTCATTGTGGTAGTGAAGAGACTGTGGTGAGAGGAGGGGCCAGCAATGGACTGGATGGGGGTAGGCTGCATCCCCCATCAGGGGTAGCCATCATCCTCCAGACTGAGCGCCACGCGCTGCAAACAGCAGATAAAAAAAAAAAAGACGGTTACCACAGTGGGCTGGTGAGGGAGAGAGAGGTGAGACAGAGCAAGGAGTGGGAAAAGAGAGCGGCACAATGAACAGGAGAAAAAAAATAGATGGAACCCAAAAGCAGCTTAATATTTTCTACTTTCTTTTTTCTCAAAAGCCTTTTCCCTCTGTACTTTCCTTGACCTTTACTAATTTTCTGCCTCTAGTTGTGTGTGCTTTCTGTCCTTCATAACGGGAACAGAGGCGAGGAACGCCGGCTGCTTGCTGGCTACAAATGTCTAGCCCACATAATAACCTTTGTTCCTGCGCTCCAAAGGGCAAGTGGAGTTTAAGAAAGCAGAGGAAGAAGAGAACAATTATAAAGATCAAAGACAATAAAGGAGATTTGGACAGATGTAAACATCATGGAATGATGCTCCTCAGTGAAAGTTACATCGACCTTGAATCTTGGTTGTGCACCTGTTCCATGTCTATGCATGTGTGCACGTGTGTACTTCTAGCCTAGCGTGCCAACAATACCCAGAATTCTTTGCCCCCCCCCACCCCACACATACACACACACACCCTCTATGGAGCATCACAAAGAAATCTGTGTTACCATGCCAACCGATCAAAGCACAAGGTTCCCATCCCCCTCAAATAATCCTGTTTGGCTGCCCTTCCCAGCTTCCTCTATAAGACCCTCAAATAAAAGAAAATAAATAAAATAAATAATAAATACGTCCCCGATCATGCACTCCCTCTGAATCTAAGTGCATTTTAAAGCATATCACAGCTGGCACGGTCTCCAAATGCAGCTTCTTGTGATTCTCAAAATGGCATCTGTATCAGAGGGAAATCAACAGGGTAGTCGGCGAGCTGCGATTCACGGCGACAGCAACTGCATTACATGTTGGAAAATCTGACAAATTAGATTTTGGTTTGTCCTTTGCCCTGATTTGTGCTCCCTCGTTATATTTGGTGTACCTCTTAAACTAAAATGATTAAAAGAAAAAAGAAAACCTTGCAGAAAGGTCCAGTCTTGTGCTCTGCTGCCCTTAAAAGTCAGCTTTCAAAGTGCCTGCGAAGCCGATTCTCTTCTCCTTGAAAGACCCTCCAAACTTCAATCATTTTTGCACTAGTAAGTGGTAATTACTTCCTCTGACCTTTTGGTATCACTTTGATCAACAAAACTAATAAAGATTTCTCCCTGACAGGCATGCTACTTTGTGGCACAAGCTTAGTTTTCAGGTGACAACGTTTTTAAATGAGACCTTTTGCATCAGGTACCTCTGTGAAGAAAAGAAGAGATGCTTTGATAAAAAAAAGGAGGCAACAACCTGAAACACTAACACAACATTCACATAAATGGGATGGCAGGCATCTCTTGTTCATAAATGTTTGGTTGAATGTGGACACTGACTGTGAATGAAATGTAAACAGGAGTGAAGGGTGATTGGTGCTCTTAGCAATTACTGCAAATATGATATGTGCCCGTGTGGGAGTGTGCACGTGCGAGCCTGTTCCTTCTTTCCACCAGGCTGACCTCGTACATCATCCTATCTCCAAATATATTCCAAACTCATCCATTTCCTCCTCCTTTTATTTGCCACTGGAGAGCATTGGTGCCCCTGAGTACCAGTGAGAGTTGCTGTCTGTGATGCCACCCCCCAGGGGAAGCGCAATGAAGGGCTGACTGTGGCTGCCACTCACTGCTGGGTAGACGTGGCCGATGGACTCGCTGTGACGCCCGATGTGGATTTCATCGTCGTCGTCCTCGGTGGTTTTGCGGTAAACGGGGTTGTCGAAGTTCATGCTCTTGGTGTTCCTGCGTCGCCAGTTGCGCCAAACCAGGTACCCACCAGTGCAGAGTAATCCGATGACCACTGTGGCAAGGATAGGGACTGCATGTGTTTAACACACACACAACAACAACACACGGCGGGAGCGTTAACACAGCCCAGGGGACACGGAGCGGCGCTTAAAGCACTTACACACACATTCATACAAAAACATCTTGCAGACTTTCTTTCATCAGTTGAAGACTTATTGTTTTCTGTCACTGACTGTCGACGTTGACTGTTTATGATGGATAAGAAGGAGCAAAACAAGTTTAATTGTTCTGCCGCAAAATTCATGAAGCAAACGAAAAGAAAAAGACATATTCCCCATATTTTGTTTTTTTTTTATAACCAGTTCATTTGTAGCCACAAAAATCATTTTTAAAATAAATATCAGTAAAAAAAAACAAAAAAACAATAAGCCTTCATATTGTGCATAATCTCTTATTGCACTGCATTCGATTTCACTCCCACATAATGATCAACACCACAAATATACATGAATACACATGCTCAATTTTTAACAATAAACACATGCATTCACCTTGATATATACATACAAACCCCAGACAAACACACAATACATAACCACTCAAAGACTGAACCATAATTGCGTAATATCCAGGACCTACAGCCAACAATTTGGCTCTTGTTTTTTAATAAAAGCCTATCAAGGTTGTCTAACTGTCATCAGCATATTATCCCCGCGCTTCTTTTAGGCTGTGATTTATAATTTTGGACTTGTTTTGCATGAAAAATGAAACACTATCTGCCAACAGCCTGGCTGTGGTGTTGCTGGATGGGGTTATGGAGAAAGGGAGAAAAAGCGCTGGAGGACTTGAGATAGCCATAGTCTCTCTTCCATCATTAACATAACATTAATGCCTCAGTGCCCTGCAGAAGCAGGGTTTGTGCAAAGTGCATGTATGAGTGTGAATATGTGGAGTGCACATGTGGGGAGACCAACAGCCAAATCAGCAGTGTGTCAAGGAGGGGAGATAAAGCAAGTGTGTGTGTGGCTATGTGTGTGCGCTTGCATCCACAGATGTGTTTTCATCTCTTCAAGAAGCCCCATCCAATTGCATTTTTATTGTAAAGGCTCTTGATGTCCCAGCATGACTGCGCTGGAAACCCCGGATCTGTCTTTGTTCTTTCATGGTGGAAAAAAAAATCCACTTTTGTCTCATATAGAATATTTCTCTATAATAAGAGAGCAGCCTAACAGTTTGACTTTGGCTAAATACTCATAATCAGCATTAGGCTGCTTCCCCTTGTGGACTTGTGGGTGGTGCTTTGCTGGATGTGAGCAGAAAACTGTGGTGCACGAATCCAGCCCTTGTGGACCTCCAACAATAAATAATGTTTCAAAGCTGCCAAAAAATGCAAAATGGGGGGATTTGTGGCAGCAATGAATGGCAGAAGGACAGAATAAAGGATGAGGTTGAAAGGGTTAACAATCCCGAGAGTTGTTTTTAATGGGCTGATATCTCAACTGTGGAGATTAAAGGAGGAGGGGGGGCTTTGCAATAGTTCAGAGCTCCCATGATTTATAAAACTATTTAATATTAAGGATGAAAAAGATCTCAATTAGCAGCATGTGCTGAAGCTAAAAGGTCATTTGCACATTCTGCTGAATTTGCAGTTCAGTTCAGCATTACAGTCTGAAATATTTCCATAAAATGTGATTTTCATTTTTATCAAAGCTAATAGAAAAGATTAACTTTATTAAGATTGTTTGACTGAAGGAAATATGTCTACAATATGTCGTGTGTGACAAGTGGTGGTTCTATGGAGTGTTTTTTTTTTTTTAAATAAAAAGACCTTATAATTTAGCTGTTCCTTGCAAAAGTCACAATTTTCTTTCCCTAATATTCCACTCTGTGAGATAAATAGGTCAGAGCACTGGATTAATTGAAGTACCAGCAACCTTTATGATCACAGCCTGAACGTGAACTTAATGTTATAACATCTGGTCAAGTGTGATGACAAAACATGAATTAAATTTCCCATTTGCTCAGATCACAAATAATTAAAACATAATGTGCACAGGACAGTAGAGTGGCAACTCCCTGAGGGACAAGTTCTCCCCATAATGGCTCTTTTCATCTGGAAGGATGTCATTAGATAAAATCACAACTCAGTATATTTTCTGAATGGTTAAAATATTGTTTAGTACTGAAACCTTAAATCTGAGCCTGCCACATGCTGAATGCTTCATGTTAAAGATTTAGTTAAGAAGATAGGAGAATATAAGCACTGAAAGTATTTAACACATGAATGCAAATACATAAACTCAACGCATAAGGCCGGACACAGAAATAGCACACAAACATACACACACATGCAGAACTTCAGAGATGGAGGAGCGAGGAGGGAGAAGCAGGCAGGCAAAAAGCAAAAAAACAACACAGTGGGACGGTTAAGGATACTCACCGATTGGGATGACTATCCCCAACACCGCTACGGTGATGTTGTTACCTATGAGATAGTGATCACTCGCAGCTGAGATGAACCGACAAGAGAGAAACAAACAAAACAAATCAAACTAAGCAAGTAGTTTTGCTCCACACCACCCCCTCCCCCCACATGCCCTGAGAGGGAGAAATGGAAGTATGTTGAACAGAAGGGCATCATGCCGGAAAAGCTGATTTGCATAATATAAAGATGGAGAATCCATCTGCAGAATTTTTTTTTCTTTCTGTTTTTTTAACAGCATGTGTAAATGAAATGTGGATTAATCGTCCCAGGAGGCCATAAAAATGCAATGCAATGCTTTGTAACACGAGAGGATACAAATGCAACGCCAGAGAGATATGCATCAGAATTTTTATGAATATAATTCAAAAAACACAAATTTGGATTTAGGAAGCAACAAGCGATTCACATCGGGCATAACTCATGTTGCGAGAGTGGTTGACCTTCAGCACCATCATCCCATATCTTAAGTCATTCTTTTTCTGCCTCATCTTTTCCCTTGATGCAAAGCAGCATCCATTTATTCCAGACAACCTTTGAATCTCAACTCCCCTTGAACTCTCACCCCGACAGCTCAGTGTGGAACTTTGGCATTAACTCTGCTCCCAGCCCCGCTGTTAGCAGCAGGCTAGTTACTGGCCAGAGTGTGATCAGATGGCTCAAATGAAGTCTACAGAGAAAGATTAACAGAAGCGTTCGCAGTGCTGGCTCTGCATACTGATCGGCTCATACCAGAAAAAGATCGTGAAGTTCTATGCATAGCAAAAAGGCACAGATGGCATGTGATGAATAAGATGCACAATATTTCTCAGAAATGCAATCATATATGACAGAAACCCCACACAGACTACAATGCATTGGAGAAGGAAGCATATGAGAGGTTGTGACTTCAGACTGAGCAGCAAACTGCAAATTCTGAGTCAGCAGAAGTGATTTAGTCTTTCTCCTAAAGTATGAGTGACACCAAACGGGTTCAAATCTTATTAAAGAAACTGTTCTGAAAGAGGCAGTCCGTAGAGAGCGAAGGAAGAGAGTCTCAGTTTCATTAAGACTATTATTGCAGGAGGGAATTTAATTTCAAGAAGTTTCAACGATTTCATACCTCTGCACAAACCATTCACATTTAGATACATTAATATTTGTCTTATACCTAAACAGCACTAAACAACAACAACAGCTGTAAAATAACACACTGCGTATTGATACTTGAGATGAACACTTTCATTAAAGGTGGAGTATGTAAGATTTTTGATACTTTCAAAATAAACAAATAAAATAACTACAAACATAATTAGAAAATGTAGGTTCCAGTTTGTCCATATTTGATGCGTTATTAAATTACAAGTTTAATTAATGACAAATGACAAAAAACACTTTTTTTTTTTTTTTACTGGTAGGCAAACATTTAAGAAGGGTCTTTGTCATTAAATAAACTTGTAATTTAATAACATCAAATATGGAGAGACTGGAACCTACATGTTTAAAAAAAACTATCTAATTGTGATTGTAGTTTTTTTTTTTAGTTAATTTGTTTTGAAAATATTGAAAATCTTACATACTCCACCTTTAAGTGAATCTAATTTTTAGTAGAGGCTGAAAAGAGATGTGTAAACTAAACACAAACATTCATGTGAATATGTATATAAACTGTTTAACGTTCATGTTTTGTTAATTTTGTATGACCAGATAAATGTTAAGGTGAAAGTAGCTGAGGGATTTGTCAAAAGAAAGGCTAAAAATTTGATGGAAATAATGTAAAGAGTATAGATGCTTTGTAACTTTAGGCACTTGCTGCTGCTGTTTATCCTTCACCCGTCTTCACAGAAACTCCCATTTCTTCCTTGTCCCACCACCAAACCCACCGCCGCACTTGTATAACAGCTGACGCCGACAAACTTGACAGTGTGCATTGAGTTGAAAATTATAACACATGGCCCGTGGGTTTGAAGACACGTCTTGTTCATGCCCCATTTTACCTTGTATGCCTGCTCCACCTCTCATCTGTAGAATTTGTGGCACACTGAGGAAGCTGACAACTTCAGACACCGGAGGAGACGTGCACTTGCTTCTGAATCACCCAGAAAAACCCAGAATCCAGTGCAGCAGGAATTCTTTTAGAATTCCCAGCAAATGACTTTCACTCTCGCCTCGTTTCCATCCCATATTGTCTTTTTGAAAACTCATTTCCGCTTGTTGCGTATATTATTTCCTTCACTGTATACTTTCATTTAACAGTCCTTAGTTGAACTTCACAGTGTCTTACCTTCCATTCGTCCACAATCCTGTCACCTGGCCATCTGTAATTTAAATCCTGCTAACCTGGTCTCTTAATACATATAGAAAGTTTCTGATGAGAAAGAATTACTGTATAATTAAATTATTTAATGTATACACACAATCCAGCAGCATGCCATTATAAAATAATAAAGTGTGCAAAATAAATGAAACCACCCTTCATTCTGCTCTAAATATCACACCAAAAAAAAAAAAAAAAAAGAAGAAGAAAATCTTTGTAATGGGTAAATACCACCTGATTTTAACAATCACATGTGATACATTAGACCATATTGTTATCTAGCAAAAACTACGACCAAAGCCTCAAGTTGAAAATTACATGGCTAATGAATAGTCAGGTGCTGCTAATCATATGCATTTGAGTAAGTAAGTAAGTAGGATCCCCGCTCGAAAAGCAGACGTTCTC
Organism: Telmatherina bonti; assembly: GCF_933228915.1. NCBI lineage: Eukaryota > Metazoa > Chordata > Actinopteri > Atheriniformes > Telmatherinidae > Telmatherina > Telmatherina bonti. The sequence goes on from NC_136626.1 coordinate 15,216,896, forward strand.
ACAGCTTGCTGGTCTGAAAACATTCTGGTGTGAGTTAACACACCGTTGAGGAGGACAGACATCTGTATGATCATAGACAAGCAATTGTTGCTGCCCATTAATCTTAGAAGCATCACAAGGCCATTACCAAGCAATCTGGAGTCCATCATTCTGGGGTGAGAAAAATTATTCACAACTGCAGCACACTCAACTTCTCAATCATCCCAGAGGAAGACGTCGGAGCAGGTTCAGCCCAACGCCGACTGTGCTATGCATAGTGATACTGTACAGACCCTAGGGGTTACATCTCAGACTCCAGGGGCCTCAAATAGGCAGTACACCTTGCTATTAATCTAAGCATGTGCAACAAAAAAAAATGTGCAGAAAACAGTACAGAATAGAAAAGACGACGCTTACAATAGAGAAGCTGTTTGAACGGGTGACTGCAGTTTGACAGTTAGCAAAATCTCACGCTGTTGTAATAAAAACACATTGTATGATGTGCACAGCGGACTGTCAAGTTTGCTTCACGGCTCCACTGACTTTGTCTATTTTCTTATACATTTTAAGTCTCGTCGTTGCTTTGTAAACCGGCGATGGTGTTGCTTTAGTCAGCTGTCGTCAGGACTGTATTAATGTTTTTCATGAGCTCCGGAAAAAGCTTGATTGGCATGAGAGTGAAACATGTGGCCAGCTTTAGAATGAATTCAGAAGGTGAGAGAAAGAGAAGGACAGAGAGAGCTAGAAAGGGAAAGAGGAAGAGAGCGACGGGCTGTCAGACAGTCAGGATGAGCGATGAGCGGGGGATGTGGAGAAGGAAGCGGTTTGTCGTTTGCGAAATCTGACACCTTCCGCTGGACGTTGGTCAAGAGGGATAAAGAGTAAGAAGATTGAGAGATTCACTAGTGCTTGTGTGTGTGTGTGTGTTCACGTGTGAGAAAAAGAAGAGAGAAAGGGGTTGTACAGTAGATAGACAGAAGGAGAATTGAAGGGGAAGAAACAGCAGAGCAGAGAAGGAAGCTGATGTTAAGTATTAGTTTTCAGCTCCCTGCTGCGTTTAATAGCAGTTGGTCGCTGGGGATTACAAGCACTTCACGTTCACTTCACACACACTTATACGAACCACCCCGCAGACCATGATACATACCTCTGTGAGAGAGGTTGGCATTAGCTTCTCTTTGGATGCTGTTGGGGGCCATTGGGCCTGGTAGAGATGATGTGGATGTAGATGTAGATGTCTGGCTGGTGCTGCTGAGACTTGCCGTCTCCGTGCTTGTGGCGGCGGTGGTCCGAGGGTGCTCCGTACTCCTGGAGCTTCTGGAGGTCTGAGAAAGCGCTGGTGTCGTATGCCGCCTTGTCGTGTGCCTTGGCGTGGTAACAGCCGAGGTAACGGCTCCTGTGGTAGTCGTGGTAGCAGCGGTGCTAGTTGTCGTCGTGCTTGTTGTAGTAGTTGTGGTGGGAGTTGTAGTGGTGGTGGAGGTTCTTGTGATGGTGGTGGAGGTAGTGGGAGCAGCTGTTGTGGTTGTTCTGAGACGGACTGCACAAAAAAAAAAAAAAAAAAAAAAGGACAAAAATCACAAACGCTTATCTTTTTTAAGTTTTTAGTTGGATTTTAAATGCAAATAAGATGAAAGTCTGACCATTTTCTTTCATTCCAGCATTGCATCTATCAAAATGTCTCCCGCAGATATAATTGTGCTCTCAGATACACCAAATTACTATGCAAGAAAATTTATCTTATGAAATACGGTCCTTCTGGGCTGCTCTGGCATTCACAAAAATAAAGCAAGCAATGGGCAACAGAGAAGTGATGAAATTTTTATTCCATCGCATAATAAGTGTGAGCTCAGCAGAAACATTTGTATTACATTTGGAAATCCAGAGGCTGCAACCGCAATGTGTGTGCGTGCTCAATGCCCACATTCCCTCTCTCTGAGGGACTCTGAATGGTGGCCCACATACATCATCATCATCATCATCGCTTTCTCCCTTTTCTCTGTGTCAGCTCCTTTTTGCCTCACCTGCACCAACCCGATGTGTGAGAACAGATTGAGTCTATTAGGGATAACAACTTTACAAATACTGCGACTCTATCGAGGCAGCGGACTGTGTTGAGCTCTGGAATAAGGTCAGCCAAATAATCGAGGTGTATTGGGGACGCAGGCAGAATTCCTGACCCACTTCTTCAGATGCGTACAGACAACAAAGGTTTCATATTCACATTCTTTGAATCCAATGCAATGACATGTGCGTGTTACACTGCCACATGCTGGATTTATATGAAGTCTGAAGGATTCAGGAGGCGATATGAAAAGATATTAATGTAGCAACTCTGATGTATTCGCCACAAGCAAAAACTTATTGGCATATTCTCTTTTGTGTGCAATATATTTAGGGTCTTCTCCACACATTTTAATGACAATTTCAACACATTCAAGAGGTCTTAAAAATTCTTTTTGTTTCAGAATGATGTTGTGAACATCAGTGGATAAAAATGCTTGGTGTGGATGGAGGTGATGGCAAGACAATACCCCCAAAATATTCCTATTTTCTTCAAGTTTTAACAGCGTTGTACTCCCTGCAACTATTCATGTACAGTACCAGAGTGGAAACCCTCTAAATACTGAACCATGAAGAGCTGCATATTTATTCATAGATGATGCATAAATAATTGATGACGATGTGGAACGCGTTCACAGAGCGAATCTCTTATTCAGCTTAATATCTGAATGACTTGGCAGTCGATCGTGTTATTGAGATTATAGTAGGGTTTCATGTAACATTAACCAGTAGGTTTCCTTTTAGCAGGCGTGCTTCTGAATGTTTTTTTGTTACACTGATGCAGTGTAAACGACATACCTACTGCACAGCGCCTCATGTCCGGTCCAAGCTCCATGCCATCAGGACATGCACAGGTGTACTTGGGGGAGTGGTCTGTGATCTGAGGGGCCTTCAGACAAAGGTACTCGCAGCCACCATTGGGTAAAGTGCCCATATTACAGGTGTCAGGACCTTGAGAAGCACAAGAACAAATACAGGGATGATGAATAAGAAAATAACTTTTAGCTATTTTAGTTATTTTATTTTCACTTTCAAAACATTTAAAATATATAACAAATTCCAAAAGTTTCCATTGAACATTTCCTGGCATCATTGTGTAGAAAATACATCCAAATATGATCATCAGTTTTGGAATTTCAAAATATTTGGTGGATTCCCCATATAACTGAAGCAAATGGAAGTCCCGTGTCAATGCCAGAGTGATGAGCACAGAGTTAGGCAGAACATGCACTCTTGACTTAAACATGTAAAAGAAAAGAAAAGAAAAGCAAACACTGAACGAGAAACTGATTTCAGAAACACTAAGTCAGAAAAATGGGGATTATAATTTTAAAGAAGGGACTTCTGCAGAAGACTTATACAGTAATTAATCAGCACCAATATTCTGTTTTGTGTTTCATACCATGAAACAGCCTGGGATCTATTGTAATCATATTTCATGGTCTATTTTCAAGCATTTTTAGAGATGCTTCTAATAATGCAGACATTACAAACAGATAAATTATTTAGTCCCTTAACCCAGGATGCAGATTCATGGCAGATATTGCTGCTCATGCTTTGCAGGGAAGAGTCAGAATTAGGTCAGGTTGCTGTCAAATCTGCCCTCTGATGTGCTAAAGCAGCATATTCTTCAAGTCATCAGAACAGCTGTCAGTTACAACATCCAGGAACATATTAATAAGGAGGGAATACATTTATAATTCACATACAGTATTTCTGCATACTCTATGTGGCGAGCAGTTTGCCAGTGACAAACTCAATGCTTCAACCATTCCTTATAAATTTTCCATGTTAATGAGAAATATCACTCCCCTCCTTTAAGCAACACTTTCAGGTTCTGTAACTTACAAAACATTTAACAAAAGAGAATTTAAAGAGGAATAACATGAAGATAGATAAACAAGAATATCAATATGAGCAAATTGATATTCTAGTTATTGCTTCAGTCTTTTTACTCCTCTGCACTGCCTCTCTTTGGTAAAAGGAAACAAAAACTAAAATTAAAAGCCAAGTTTCTAAGCAAAATAGAACAGAATGAAATAATAAATAGATTAATAATAAAAAATGACCTAATAAAGACAGAGTAAGATGTCAGCTTCTTTGGGTGAATTTAGAGAAATTGAAAGATGCCAAGCAAACTGTCTGAGATGTTTTTCACAATGTGAATGTGAGCAATAAGAAGGAAGAAAGACTTTCTGGGTCACTGTTAATGTACTGTATGTTTATGCATTTAAAAAAAACATGAAAATGTGCAGACTTTTTGCCTTAAGAGTTGTATGTCTCTACCAGCGACTCGGATTGCAGAACACTGGACTAGAGGAATATCGTTGCAGTGGCCCTGGATTTATATTTTGTTTTTCTGTCTCTTATGAGATGTCCACTAACATGTCTAATTTAAACCAAAAAAAAAAAAAAAAAAAATCAGTAAAATCAAAATATTGAAGGTGAAAATAAACATTTCATATCATTTTATATGATCTTGAATTTGTTAAGTCTTGATTAAAATTTGAGGGAATTTGAAGAATTAAATTTATGGCCATCCATCCATCCATCTCCTTGTTGTTTATCTAGCGTCAGGTTGCAGGGGCAGCAGAAGCTAGACATCTCTCTTCTTGGCCACTTAACTTATCTGAGGAAATGCAGAGGCATTCCCAAGTCAGCTAGGAGATGCAATCCCTTTAGCGCATCTTGGGTTTTCACTGGGGCCCAGAACACCTCACCAAGAAGGGGTCCAGGAGGCATCTATCCAGATATCTTAACCACTGCATCTGGCTCCTTTTAATGTGAAGGAACAGCGTCTTTACTCTAAACCCATCCAGGATTCTCACTAAATTTCTAAAGGATAATCCAACCACCTGCTGAGGAAACTAATTTTGGCCCCTTGTGTTCCCCATCTTGTTCTTTGTCACTACTCCTAGCTAGTGACCATAGTGTGGGGAGGAACATACTGTATATCTTCTGATAAATTTAGTGTGTCGCCTTTTGGGTCAGCTTCTTCTTCACTGTAACAGACCGATGCAGACCACTTCATCGATCCTGTTTCATCCATCTCTCAATCATGAGCAAAACTGCAAGGCACTTGAACTCTTCCACATGGAGAATAACCTCATTCCAGATCCATGAAGGACACGCCACCATTTTTTGGCTAAGCAGGTGCTGATTTTCATTCCAACAGATTCATTCATTGCCTCTGAAGTGACAGACTGGGTGGTGGTCCCACTCTTCAAAAAGGAGGATTGGAGTGTGTGCTCCAACTATAGAGGGATCACACACCTCAGCCTCTCTGGTAAAGTCTATTCAGGGGTTCCTAGAGAGCTGGTTGAATCTTGTATGAGGGGAAGCAGCATGGTTTTTATCCTTGTCGTGGAACAGGGAACTAGCTCCTCGTCCTCTTTGGGGTTTTGGAGAGGGCATGGGAGTCCACCCAACCGGTCTACATGTGCTTCGTGCAACCACAGAATGTGTTTGACTGGGTCCCACATGCAGTCCTGTGAGTGCTCTGGGAGTATGGCGTACCAGATCCCCTTGTATGAGCTGTCTAGTCCCTGTAGAACTGGTGCCAGAGCTTGGTCCTCATTGCCAACATTGAGCCGGCTTTGTTTCCAATCAAGGTTGGAGTTCTTTTTCACAAATTCTGTTCATAACTTGTGTGAAAAAGAATAGCAGCCAAGGTGTGGAGGGGATCCGGTTTGGTGGCCTTATGATATATTCCCTGCTTCTAGATGATGTGGTTCTATTGGCTTCATCAGGCATTGATTTCCAAGTCTTGCTGGAGTGGTTCGCAGTCAAACATGAAGCAGTTGGGAACTTTATGTCATTTAAGAAAAATGACATTCATTAGAATGAGACAGATAACTGAGTAGCTAAATGGTTCAGCTGGGTCATGCCATGCCATTGTTGGCATTTTGGAGGAAACACATTTAATTCTGTGAAATCTTTTTGAGAAGCATCTTATATTTATTAATGAGGGAATGCAATTAGCTCCAAACTGGCAAGCGGGCTGGTTGGAGCACAAAGGGGGAGAGAAAACAAAGCATGAAAACACAGACAAGCAAACAAATTGCTGGCTCAGATTGCCAAACACACTACATTCCACAGTGCAGCAGCATTAACTAGCACCCGCACACACCTTGAGAATGTATCCATCCCTGGGAAAATAATGAACGCATCATTTGACTTTCCCAATACAATCATCAATCTAATCACACGTGTCTCAGGTAATCTGTTTTTTTTTATTTTTTTTATTTATAAAGACAGTTTTCCTATTGGTTCTTCTCTTTTATGTGCTGAATTTTTTAAACATCCAAATAAATTCTTATAGTTTGACCAAAATAGATGAAGTACACTGATCAATGCTGACAAACACTGAAAAATAACACAAACAAAAGTTTTTTCTTTTTTTTTTTTTAAAAACAAATATTGGTTCCTCACCTGATGTAATATATGCTGTGGGTGTTTTACCAATAAAATCAATTAACTGAATTATGATTAAATAAAGACATTTAAAAAGGCTATTTTCTATAAGCTTTGCCAAGAGCCTTTGCAATTGCTGTTTCTTACCTTTAGGCTGCCTCTGTTCATGAAACACCACTAAGTCCAGGGGGTTGTTAAGGTCCTGTGCAACCTTTGCCACATCTTGTCCTGTCAGTCGGTTTACACTATATATCGCTTCATCCTCCAAGTCTGTCCAATATATGTAATCCTGTGTTAAAATGAGACAGAACAGTCAACATAGAGTGAGATTACTATCAGACAGTTAGGGATATTTGTTCTCTTGATCTACAAATCACAAAACTCTTATTGGGATTATATTTGATATCATATTCTCCTGTGTACACACAGAAAATAGAAAGGAACTACTGCAGACCAGTACTACTCAGACTAAGATCATCTGTGTGCATAACATTGTTCTCCAGTAAGTAACCAGTCATACTTATTAAAAATGTTCAGATCACAAGTCCCAAAATGTTATCAGCTGACAGTTGTGTGGGTGCAGAGATAAAATGCAACTCCTCAGTGTGTAGAGCACAGTCAACATGACTCATCATGGGGTTTTCATAGAAAATAGATTTCAAGCAAACAGCTCTCTATGGACATGGATCATGAATGAAGAGCAAAAGCTTTTGACTTAGTTAGCTCACCACTCCAGCTGTGGTTGTGAAAAGAGAAACATAATATAATAAATGTTAAACTCTATTAATCAGTTATGATAATATCACTGTGACAATAACAATGCTATTAAAAACTGTTTATGCGCCCTTCACCCTAATAAAAACTCAGTTTTTATGAAGGTGCTTTACATCACTGAAAATGGATCCAGTATCTGCACGTTGAGGTCAATAAATCACTAATATGCTACTGAATCAATTTCCCCCCACTAATCATGAAGCAAGTTAGTTCAGGCAGACAACTTGAGCTGCTTTGCTGCTTTCCATGTGATCTGCCTCAAACATTCATGCTACAAATCTAACATGCCCCTCCATTCTGGGTGTTCTGTTCAAGCTGAGCACTTCTTCCTTACTGTTTGCCTCATGCTTGCTGTCACTATCACTGCTGCTCCTGCTGCGACCATGGCACTAAATATAAAGTTTGTTTTGAACCTCTTTGCCACTCCACAAACCACCTGTATGACCCTGGTAAATAAGAAAATATCCAGCATTCATTCCAAAGTTGTTGTTTTTTTTTTAATGATTAATAAATATGTATGTATAAGAAGCAATGGGATCTGAGCCTAATTACAATTCTAAATAGTGCTTTTATTTACCAGCCTGCGAGTTGTCTAACTAAAAATGTAATTGTTAAAATATCCAGTGAACACAACTAGGAATATATTTAAATACAATTTAAAAATTTTGTAGTAATTTTGTTTGTTTGTTTGCTTTTTAAATGTTAAATAATTATTTGTCAGTCAAAAAGCATCAATTTAAATTTAAGTTTATAATTAAGTTTTTTTTCTGAATATTATGAACAGTAATAGTCGAAAGAAAGTCTGCAGCAAAATCCTGTAATGGTATTTTGTTGGTGTTGTTTATAGCAAAGATGTGGCTCAGATATGAGTTTATTGCTGCATGACTAAAATACTGCACTAATGCAAAAAGTGAAGTCTTAGTCTCTGCTCCTCAGATTCTAAATGTAGAAATATTAAAGTTTTAGTGACTGTGCTGCTGTGTAAGGTGGAATTAGCACTCTGGTTTCTTCTAACAGTCTAAAGACACACATGCTGAGTTGCTCTCAGGCTCATTAATGCCAAGTGTGTTCATGTGTTTCTTGGTTCAAGCTGTACCCACATTTTTTCCATTCAGTGTAAGCAGGGATACGTCGTAAAGCCTGCAACCCTCCAGAGATACAGCCAAAGATAAAAGTAATGTACAAGACAGAACAATTACAGTTTAGAGCAGGGGTGGGCAACTCCAGTCCTCGAGTGCCACAGTCCTGCAAATGTAAGGAGTTTCCCTGCTGCAACACACCTGGCACACATCAGACCTGAGTAGCAGACTGGTGCAGAGCTTGACATCAAACTGCACAAGTCTGCTAATTAACCATTGATTTAAATCAGATGTGTTGCAGCAGGGAAACTCCTAACATTTGCAGGACTGTGGCACTCGAGCACCGGAGTTGCCTACCCTTGGTTTAGATCCTTATGGCCTGAGTTAACTTAGATCTTTCAAGTTTTCTTTTCTTTTTATTTTATAATTGCAGGCATCTGAGAAATGATTTGATTTCCAGTGTGTCTAAAGAAGAAAAGTAAGTTCCATAAGGTAAAAACCAAAATAGAATCACAAGTTTTAATTTTTATGAGGAATACCTCTTATCTTCTAAAAAGCTGAGCAGAGTGTAGTTAATAAATGTTGATGCTATGATGCTGGTCAAAGCAAGATGGAAAAAAAAAAACATTGTAAAGGAATATTTTAAGCCCTGCTCCATTCACTGTGACAAATGTCAACAGAACATACATATTTATTTGTTGAAACAACAGGTTAACATGCCTAAAGAACCTTCAGAAACCCATTTCAACAGTATTAAATAGCACCACGAAAAAACAAAGTACAGCAAAAAGGTACCCTTTGACCACTACCTTGTTCAGGTCCCCTTATTTTCTGATATTTCACATTCAAGGGATCCAAGGAGGATTCTTCTACAACCTTTAAAATGGTTTGGGGCAATCAATTCTCCAGTATTTTTGATGGTCTTTCAAAGTTTTTCTTCAGGCATTTGCTGTTTCTTCACTCATTTCCAGTCCAGTACCATTACCCGACAATTTCAAGAACTTGTTTTTCCATTTGTTTGCTTAGTCACTTAACACTGATGCCCCATGAATCATTCTAGCATAAAAAAAAAATCCGACTCTTTGAAAGAAGCAGAGCTTAGGATAAAAACATGTTTTAAGTAAAGAAATAAAGTGTGCCTTCAGGTTTTTTGTACTGGTTTGGTAGCTATCCTGATTCTGATGTATATTAAACAAATTCTAAGAGACAAAAGACAACTGGCATCTTCTTAAAATATTGTAGATTCTAAAACACACATTTTACTTTTTAATTTCTGTTTCTTTATACCATTTATCACCTCCTTGTAATTTTCTTCAGTAGTACTGGATGAAAGGATACACAGTACAAGTGGTCATGGCACTTGGTTTCCACAGCAACAAGCCCGTTCCGTGTATGAGGGAACACATCAATTAAGGAAAAAAAAAGCAGGGAAAAAAAAAAACTGAGATTGTAGGATCATAAGCAAGTTAAAAACAGAAAGAAGAAATGATTTAGAGAGGGTGAATACGAGTCAGAGAGGAAAAGGGAAGCTGAGGATAAGCCAAAATTTTCATGATGCACAGACAGTTTTAAGCGCTCTCTAAAGGTACGGATCAAAGGTCCAAGCACAGATTTGTAAGGCGTGTGTGGTAGGTGATGTGTATCTTGCGTGTGCTTCAGTCCCAGCGGTTGTCCTTGCTTTCCATTTGTTCTGGATTATCAGTAGACTTAACCTTTCCTCAATCTTTCCCTTTTCCATCTTTCAGTGAGCTCAGCATCGCTCCATCCTTTGCACTCAGATTCAGATAACCTTTACTCTTATGACAGTTGTGCTGAAACAATGAAAGACAAATGTCAGCCACACCGATAAAACAATTCTCAAACCTCTTATTTCTCCCTTTTCCCTTTTTTTTTTTTTAATCTCTGTGGATGTCTTTCTCAATCTGTCAATCTCTTCCCCCTGTTTATCTTTTTCAGTTTCTCTGCTGTCAGTCTCTTCACATGTCATGTATCTTCTGACCTTGAGAGCATGAAAACCTGAGCAGGGTGGTTCTCTTTATTGTTGGATCAAGGTGAATCTTTCATGTGTTGAAGGATGGGCCTGAACTTATATACAGGTGCAAACAGGTGACTTTCTGAGCACATGGAATTGCATCACACTGAGAGCCAAGTCTCTGAGCTGTTTAAAAATCCATCTAAATGGATATGAAATCATTAAAAAGACTCAAGGTGAAATAAAGGATTAACAGTTCTGTCATGATTCTGATAAAAAAGCACACATGTAGGCGCAGTCTGGCTGTCTGATGATATAATGCCACATGAATTAAGAAATAAATGCCCAAACTAAGCCAACCCATCTTTCTTTTTGTAAGTCTTTGATTAAAAAATGTTTTGATTTATATTCTTTGTAACCCAAATAATAATGTAGGCTATGTGTTAAATCTGAGGAATCTTTAAAATGTCTCCCCCAGTCCAAGCATGTATCTACCCTTAACACATTCATTTTCAATGCTCCTTTCTATGAATCATATCCATCCTCTTCTCCTTCTCAAACCCATCTCATCGTTGCTATTTTGCCCTCGAGACAAACACAGAAGGGATGAAAGTAATTCAATGATACAAAAGCCAAAGAAAGAGAATACATTGATTTCCGCGAGCCTCTGCAATCCACGTTTCCGTAGGCCTTGTGTGAAGGGAGGAGGTGGACCCTGACTGGAAGGGTTTGTTTGTGTGTGTTTGGGAATGGTATATCAAAGCTTAGACACATGAGCCATGGTTCTGTCTCCTACGGTTTTAAGTTTGAGTTCTGCAGATGGCATGCCGTATTAGTTGTAAATCTCTCAGGAGAATGAGTGGCTGTCATAAGTCAGTTAACAAATCAAAAAGAAATATTCCTGACAACTTAGACCTAACCTGCTCAAAAGAGCTTATATACATTCATGGAAGGAAATTTTAATTCAATTCAACTTTATCTATATAGCGTCAAATCACGGCAATGCTATCTCAAGACGCTTCGCAGACAGAGAAGAAAACATAATGGAAAAATTTTAGGACTAGCCTTGTTTACCAATATTTTATGTTAATTTCTAATGCCGAGTGAAACTAAAGATGTCAATTGTTTAGAAAACAAGGGTAGTCCAATGTTTTTTTTTTTACCTGTATGGACACCGTATGTTTAGATATATACCACTTATCTGTGGATAGGCATGTTACATGTATTACCAAAATGCTGGATCACAAGTACTGGATTTCGGTGTCATAACTTTGCCAGACAACCATTTTCTTTTTAATGATTATTTCCAGTTAATTTGCTCCTGTCTACAAACATTTTTCTACTATTACTTTATGGTCCAAACTTGTTATCTATCACTGAGCGGTTTATTTACGTGCTCTTTAAAATAAAAACAAGACCACCAACATTTTTATGATCGTCTCTTTACATCAGTGTCATGGCTGTAGTTGACAACAGATGCTACAGCCTCTGCTGGAGGGACATCCTTGTTTTAGCAATATGTTGTCATTTTAACATACAGTTTGGTGATTTTAAGCAATGTGACTAAATGTGAGTAAACAAAGTATGGTGCTGGATAGTTCGGGCTTGTTTTGGTTACATTTTTTACTTTTGTTAAAAAAAAGTCTTATTCTAATTTCCCTATAATAAGCTTAGTAGTTGCGAGCACCAATTTCACTTGTTTTTAGACAGCAGTTGTCTGAATCCAGAAAGATAATAATCATTTTCCATATGATTTGTCTTAGTTAGTTCTTGTTGAAGGGAGTTTGCTTGTCCTTTTAAAAAATATTCCAAAGATTTTGTATTCAATTGGAGTCAGTGGACATAAATGGTTGAGCCATACTTTTCCATTTTTTCCATGGTTAAAAAGGATGTTTAGCATCTTATTCAAGTACAGCATTTTCCTGCCAAGCCTCTCAATTCCAGGAACCATCTAGATCTGAAATTTAGGTTTAAACTTGTCATGCAATTTTTTCTGTCTTGCACAGGACTTGCATGCATCAGCATTTTGTACATATGTAAACCTTTCGTCAGCACACTTCCACCTCCACATTTCCCTCTGCAGTCAGCGTGCCAAAGCTGGTCAAGTCCATGGCTAACATATTAGGCTCCATATAACTAAGAAAAAAAAGTTCCAGGCTTATTTTCAATATCCTGAGCACTCACTGAATCACCCATTTCCACAGATAAGATTGTTTTTCACTGCAAGGCTGAATAAGAAACAGGCTGTGCATGGGGTCATTTTTCAAGAACAGGCATAGTGTCTTGGCAGTGGTATGAGCCAGAATACTGCGCTGTGTTTTAAGTAGCTTCCTGGTGCTCTTCAACCATCTCTCATCTGTAAGAATAATCTAGTTCCTTTAGGTGTTTGCTACCATGAACTGCCAGGATAAAACCAACTTAACTAAATAATAATTAGAGAATGTCCTCGTGTAGAACCTCAAGAGTTTTAATTTGTTCTGTATCATGACCAGAAGAGAACACAGGCCAGAACAGCTGAGGGCTATTAATCTCCAAAGCTGAACTTTCATTGCTGCCTGAAACATTGGTTCTCCTCACATACACACACACGTATCCAACACCCTTGCACATCCTCTCAGCCAGACATGATGGATGTCCCCTCCCTTTCTTTTGCTTCTCATCACAGCTTGCGCAGGAAAGAGAAAACGGAGGAAAACACGTCTTACTGATCAAATTTCACCTCTCGCTAGCTCCACCTTCGTCTTTACTTACCTCAGTCAGCTCCTCTGGCTGACTGAGGCTCGAACCCGATGGATGCCGCTTGCGGCTTTAATTATATCTCCTATTGCCCACGTTATAGCACTCACTAAAAGCTACCTGTAAGTGGACAGGGCACAATCATTTCAAGCTATTCAGTGGTTCATTTTGGATTCCTTTGGACTAAATTCCCATGCATCACACCTCCAAATAGTTTGAGATATTTTTCCTATGGTAAGAAACCTTGTAAGAATGAAACGATTCGGTAGAGGCGTCTTCTGATTGACATGATAGGGTAAAGGATAATCGTGACTCATTCAAGCAGAGGTCAGGAAGCCATGACAACTTAAAAACAAAGAAAAAACTTTGACAAACAAGCAACATTTGAGCATAGTGACATAAATTAAGCCAAGCATGTTGGAGTCAGAAAGATTATGAAGATGTCTATGCATAAGCAGTTCTTTTGTACATAATATCTAAAGGATGTGTGGGATTGGTAATGGCACACTATGGTTTGCTTGCATGAGGGACTCCACATATTTTAGCGCTTGTAAAAGCAACAAATGAATACATTCAGCTGCTTTGTGAACAAATGTACACATCTGGACGCTTCTTCAGTTGGAGCTTTGGATGACATTCAGTCTGACAATATATTGTTTTAACATTACATATAAACCATAAAACATGGGGAAAACATGCTGTAAACCATTTTACAAGAAATCCCATGCAGGATTTATCTAGAACTATACATTTTTTTCAGTATTTTCATTCCTTCAACTCTTACAAAGACGCTACAACTGCATTCTTAAAAATGCAACACAAGTATGTTCGAGTGCCAAGACTTGGCCCACAGAGGTCTAGAAATAAACATCCATGATGGAAATAAACATGCAAGATATGAAGCTCACACCCATGAGACAGTGATAAGTGCTCACAGATCTTTTTTTTTTTTTTTTTTTTCGTTTCAACAATGACAACAGTAAAACGCAAGACTGTTCAGAGATTATTCTGCTGCATTTAAAAAAGTAATGTTGTTCAGCTGCTTGTGTAAAGAAATCAGATCAAGGCTTCTACTAGCTGGACTGATTCATTGCGAGTGTATTCAATTCTTAACTTCTTCTTGTACCTCAAAGACAGTGAGGGCAAATGGGTGTCCAAGGTGGTGATGGGAAGACAGCAGCACTCTGCGGTTGTCTCCGCTGAAATCCACACTAGACAGCAGGTGAAGCTTGGAGTCCACCCAGTAGAGACGTCTGTTGGACAAATCTGACAAGATGTCGGAGGAGAAGAGAAAAAGAGCAAAGTCAGGGAGAGCGAAACATAAGAGGAGGAGGACGAAGGAGGTAAATGGAGAGAGAGAGACGGGTCACTCAGCAAAGAAAGGCTTAGGGTGAGAGGTATATGAATGTAATGGCCCAGTAGCTACACCATCAATCTTCTTTGACATGACGGCTGAGTCCCTGCGCTGAGAAAACACAGATGTGATTGTAATATTGCTGCTTGACTTGCCTGCTGGAGGGAAATATGCGTGCCCTTGAGCAAATTCATTAGTCTTGTTGGACCATCTTTAAAAGAACACTTTGCTGTTTTACATTTCCATTATTCTACATGTATCGCTCCCCAAAGCGGTTTACAAGGAAGCCCGCCGCATTTCTGTGCCATTGCTGCGGGCCGTGGATCGGTGTTGTGGTTACCTTGAAAGTTTGCAGACGGCATTGAACAAACAAACAAGAATCTGGACTTAAAACTGAGCTTTGCATGAATAACAAGTGTTGCTGCACATCTTTCCTGTTAAACATAAAGACGTACCGAAAATGACTCAAAGCAAACTTAAAAACATATTAAACAGATTAATCTGGCCTCTATTTAAAAACTATAAAATGAATCAGTCTGTTGTCCTTCGGGTCCAAATGACCCACCTCTGTGGTGGACACAGGGTGTATGTGGAAAATGAGGACATCAGGAGGGTTAAAACAAGTGTGTATTCAACCAGAAGCTGAACAGAATTGAATTATACTGTAGAAACTACAAACCCACCTAATTTCCTTTTCTCTACTCCTGGCTAACACAGTCATCTGCTTTTCCATGAAATCGATGACCCCCCCCCCCTTCAAACAGGAATGTAATACAGTCTTGACCAACTCTCTCATTTGACTTATTCTAAAAATAATTTGTTTTCATGCAGATGCAACGACACCTCAATTCCACTGAGATAGGCAACTGTGTGCTTTATTTTTCCTCAGGCAAGGACAGCTGGGAGAAATTGGTTGGTGTTGCGGAGGTAGTTGAAAGGGATGATGGGAGGTATCGACAGCACACAGCGACCGGCTTATTAATTCATAGACCCATACTCACTGGCTTGATTGATGAGAGCCAGACACAAGCTGAGCTGTAACAATAACAGCTGAACGGGTTGCAGCATGTTTACACCCTTTTCCTCTTTAAACCGTCGCTGTTTTCTTCTATTTAAGTGCCTTTTTTTTTGTTTTCCATTTTTGATTTTTGTCCCTTTCTCTCTAAATGAGCATTCAGCATTGTAACTTAGTTCTTAAAAACTATTGTTGGTGCTCATTTTACTTTTCTAAGTATATACATCAGTTTTCTTCCCATTAGAGCTGAGTGGGTATATTTGTTGAATTTCCCTTTGGGGATTAATAAAGTATTTTCCATTTTCATTTTATGGCTTACCCAGAGTGATTCCATTGGGCCACTCAATGTGTTCAGACACCAGAACTTGTCGGTCCACTCCGTTCATTCCAGCTTTCTCGATTTTGGCCTCACCTCCCCAGTCTGACCAATATATAAACCTGCAGTAAGACATATTGGCAAGTTAAAAAAAAAGAGACCAATTGAAAGTAAAAGATAAAAAGACTCCCTTCTAGCTGAGGAGAATAAGTTTGAATGTGTAATGTTACAGTTTTTAGAAAAACTATCCGACTGATTCTCCAACACGCCGTCACACAGTGTTCTCATCAGACTCTTTTTCAATCTAATTCTCCCTCCAAATATTCAGTGTTATTACAGAACCCGGCCTTAAGGACACTGAAAGAAAGCAGACAGCGAGCAAAAGAGCAGGTGCTAGAAACTTGGACCATTTTGAATGTGTATGTGTCTCTTCCAGAAATGTGTGAAAACCTGGCTTCATTAGCATTTCAAGCTAGCCTAGCTTTTAACAGCAGTGAAAAGATTCCTTTAGGGATCTCAAGACATCTGAAACAAAGAGGAAGAGGTAGACAAGGGAGGAAAAGAATCACATTATATCTCCAAAGAAAAGCTCAACTGCTTGATGCACCAGATGGTCTGGTTTAAGGCCACCTCCTGCACAAAGATTTTTTCTTTGTTTGTTTTCTACGACACCAACCCAAAAGTGATGATGACAACCCCTTCCCCTGCCAGTTTGTTCACTCAACTCCTGCCATGTTTTCCCGATTTGCGCTGATCATTTTTCACTTCAAATATTGTCAGACTGACCCTTGGTGTGGATCCACTGCAATGGCCCGTGGCTCACTCAGCTCACTGGCTATTAGCACTTTCTTTTTCCTGCCATCTACAGTTGCCACGGAGATGCTCTTGTTGCCCGAGTCAGTCCAGTAGATGTTTTTATGGACCCAGTCCACAGCCAGGCCTTCGGGGGAATGGAGCGAGTCGATCAGCGTCACCTGCTGTGATGAGTCACTGGCTTTGTTGATGTAAGCACTGGTGGATGACAGAGAAGAAGAAAAATAAATAATGAAAAAAGAATGTTTAATTGTGTATGACAGGTGCTTTAGAAATCTACTAACGTTAAATTTGAAAATGGCAGACAGTCAGTTCTGATGTTAAATTTAGATATGACTTATTGTCAGTGTACAACTTGTAAAGCAGTGTAGATTTATTGTTCTCTGAAAGTTACTCCACACAGTTGTATTTGTATAAATAGCTGGCAGCACAAGCGAATACACCTCACAGTTCACTGTCCACATTGTGCCCAATGTGTCATTAATTTATGTGGACACCATTGTTATCCAGCACAGTCTTCATCCTCCTAGGTATGGATTTCACCAGAGTTTATACTGGAATTTTCTTCCAGTCCTTCACAGCAACATCACTGAGCTTGGGCTCCTCCACCTTCCACCTGAGTCTGCCTTGGTCACTTCATCACCTTCATTTTTTATAAGTGATCCTCTTGGAGGTGTGTCTAGGCTCATTATGATGTTGGAAAACCATCATGTGGAGCAGTTTCCAGATGGAGGGGACCAGATTCTGCTGTCATGTCATGTTTCCCTCGATGAACCATAGTTCCTAAATGCTGGGAGCACTCACACAACCCCACACCATGATGCTAGGATTACCAGCGCCAAAGTGTCTGTTTCTTAACCCAGCTTCTGGAGGACAGCTTTTTTTTTCAGCTGATCCAAGAGGCCAGTTGTGAGTGGAACTTCAGTCCAGGAAGATCTTTGCTGCGATATGTCATGTTGAACATGAACAGTGCTCAGAATGAAAGAGTTGTACCAACATTTAACAGCTCTAATTCCTGATAATCATCTGAGACCAGTTAAGATGGAAAAACTTGAACACGGTAAGACAAGTAGCTCTGCATATTTAAACAACTACAGGTATCGCAAGGGGTATACTCATTAGTGTTGCCAGCTATTTAACAAAACTGGTCGTGTAAAATACTCGCTGATGAACAGTAAATCTACACTGCTATAGAAGTTGTACACCAACTACTTGATGTTATATCAGTTTAATTGGTGATGAGGATCCTCCACAGTGGGGGTCCTGCCAGCTTGGGCTGGGGGTTGTTGTCATGGTGATTGCTCCTGTTTGCGAGGGAAGGGGTCCAAAACTGCAGCTTTACAGCCAGCCTGCCTGGGTGGCTGCCGTGGGGGCGGCCCCTATGAACATGGGGGGGAGTGGCTCCTGGTGTGTATGGATCCCACCTCACATCAGTATCAAGTCAGCTGTTTATTAATAAATTTGTTCTTTTATCTTTATTTCTTATACCTACTTTTTGTTAAAGAGACAGTAGTTAGGGAGTGATGTTATTGGGAGGGGTTGGGGTATCTGTCTCTTTGTGTGTGTATGAGTGTGTGAAAGAGAACATGAAAGTGTTTTTAAATTGTTTTTATATACTATTTTATCAATTTTTCGGTGTGAATGTTTGCTTTATTTTTAATCTTTATGACTTGGTTTTACTTTGTAAAGCACTTTGTGTTTCCTCTAGCATGCAAAGTGCTTAAGAAATTAAGTTTGATTTGACTATTATCCATTGGATTTTCATTTGAGTAGACATAAAAATTTACCCTGAAATGTGAAGGGTGTACCCTCTTCAGTGAGATACTGTATGTATGTTTTGTTCTCTCACTTTGTCATTTTCCCTATCCTTCCACTAATTTTCTGACCATTTCTCCATCTTCACATACAATTTCCCAACATCTGTTTCATTATTGTAACTTCAATTCAGCCTTGTGGAAAGGCTGTGTTCCAGTTTACAGCCTGCTGGCACATGTTACTGCAGAATACAGGAATGACACAGAGTAGAATGAGTGAGAAGATGATCTTAAGCAAAGGATAAGGCTGGCGAGATAATTGGAGCCAGAGATGAGGAGAGGATGTGCGAGACTACAACTAAGAAGCAGATTGTGTTGTTAATTGATTGTGTTACTGTTTGCTACATGGACGTCTTTATTTCTGTGTGCAGTTGATGCCATTGCTGAGGGGGCTGCTACTGTGTTGTTATGATAGATAGTCTGAGGTTTCACTCTCTTCTTTTGTTCCTCGGAGCTAAAAGCACAGATCCAAAAGCTTTTGCGCCCTTAGGGGTCACATTAAAGTGAGGCCTGGCAAAGTGGAGGTGCATTAAAGTCCTCGTGTTTCGGAAACAACATTTTACACTTATTCAGTCTGAAAGATTCCAAACTGAGACAGCTTATTCCTGTGTTAAAACTTCATTTCTACAAGTCTACAGTAATACAAAGATGAGTTAAACTATAAGAATTTATTTAAGTTGACAAATTATGCTAAAACAATTAATATAATGAAGCTGGACTTTGCTGATGAGAATTTACAGTAAGTTTGGTATGATCCACTTTGTTATTATTTTTACATAGAACTCTTAAATTAGACTTGAAAGAGCAGATTGAAGGAACAGACAATGGCGAAAGAGAACACTGCTCAGGCATCACTGGGAAGATTGTATTTTTTAATTAGCTGTGCTATTGTCTGCAAAAGAGACATCTTTATAGAGGGTAGAAGTTATCAAGTCATCAAACCACAGCATGCTAACTGCTTTAAATTGTCCACATTATTTTAATAACAGTGATTCAGTTTACACACAAATGTTTTGATAAAATGCACTTTGAGAAACAAATACTTTTTCACATGAAATCATCAATTTTAAAGAGAAAAAAGAAATTCAGCCAATTGTGACTACTGTGGAAATTAGACTTTACTGGAAACAGCCATATAAGGTAAAGCACTTTTTTTTTTGTTGTTGTTGACTGACAACCGAATTCACCTCCTTTATGCTTGTTTGGACAGATTGTTGGACTTTATCCAGACCAAAAACTGCAGACTATGCTGAGACTTAAACAGCTGGAACTTGGTCATCATTTTAGTTTGAAAAGATTGTTTTTTAGCTAGCTTGACTTTTTAGATCAGTTCAAGAGAATTAAAACAGGTGTCATCAGAATCATAAGGAAACAAAAGGAAAAGAGACAATTTAAATACTGATAATTCTGTAAATAGTAAACTGATGAAATATTGTAGATGTTTATGTTTGCTCTTGATACAGATAAAATCTCACAGCGATACAAATTGGTCCAGCTCCAATAAACATTTTTGGCTAAGTGTTTTTTTTTTTAAATCCATTTTTGATTGCAATTTTACTTTTTTGGTCTTTTTCTTTGCCACACAGTAGTTCAGGTCAGCACACAGCACAAAGACCCATTTGCAGATACAGAACTGTAAAATTAATCATCGGTTCAACTGTAAACAAAGAGGTCTGATAATGAAAATCAAAATAATGTTTATGTTAACAAATGGTGAAGAATCTTTGGCTTAAAAAAGTTGTTGAGAAAACTGGGATCTTTTTGCAAAGACAATGTAAAAGCTTTCTTTTTCTGAGGTTTTAGAGAATGACAAGGAAGAGAACACAACCACACACAAGCACAAGCAGTAACCTTCACTTGTTGCATGTCACTACGAGAAAGTGAGCATGCAAAAATGTACTCTCAGCTTTGGGAAGAAAAAAAAAAAAAAAAGAGTGCATTGTGAGGAAAGAGTTCGTCCTTTCTCTGTCACAAGCCCTTGAGTGCATCGTGGGTTTGTGAGGGAGAATGTTTATATGTGTGTGAGTGTGTGCATGCAGATGAGTAATGATGGTGATTATTGAGGCAGTAAAATTAGAGGGAGCATATGGCTCAGCTGAGATGATAGAAGGGCTCTCAATCTACCTGCCAACCATCACACTCAAACCAACACACACACATGCATGCATAAGGCCACGGCAGACTAAAAGTGTGTGCAATATGTGTGAATATGCGTGCACACATGTGTGTGTGAAGGACAAACACCTCCACCTTTTACTATCAGACAGATGACAGAACCCTCCAGGTGTGTCTTCCTCACCAACAGAAGGTGTGACAGGTTGAAGCTGACAAGATGGATCGATAGAGGTGAAAGATAATGACGGACAGTAAAGTGTGCAAAAAGTTATTTGAATTGATAAAGTCTTGGCTTTTTGCAGCCCCATCTTCAATAATATTTACCTTTTACACACCATTCATGCAACAATCCAAAGCACATATACAACCATGACAAGGGCTTTTGCATACGTATTAATAGGATACATTATCAAAGATATATATTTTTTTGTCAGTTAAACAAACGACAAGGAAGCTGAGATGAATTTGTTCCAATGTTCGAACAAAATCCATCAGAGGAGTGACGTAAAGTCTTGTTGAGCAAGTTTTCACATCTGTCCAGCATGACTTGGTGACAGTGAGATTTGCATGTGCGTACCTGTATATCTTACGATGATACAGATCGCACCAGAACATCTTATTAGTGGACACATCCACATCCAGTGCCACAGCATTCTTCAGCGTGGGAACCACCTGTGTGTATTCACTCTTCAGCAGGTCAATGCGACGGATTTCATGCCGGTTGGTGAACATCAGGTAAGGACTCTTTCCTGAGGGAGAGAGATGGATATTTATGCCATTGTTTAAAATCAAATCAAACTTTATTTGTATAGCCCTTTTCGTGCTTAAAAACAATACAAAGTACATTATAAACCAATTTACATCAAAATAGCTAAAACACTAACACACATACACATCCCCTTTTACCAACCCACAACCACCCTCACCCATGCCCTATTAGCCCATAACAGTTAAAAGAAGATGAATGGCCAGGTGCATTATTCTCAGGGAGCCTCTACACAAAGGTCTATCCCCAACCAAGACCACCCAGGCCATCACCATGGGGGCCACACAGGTCCGGGCAGACAGGACCCACACCACAACTGTAAGGCTGCAGCGCCGGATCCCGACCCACCAGACAGGGACAGCCCCCACAGCAACATCCATGCAGTCAGAGCAGGGGCAGCCCCTGGTGAAGAGGACCCCAATGAGGAGAGCTGAAGAATATTTTTCTTGACTGAACCATGAGGCCTCAAAGCTTGTGAGGCGGGGGTATACCCTCAGGTTTGTTGTACCATGGCTGTAGTGCCAGTAAAGGGTGAATTTATAATAAATTAAATTAATGTTAGTTGTCCCTCTTGTTAATTTGTTACAAAAAGACTTTTTATGTTGACATAAATTCTTTTGGATTCCAGCATGTTGCAGGTTCTCGCAAAACTGCAGGAATGCCAGGGGGCATAAATAATAAAGTACACAATGCAAATAAATCAGTGTAGTAAAAAGTGAGCCTGCATATGCACACCAATACTAAGGTGCAAACTATGCTCTTCTTTGCACAAAACTGCATGAATTTACTCTCAGCATTGTTCAGTGGCTGAACAATTTGTGACAACGGACCTGCTGTAATGTGCTCACAGGTCAACGTGACCTCAAACCTTGTTCAAAAAAGTTTTGTTCCTAATAAACAGAAAAGCTGACAGTGATGTTGCCAGAGCAACCTCGAGACAGCCATCTAATAACCATTGTGGAACAACACGTCTGCCTTCTATCTTTGTCCATTTTAACTTTGGTGAGGACACAGATAAAGGCCAGTCGGGAGAACTATAACAATGATTTTGGTTTTTGTTTTACATTTGTATTATTAAGGTTCTGAGGCATGTATTTTTTATTATATAATCATGAATACCTCATCTGAATACACCTTTTAAAATTAAAATGCTTCTATCTATACCCACATTTGGGCCCATCATCACATTATTTACCTCATTCCTTACACAGCTTTGTGCAGCAGGACAGTAACACATGAAGTATGCAGTTTGGCCAAAATACACCCCCCCCCCCCCCTCCCCCCTTTAAGGTGCTTAAAGGTGACCCTGCTGCATGAAATGACAAACACCACAATGCTTGTAAGCCAAGTAAGCCCATGAAACGGAGATGAAACAGTGTTCTATTTTTGTTCTGCTGCGTTTCTGGGTTCACTTGTTCAGGTGCACGCAGTGTGTGCTGTTAGCTGGCACATCATTCCCCCTGGCCCCTTTTTAGGCAGACTGAAGGTGAGCATGGCATTTGAATATTTCTGAGGTTGTCAACAAGGTCAAAATTGTCTTTACAAAACACACAAATACAGAAAGTATCTTAGTTTACATACTTCCCAGTCCACACACACACACACACACACACACACACACACACACACACACACACACACACACACACACACACACACACACACACACACACACACACACACACACACACACACACACACACACACACTTGAGGCTGCATGTAATCTCAAAATCATATATTTATACTTTGTATCAAAACTTTAAGTTAACAAATCTAACTCCTAAATCTGCAACCCAATCATGCCTCTTTAATTTAATTTTCTATTCTATTCTATTCTACAGTCAGACGCTTTTATCCAAAGTGACTTACATATGAGTGAGAACAACACAAGCACAAAATTAAACAGTAGAGGACATCGTAGGAAGATGCTAGTGGACTGTCCGCTTGGATACAGATCCTTGCATGAAGTGATATAGGCTTTTTTTTTTATTATTTGTTTACTCCCTTCCCACCATATAATGTCACCTATGTTACAATACAAAGAATTAACATAAAGTTTGTTGCAAAGAACTTGGCTAAGTTCTCCAACTTTCCACTAAATACAGCTATACTAAGTGTTGAAGTGCTCCTTGAGAAGCTGAGTCTTCAACTTGCTCTTAAAAGTAGATGGGGACTCTGCAGAGTGGACAGAGTTTGGGAGATCATTCCACCATCGTGGCACAACAGAGGAAAAGAGTCTAGTGATTTAGTCCCACGTTGTGGTGGTAACATGAGGTGTCTTTCACTGGTGGAAAGCAGCTGTCGAGAGGGAGTGTAGGCCTGGCTTAGGGCGTGAAGGTAGACGGGAGCCGTTTGAGTTATTGTTTTGTAAGCCAGAAGCAAGGCTTTGAATTTGATGCGTGCTGCAACCAGAAGCCAGCGAAGAGCGATTAGCAGCGGAGTGACATGAGCTCGTTTGGGTTGGTTGAAAACCAGACGTGCTGCGGCATTCTGGATCATCAGCAGAGGTTTAACAGAGCATGCAGGCAGACCTGCCAGTAGGGAATTGCAGTAATCGATGCGTGAGATGACCAGAGCCTGAACCAGAAGCTGTGTCGTATGTTCTGTCAGGTATGGTCTGATTCTCTTGATGTTGTAGAGAGCATATCGACAGGTACGGGCAACTGAGGCAACATGGACCTTAAAGGTCAACTGGTCATCCACCATGACCCCAAGATTCCGGGCAGCAGGCGTAGGAACATTTAATACGATATAGCCCAATCATTCATCAGCAGGTTTCCTCAGCCTTTCATATGCCACTGCACAGGGAGAAAACATTACACTCCTTTAACTGTTGGGATGCAATAATTTTCCTCCGATGAGTCGCTTTGCAACAATCAATTTTACCTGCTGAGAGAAACACCGAGATAGGAATGAAACAAGAAAGAGTCTGGCAAAAGTAAAAGTGATTGATGCAGGTATCATCGTGGAGAATTAAAGGGTTTGAGGATCTAATTACGATGGAGAAAAAAGGAAAAGAAAGAAAAGACAAAGGCACTGATCAAGTGCTGCAGGGTGCAAAACTTTGCTCGCTAGAGTGAGACAGCAAAACTAGGATGAGAAGGAGATGCCATTTTTAAAAGCCATGTATAATTACTAACAGAGACTTTTCTAAATTGTCTTTCATCCATCCCCATGAATCTCAATTCCAGGACAACATCCCTTATCCTTCATCACTGTTGTTGCTGCAATGATGCAAATTCAAAGGCAATGTTACTGTTTTCTGCAGGTTATGGAACATAATCTCTGCTTTGTACTTCAGATCAGCAACATCCAGCTACCTCAACAAGAAGATACTCCTCTAAATGTATTTTATCAGCACTGCAACTTCAGGGATGCTGCGTCCTGTTAGCTAATTAAGATAAACTTGTAAGTGATAAATATGGGCTACGGAATGCTGATCTGTTCTGCAGCAGCACTGATTTGTCTAGCACCAAACCAAACACTTACATTGCAAGAATAGCAAAGGAAGAAGTAAAATCAACCCGAAAAATATGAGTGGTGAGAAATTTTACTGCCTGACAGAATCATCCAGATGCAGCCTAAGTGCATGGAGCCACACTAGGGGATGCAAACAGGGTAAAGTGTCAGCGGCACGCTAAAGTTTACTACTGTGAATAGCTCAGCAAGCAAATGATGACATGGTTTCCAAAGGCAGGAAATTGAGGATGAGTCACCTTCTTAAATATTTAAGCATAGTAATTTAAAAAAAAAAAATCCCATTAGCTTCATGAAAACCAGAAAAAAAAGTTTGGTCACCTTGCAGTGTTTGCATTTTGTTGTAGGTAATTAATGTAATCGGATAGTTGTTGAGCTCTGTTAAAGGAGAATTTGTGTCCATTTGTATTATTTATATTTAGTGACCATTTTTGGTTTAGGTCAGTGGCATGTGAGGGTCATGTTGTAGACTGTGTGGCGGAATAAATTTGTAGTTTAGGGAATGCTATTTTCTTTACTCTGCTCTCTGATCTCAACTTCACTGTAACTTCTTTCGATGGTCATTTTTAAACTTCTGGAGCAACATTTAGGTGTAAGAATGCAGAAAACCTTTCCGTCTCATCATAACTTCATAAAGATGAGGCCGACTGTGTGTAAATAACTCCAGTAAATTTTCCAAAGGTCTTCTGCTCTGTAACAAAGGTTTTGATTTGCTCTTTGAGATCCTTAAGGCCTTAACTTGGATTTTTCTATTGCTACTAGTTGTCATTCTATCATCTATCTTTTGCCGCTTATCAGGGGTCGGGGTGAGGGGGCAGCAGCCTAAGCAGGGAAATTCAGACTTTCCTCTCCCCAGCCACATTTGCCAGCTTATCAGGGGGGCTCCCAAGGCATTGCTGGGCCAGCCGAGAGAGATAGCATGTCCTGGGTCTTCCCCAGTGTCTCCAGGGATGTGTCTCGAACGCCTCACTAGGAAGGCGTGATTTCTTACTTGTATGGTAAACAGTATGTGTAAATACTTTATTAAAAGCCCCCATCTGCTTTACAGGCATTAAAGGTGGAGTGTGTAAGATTTTCAATATTTTCAAAATAAATTAACTAATAAAATAACTACAATTATAACTAGATAGTTTTTTTAAACATGTAGGTTCCAGTCTCTCCATATTTGATGCGTTATTAAATTACAAGTTTAATTAATGACAAATGACAAAAATCACTCTTTTTTTTACTGGTAGGAAAACATTTAAGAAGGGTCTTTGCCATTAATTGAACTTGAAATTTAATAACGCATCAAATATGGACAGACTAGAACCTACATGTTTAAAAAAACTATCTAATTATGATTGTAGTTATTTTTTAGTTAATTTATTTTGAAAATCTTACATACTCCACCTTTAAGTATTCAAATTTCCCAACTGTGAGAAAGCGGATTTTAGGAAATCATTGCTGCTGATTGTTGGTTTCAAGTAGTCAGAGTATTTACAAAGTAAATGTTTAGAATCTTTAGCTTTTCTTTTCACTCTAAAAAATTAGAAATAAAAGCAGAAGGTTTGAAGTAAAGTTTGCTAACTTTATGTAAGAAATTTAGACCATGGATACACTAGTTTTGCACATCCCAGTATGTCCTAAATGGGGTCCACTGTAGGTCTGCTACAGTATTTGCACAAATAAATACAGACCATGTTTCATACAAATTTTCTGTCAAAAACTTGTGTAGAAGTTTGTTAACTTGTTAACACTCATTAAGATGGCCCACGTCTTTGTGTTTACGACTCACACAAAGAATTAGAAGAGAATAATAAATGTTTGTCAATCTGCATCCATTTTAAAATGCTTTTGACAGCAAATATGTTAATTTCTAATAATACTTCTAAAAAACAAAAACAACAAAACCAAACAATAAACAAAGCAATAAAGAAAAAAACCCCAAAAACTTTGAAGAGTTTGTGATCAAACCACTAACTGAGGTACAAACTGCTGTGGGCACTGTGGCTGGGCTATGGATTTGAGGGAAGAAAAGGAACAAAGGACAGAAACGGAGGTCCAAGAAAATATTTGGCGAGTCATTGAAATCAAGTTTGTTTATTTCTTCTGCATCTGCAGCATCTCTGGCTTTTATCAGCCAGTTAGTGTGTGAACAACTACTATGATGGCACTGCTTTGTCTCACTCTTCTTGTCCTCACTCCGTCACACTTCATCAGCTTTCATTTGTTCCTTTAAAGACCTTGTTGGATGGTTTTAAATTTAAAAAAAAAAAAAACATCCTAAAGTACGCTCTGGGTGACTCCACATTTCTTCTTATTCATCTCTCTCCATCCATTCATACATTTACTCATGTCCGACCCTTTTTCTACTCTTGTTTATACAAACAATCATGACTCAAGTCAACAACCATGTCAGTGAATTAACAACCATAAAAGTTAAAAATAATATTAATAAAAAAGAACAGAATTAATTTACACAGATCAAGAAGTAGATTCACTCAGTTTTTAATTATTTAGGGAATACTGATCACACAAAGCTGACACCAACAATAGATCTAAATATAGAACAAGGTGTGTGGTCATTTTGCAGTCTGATCTCCAAGATAATCCTGGAACTTTGAATGTGTCACATCTCATCAAAGAATGCAACATTGCATCTAATAAGTCATTCAGCGGCAGCACGCGTCTCGGCATGAACGGCCCGACTCCTCAAAATAACTACCGGTAGATGTACATTTGTGTGAGCAGAATCGAAAGGTTATATGTATGCTGATTTCTGTGGGTGTGCATACGTGTGTGTGTGTGGGAATGAGTTTATGGACAAATGCAGCCTCATTAAATCCACATTACCTCAGCTTCACAAAACAGGCATCTCTTTATTTATCTTCCCATCTTCTCAGCAAACAGACTTTAACAAATGATAATCAACAACAATCCAGTCATATTTCAGTCTCTATTCCTTTCTGTCTCCTTTGCCGTGCTCTGTGGTATCATTAATGAGCAGGGTGGTATTTATACATCTGTCCGTCCATCTATTTTTCCCTCTTCTCTTCTTGACTGTTCCTCCATCAAACAATGTCCTTTGAATTCCAAAATGAGTTGTTCACTCATCCGAACAGCAATAAAGATTCACGCAGAGAGACACCAGGCAATCAATGGCTGGTTTTTAATGTGACTTAGCTGAGGAGCGATGATTTACTTTCTGCTTTAAGCACTTTCACTATCAGACCAGTTTACCTGATAATGACCGACCCTAAAACCATAATCACTACTAAAACTTTTTCTTTTTTTTTCTCAGGAGAGATTTTTATTTGCTGTGCAAGTCTGTGGGTTAAATGTTTCATTCCTATCATACAGGTCAGAAATTTAAATACATTTCAATATTCAGTTTGAATCTATCTGCACATATTCATTTTTATACCCAGTTATTTGGTCAGTTAAATGTCCCTGCGGTGGAATTTATACATGGTCCTTTCATGCATCGTATTTATAACTCTTGTCCTTTGCACCATCTTTTGTTGTACATATGTGAAAATATTTAAGTGTGTGGTTTTTTTTCCCCCACTTATTTTGGTTCTGTGTATACCATAGACAACAGTCTGTAACACTAAATTTTCCCAGTAAGGGATGAATAAAGTCCATCTAATCATATCCCATCATCATGAAGGCAGGGCTTTCAACATTCTGAAATAAATCCAGTGCACAAATTATGATTTATTGTTGATTTCTGGAATCAGAATTAGGAAAATTTAGCAAAATTATACATACAAGACACACAATTTAGGGTTCTTTGACCTCCTGTAAGAAGTCATGTCTGAGCTAAACTTAGAGGAAGTGCAGCCACTTTGTCCATGTCTGGAAGAGGACCCAGACTTTCACCCCCTGCTGAGAGTAAATTGCTTCAGATTGCCACAAACAACCAACTAACCTCCGAGGAGCATGACTGAATTGGAAGCTGCTGAAACACCTGCATCACAGTTGTCTGTCATGAATTTAGTTCCAATAAAAAAACAAAACAAAAAAATATATATATCACAGACCCAAAATCAACATCTTAAACTAAAGTTTGCAGCTGATTGCACAGAGAAAGAAAAATCCTATTGGTGAGACACTTTTGGGACAGGCAAAAATATCAAGAGGCTGGGCCACAGTGGATAAGCGTGGGACATTCCATTTCACATACACACACACACACACACACACACACACACACACACTGCAGATTGTCTGCAAATAGTGTGTACATATAGTTAGTATAAGGTTCAGCAAATGTCAGAACATGAGGTTATTCTTCCTTTAGAAACAGCGCATGATGTAGATAAAATACTGACTGTGCACCGTTCATAGTGGATTATATAAAACACTACATGTCTTATTCTTGCCTAGCAGGCAGCAAAGTGGCGTTTTAAATAGACAAGTGTTTGCTAACGCCATCACTGTTGGTATTAAGTGATGTTACATGTAGATTATAAATACACATTAAACTCAGCAACACTAATCGTTAAAGTCACATTTAACAAACTCTTTTAAGAGATCATATTAAAAGTCCAAGGTGGGACTAACTTAAAAAAACAGCTCTGCAGCATTTTTCCCCTTCATGATGAAGGAATATCCTCTTTCAGTAACAATCTTACTTAGGAGCCTTGAGGATGGGATTTTGTTTTCATTCCCAACACTGCTTAAGGTTCCCTGGTACTCGCTGCAGGGCACGGACCCCGTCTGCGTCCTGCAGCGAGTGCATGCCCCTTCCTCACACAACATCCTTCTCCTGACACTCCAGGGAGAGCAGAAGCAGTTGGTGGAAAACTTGTCATTAGGACTGCAAAGAAAGATGGCAAATATTTATCTTTGCACAGATTGCTGTACAGGCTTCGCATACAAAGCAAGCCTCTTTTTTTTTTTTTTTTTTTTTTTTTTTTTTTAAACAGAGTCCCACTGTGTGAGAATAGAGTAGGACGTCACTGGGTAGTTAGGGGTGCTGGAATGGATGAGTAATTGATGTTTATACAAGACTGGGTCTCAATGTGTGATTTCTCCTAAGTGTATGTGCACCCATGAATACATTTTGGTGAGAACATCTATCTGTGACAGTGTGTGTCTTAACCTGTGCAAATGTGTGCGAGCATGTGTGACAAATGGCTTACCCACAGCTTTGCAGGTCTTTGAGGCAGGATCCATCTCATAGCCTTCGTAGCACTCACACTTGTAGTCTCCTTTGTAGTTGATGCAGATCTGACTGCAGGCGTCTGGGTTCTCACACTCATCTATGTCTGGAGACAGATAAAAGGACAGATATGAAAACATAAAAAAAAAAAAAAAAGCATATAAGTGTAGATCAATGCAGACATTCATTTTTTGTGTTACTAGTTAGAGAAATAAGTAATAAAACAGTCTTTTCTTATAACTTGGTCATTAATAACAGCACAATAGTCACATTGTAGAACATGCATCTTATCACATACCATATAATACCAATAAAAAGATGAAATACTTTCTGATTAAATGGAATCTACTTAGTTTTAAGAGTAGATTCCATTTTACTGGTAATCTTTTCAAAACAGCAAAGTTGTGAACGGAGGGATCTGCTTTATAAAACCGATTTCTCTCAGATAGAGAGAAATAAAGCACCATCATGCCTTGTTGAACAAGATTCCCCCTGTGGTGAGAGGGGTTCGGTGGTTTGGTCCTATCTCACTCTCCCTGCTCTCCTCAGAGACGTGGACACACAGAGTGGACCATCTCTGCAGCTGTCTTTCTCCCTGCTCTGACAGGCCTGCTGTGAGCTTCCACCTCTAAATGACATTCGGCATGCTGTTTTTCCCCAAAAGCTGCTTACTGAGCAGCGCTGAAACAGGACGTGGCTGTTTACGCCAGTGTCTGACACCCATTAAAGAGGAATAAAGAAAAATTCCCTTTAGCTTTCCTTGTTGTGCCAACTTTCCATGCACATAATCATGCTTTTTATTCTAGAGATTAATTCCTTGCAAATAAACTTGCTAAGGTCAGACAAAAGAAATTTCCTTATTTTCAAATAACACACCGTGTCCTGCAGGGTAATGAATTACTGCAATATGAAGCAGACCTAAAGCTCTAATAAAATCAGTCTATGATGAAAAACAAGTTAAACCAATTTGTGTAATAAAGGTTTGATTGATTTTATGTGTATTCCATAGTTTTCTCATCACATTCTTTGTATGTGAATGTGCTGCACCTTGGCAACACACTGGTTTGTGAATATTCTTAATTTATCTGGGACTGTGTACGGGTTCATGCTATCTCCAAATAAAAGCACCTTTAAGTTGAGCTAAGCTTAAAACAAAGGTCAGAATTTATTTCAGACAGAGTGAATGCATGTCATTTAAAAAAAAAAAAAAAAAAAAAAAAAAAGTAAAATAATAATCTATTTTGACCATTTCTACCAGTCAGACACCAGTATCTTCTTTTACTTAAGAGCTGTGTGAAACACTTCTAATGATCTTCTTTGTATTTAGCAAATGGACAAAACATCCTCATACACACAGACAGACCAACAGATACAATCAATGGTTTTCTCCCATTAAATAAGGGAAAAAAATACAACTTAAAATATGTAAAAATAAAAATCCTAACTTTGCTTTTGGATTGTGTTTTACTAAAAAGGGGACAACCTTTAGCTTGTACAGCTTGAAAAAGAAGAAAAGTCCCGTTTGGCTGGCCCACTTGGGACAACACGACGCTGCACATAAACATGATAATTTTTCTCTGAATTAATGCAGTTTTGCTGCATAACTTTTTTTTTTATTCCCTTTACCTCCACAAGTCTTTTTGTCCAGAAGTTTGTATCCAGAGGGACAGTCACACTCGTAACCAATTTTCCGGTCCCTGCAGACGTGGGAGCAACCTCCATTCTTGTCTGCACACTCATTCAGACCTAGAGCAGGAGGGCAAAGGAGGGGACAGGGATGTCATGAGGGGGAGGGAGTAAAGAGGAGGTGAATATTGATTAAATAACTCCAGCAGTTTTTTTGGACCTAACAATTCCGCCTGTGTGGCACATGGAGAAAAGAGTTGCAGAAAGACAAAACGCTGCAGACGGTGTGTGTGTGTGTGGATAGTTTTCATTCACCTGGCAGTCAAGATAATTCTGCATACCTCAACATGTGTATTTAAAAAAAAAACAAAAAAAAAAACCACACAGTAAGCTTAAAACCGTACAAGAAGAAACAGTATGTGTGTGTGTGTGTGTGAGTGTGTGTGTTTGTGACATATTTATGTGTGTGTTCACATCTCAAAGTCACCGACTTAGCCAGAAGCTCCTGGAACTGATCCCTTCTCACACGGGGATCCTGGTCTGCACCAGGTGACACACCACTGTAATGCTGTAAGCTTGTCCTCTCCTTCATCCTTTCTATTCCTCCTATTTCCCTTTCTGTTTTTGAAGAACAGATTGGATCCTCTCAGTCACCCCCCCCTTTCCTATTCGTATCCATTTCAGTGCTTCCACTTATCCCTTTGTCTTTCAATCACCCTCCAGGGAGTTGAGAGAGATCGCCGCAGAGAGCTAAAGCTGGTACTTCATTACCGATTTACATTAAAGATTTAAGCTTCAAGGCTTCAGGTACAGCTGTGAGACAGACAGGAGGAGAGAAAGAGACGGACGGCAAGATTAGAAGTCAAGACAGGCTGAAAGGCAAAGAGAGGCCATCATTTAACTAAAATTAAAGCTGTTATTCACTG
Organism: Telmatherina bonti; assembly: GCF_933228915.1. Classification (NCBI taxonomy): domain Eukaryota; kingdom Metazoa; phylum Chordata; class Actinopteri; order Atheriniformes; family Telmatherinidae; genus Telmatherina; species Telmatherina bonti. The sequence goes on from NC_136626.1 coordinate 15,249,283, forward strand.
TCGAGCCTGTCTTCTTTTTTTTTTTTTTTTTTTTAACTAGAAGTGACATCAATTCAGTTGCAGTTTTGTCAAATAAATGCAGCAACCTGTCTATATCTGTACGGGTCCATTCTAGACCACCTCAGTTTCCTTATAGGATCAACTTTTTTTGAGGAAACAAATAGAAAGAAAAAGAAAAACATGTAAAATTTGACCCAAAGTACCACAAACCTTGCCGAAGGCTTGAAAAAGTCACCTTCAAAACTGGTAATGTAACTTTTTTTTTTTTTTTTTTTTACTTTGTTCAGATTCAACCGTTTCCGCAGCTGATTTTAAGCAGAGGGAGCTCCATACCTACAAGGTTTTTTATTCTCTCCTCAATTCTGCGCATACTAAAGAGATATTATCAAAATAACTCATGGAAATAGACGTTTCATTTTTGTATGTGAGGAAATAAAGTGAAAGCAAAACAAGCATATCCTCTTATATGAACAAATAAATCGATGTGACTCTAGAGGAAGAAGAGTTAACTGGAATCTGAACCTATAATATGTAACCATCACAGACCTCAATGCTTCATGAAAGACTGTATTGAAAGCATGCAGTCATCTTAAAAAAATAAAAAATAAATAAATAAAAAAAAAAAAAAAAAAAAAATAATAATAATAATCATTATAACTGTTATTGTTTTAGTATATTTATATTGTCATAAATAATAACAGATTCTCTAAAAATAACTGCAGTAATGCACAGATGATTGTACTTAACATCAGTAATCTAAATGGCGGCCTGTGTTATTACGGCATAAATCCATCTGCTGGAGGATCAAAGACGGCTGAAAGGGCAGCATGCTCACATATAATTTCATACACGCTGGAATGACAGGATCGCTCCTCTTCAGAGAGACGCCGTACTGTAAGCGAAGGGCAGTTCCTTAGAGCGACTTCACACACTTCATCTTACACACTGACTAGCATCGATAGGAAAGTTACTTTAACTGCCATTACATGGGGTTCATTAGCTTCAAGGATTTTATTAACAGGTGGAGTTTTCTCAGCTTCTGCTCTGTGTTTGCATTGCATCTCATGTGAAAGTGTGACTGAGGACTGCAAAGTGATAATTAAGTACAGTGTGTGGATAATCTGTGTGGCTGCAGTGCAGTCACGTTTCCATGCCCAAGACTGCTGGAGTGGGCAGCGTTGCTCTGCTCTTTGATCATAACAAGGCAGCAGAGAAATGTGTTGATCTACCCTGCCTTGATCAAGTGAATTTACTTCTAACATGGAGAGTGATCACCCACATGCGAGTTACTCTGAAACTACACTAAAACTTAAACTAAAAAGATATGGAGTCATTATTCCAAAGAAGCAGCTGATTTTTTTAGGTTTCATTTGTGTCAAATAAAAAAAAGAAGTCAAGGTATTTACTGTTAGGCCCGGCTGACTGACAAGACAAGGCGGCAGTGGAAACAATGAAACGGATCATTTCACTTGCTCAGGAAGGTAATTCAGCTTGTGAGAGGGTTTTCCAATGAAACTGTGTCTGAAACTTGGAAAATGTGCAAAAAAAAAAAATAAAAAGGTTAGGAAAGCAAAGTGATAAAAGGAAAATGCAAAAGCATTGGGACAGGAAACTAAACCATATGCAACAAAATGCACAATAAACTAATGGAGAGAAATAGGAGTCAATGTCTGTGACTGAACTGCAGCAAACAAACTCAGACAAATGGCAACCCAAAACTCCTAAACAAACAAAAACAAAAAACCAAGGTTACATTGTGCCAAGGAACAGCAGTCACAGACTGTGGACAAGTGAAAAGTGATATTTAATGATGAATAATGTGTCTATACTGTTAAGGGAGGTGATGCGGGAACTTCTGTAAAGTATAAATGATGTACTTTTTGAAGTAAACATCCATTTCTAAAATCGTTATTGATGTGGGGTCGATGTAAGGTAAAGGAGAAGGGGAGATGACAGAATTTACCCATGCAGTGAACTCTCAGGTTGACTTTTGGGAGGATAACACATCTTGCCACGGAGCAACTTTTCTACAAAAACACTTTTGGCCAGCAAATGCTCAGTCTCAATCTGAATGAAAATTTAAGATGGGAATTGATAAAAAAAAATAGGCTCCCTCCTGTAAAGCTGATGCGTCAACTGCTATACAAAGCTGGAAGCTAGAAAATGATTGATGTATAACATTGTTTTTCATTAGTGAAATCCATGCCTCAAAGAACCGAAGCTGCCATAAAAGCCAGAGAAGGCGACTAATTGCATCTTTTTGGTTCATGATTCCACTCTTTTCCCCTCATGATCGAGCGACTCCACAACATTACCCACACTTGATCTGGAAAACAGTTTGCAATTAATTACAAATATTTTATCATTCTTTTTCCAGTATATTTTGTCTTTTCTTTGTAGTAGCAGAGAGGCTGAAGAGCTCCCTCTCCTCCTCCCTGTCACCATATACAACATAAAACAGATGTTGAAAAGAGTGAACACATAAATAAAAGCACTAAAAACATCACAAAAGGTGAGATTCTAAAGTCTTTTTAAGGAACTGAATGTTATTCAGAAGACTGACTGAAGTATCTTGCTTGGCAGGATGCAGAGAAAAGGTCTTACCACAATCCTTCATCGGCTCATCGGACCAGTCCTTGCAGTCTTTCACACTGTCGCACACTTTGCTGCTGTCAATACACTCCCCATTCTTACAGCGGAACTTTTTAGGCCCATCACATTTTGTTACTGTGGAGAGGACACAAAATACATTTTTCTGGCTGCATTAAGCCACTTAAAGCTAGAAACATGCAATCTTTTGAGAGTACTATAAAAAGGGGGAAAAAAAAATATAATGTCTAAAATGACCACACAAAATTAGTTTAAACTCATAGCATCATTTGTAAAACAACTGCATTTAAGCAGGTTTTTGTATAAATTTACCGCACATTTACCAACAATACTAAACCAATTGGTTTTATCATAAGTAAGGAATCAGAATGGTTGCAGCAAACAACACAATCACTTTAGCTTGGTCTAAATATAAATCCATCAGTCAAAAATATCCCATGACATTGTAGCTGTCTTGCGTAATTGTCACGTATAGCAAACGTTTTCCTTGTGTTGCAGGTTTTTTTTCAATTGCAAAACACTGCATGGCGTTTTGCCGTGTTAATAATCAGGGAGCTGTTTTACACGTGACACTTACCGTTGACACAACCGGCCTCATCGCTGTAGTCTGGACAGTCATGGACTCGGTTACACTGTTTCGTGCCATGAATACAGGTACCATCACCGCACTGGAACTCATCCGGCCGACATGTAAGCAAAGCTAGAAGACAAACAACACAGATGTGCATATTAATTATATACATCCATCCATTTTCATTACTGGTTGTTCCAATTAAGGGTCGTGGGGAAGCTAGAGCCTATCCCAGCAATCACTGGGTGAACTGCTGGTAACACCCTGGGCAGGTCACCAGTCTTATTTATATATCCTTTATATATATATATATATATATATATATATATATATATATATATATATATATATATATATATGTATATATATATATATATATATATATACATACATACATACATACATATATACATACATACATACGTATATACATACATATATACATACATACATACATACATATATATATATATATATACATATATATATATATATATATATATATATATACACACATTCTTATATATATAAGAATTGCTATGTGAAGATGCGGAAAAGAAAATCTAACTGCTCCTTTAAATGAAAAGCCAGAGAGGCTTAGATAAGAAGCATATAGAACAAAGCAATTTCAGCAGAACACACAGTTGACTTTATTTCTTTTCCTCTACAATATCTTTTTTTCAAAGGTTAGCTGAGTGCAGTCCAATCTAAAAGTGATCAATAACACCAAACTCTTAACTGCCCACAATGTCCTGACAATATGAAAGAAAACCAAGCAGTTAAGTGTCTGGGAAAAACTCACATCCAGGAATCTGCTGAGAAATTGTAAATGTGCAAGTGTGCATGCAGACATTTGCTAGTGGCTGCTCGAACAGCGGAGGGCAGATTTATTTAACTCATTTATCTTTTTAATCGGCTGCTTAATTATTAATGTGTTGTGTTTTGGACCAGCTCTGCTGAAGCGTGGAGCCAGACGTGATCAATAACCACGGAGACTGTACAAATCTGTCCCACAATAACTGTAACAAGAAATAGAGCCTAAAACACGGCCACAAACGGACTCTGTGTGAGCCAATGTGTGGTCTACACATACAGATACATGACATGAATAAGCATAAATTTCCCCTGCAGCGGTTTTTACACAAGCAAAGAGGGAAGGTGACTGGAAGAGCTTATGCTTAATAAGAGCAACAAAAACACAGAATTGTTAATGCTAAAAACAAACCAAATGTTGGGAAAATAATCCTACCGCATCACAAAATGAGACAGTTCTTTTAGCCAAATAATTGGGATTTGAGCTCAGCTAATGATGATAATTCCCTGGATGAATAGTAATGATTACGGACTGCCATCTGCAGATGTTTTGGGAGGAGAGAATTCCAACTTGTGACCAAATTTCATTTACATTAACCTCAGGTAACCTTTCAGGCAGTCACTTGTCTCAGCGCATCTTTGAAATAACAGAAGATTACCGGGACAGATGTTTCAGATAAGATGGGATAATAACGAAGGGGTGGGTCTGTGGGAATGTGGAGAAATTGACGGGATCGAGGGGGAGGAGGGAACAAACTGGATGCATGCCGTGATTCTCACGTCTCATTTACACTAAAACACTGAACCGCCCTAAACCACACTAGACTTATTTACATTACACAGACATTGAAAACTATTACACCTTTCTTTACACAAACCCTAAACAACACTATGTGAAGATGCACACAGACTCACACAAACATATTCATGCTTCATTAACAATGAGGAAAAAAGGTTTAAATGGTTATTTATCCATCTTAGATATCCAGAAGCAAGCACAAATGTAAGTTTTTAAATATTCAGAGCATCTTCTCTGGTTCTCCTTAGTCAGTAATCTGCGCATTTATTTCAATCAAAACAACACAGAAGGAAGTATGGATGAAAATTTAATAACGTGGAAGGTTCAGGTCTCATTTATGAATAAAAGAAAACCTGTTTTCTATGTTTTTTCCTCATCAAAATATTATCTTTTAACCTTAGTCAACTGTAGTAATACGGTCACATCCAAACCTACCCAGTTATGCAGTGTAGTGACAGGGAATGTGGTGAGATTGAGGCCAGGAAACAAGTATAACAGAGAGGAGCCAGCCATCTGTAAAGTCTTTATCTCTTAAAACAGACATTGGCATATAGGTATGCAAAATCCATCCGTTTAAAGTTTTTTTTTCTATTTCTGTTTTACTCAGTGCAAACCAAACATGCTTGAGTATCAGGTAAAACAGCTGAACATATGAAAAAGAACATAAATGAAAACCTTGTGAGTCTGTCATGCAGTGTTTGGTCTCCTTTTCTTCTGCAGATTCTATGAAAGACACCGTGCTGGTGTTAAAACTTAGAGTTAATAAGCAGAGCAATTTATTTTGAGATTTTCAAAATGTATAATTATTTATTTACAGTGATTTTAATTTGTGTTAACAAGTCACTTTTAAAGAGGCAGTTTTGGTGTTGGTCAGCATATGTTGCTCATAATACTGACAATGTGGTCTTAGCTTGCAATAATACTATTCATGGTAATGTACTTTACTGATGTCAAGTGTCATGCCCTAACTATCTGAATCAGGAGTCATGAATTACACAAACTGCTTACCATCGGCATCGCTGTGCAGGCAGTAGCTACACAGCAGCAGCAGCAGTGTCAAAAGTGTAAATACTCACTCTGCCGTGACACAGCAGTCAAGCAAGGCTCATGCAATGCACACAGTGTGTTAAGCTACTTCACAGTGTGAAACCGCCTTAAAAGTATGCATGTTCTTCATGCAGACCATGTAACCAAGTGCTTGGATCTCGCTCAGTATCGGGAACACATTCAGTGTGACTGTGCTTGTATCATGTCTTACATTTGCTGTCATCTCACTGAGTGGTGTGTGGGAGTGTGAACAGACCAGATGGGGGTCTTGCTAAATGAAGGACACTTACTTCCTACGCATGCATGTACACACACACTCACAGGACGCAAATGGTCAAACGTGGACTGAAGAGGTTTACCCTCTCCGCTTGTTCATGTCACATGGTTGCATAGCAACACACTCATGGATCATCACGATACAGTTAGCACTGATCTTTCGATAGTTATTTGGTGGCAGACTTGCCACACAGTCTTTGATCACCATAAAAAACAGGGGAGCGTCTAAGTAAAGCCCTTAAGTTGAGGAAAACCACACATACACTCCATTGTTCCGTTGCACAACATCAATAAATGCAGCTGCATTACTGTCGGTACACATAAATCATCTTCATTAAAGGGTTCAGCTTGTGTTATTCTTTTATAATTACAACACAAACCAACAATGAATTTACCCTCCAAACAAAACAGATGTGCACAGAGCAGATAAATGTGCACATATGAACTATAACATAACATTTGGAGGACATATTTTATCATTACAAACAAGATAAATACAAATGTTAATTCTCAGGTTATAAAAGCAGTGAAACTGCATTCCTCAGGATGTGTACTGACATGAGAGGAAGTCCTCTCAGTCTGAAAAATTATGAAACAAATAAATAATGTTGTGTGTACTGCTTCAAAATAGCCTTCATAGTTTGTAGGTTTTAAAAAGGAAATACATCAAAATGAAAGAATCTTCTGCTGGGTTTCTCTTTTCACTCAGAAAGTTAAGTGTTAGGTGTTGTGTGGCACCGGAGAAATTCTCAACCATTCTGTTGTGGCATGGACTATTCTTGTTAGCAGAATAAATTTGGTCTGTGAGAAGTCTGTTTGATAGAACTTAAAATAACAACATCGGTCCATTTTTGTTCTATTGAGTCCCACCCTCATTAACACACTTATTTAACACACACTCATCAGCACAACCACAGAAACAACATATCCGCAGCTGACTTACGACAGTTCGCCTCGTCTGATTTATCCTTGCAATCCGCATCGCCGTCACATTTCCAGTTCATCTGCACGCACTCTCCACTGCCACACTGGAACTCGCCGACGGGGCAGCGAGGTTTCTGAGGCTCCGTCCTCCGGCTGCAGCGCTCCATGGACTCGTCGGACTTGTCCTTGCAGTCCGGGTCACCGTCACAGCTCCAAAGGGCAGGGATGCACTCGGAGTCGTTGCAGCGGAACTCGTGCTGGCCACAGGTGGGAGCGGAGCATTTCTCCTCATCACTGGCGTCTCCACAGTCGTCGTCACCGTCACAAACAAAGATCGGCGCCACGCACTTCCCATTACGACAATGGAAGTCTTTGGAGGGGCAAGCTTTAGCATCTGCGAGAGGGATGAGACAATCCAGTTTTTCTTTAACATTATCAACATTTATCAGCCGAAACACACAAGTCATTCTTCTTGCACAACATCGAGTAAAAAGCTGCCATTTAAGCGATTCAAGTCAGCTGTAACAGGAAGCACACATTCATCTGAACTCCTTCTGAAAGCAGCGTACGTGGGAGTAGATCAGAGAACATAAGAGTTACTGAACAGATGACGTTAACTTATCCCTGCATTTATTTCAAACTCCGTCGAGGGGTCCAGTTATATGCAGCAGTATGTCTTTCCTTCCGTCTCTGGAGAATGAGACGCTGCTTCTGTTGAACGTTTGAGCTAATGAGCAGAGCCCAATTGCAGAACTTCCTCTTTCTGCTCCCCAGCTTTTTTTTTGTAAATGACACCAGTAAAAGTGAGCGTTTGATTGGGAAGAATCTTTGGTCTGAGGAGCACTGCTATGAAGAATGTATTCCCTGGAAGACAGAATATTACTTGGCATGTTATGAAACAAATAGAATGTGTGTACAAATGTGATATTTATAATATAAAACGTCACAAGAAGAAAAGGGGGGTTATGGCAATAGTGTTGTGGATTTTCATTTAAAATTGCACTGTTTTTATACTAAAATGAACAGATAAACAATGTTCGCTCCAGGTTGAAAGCATACATTTCAGCAGTAGACCAGAGTTAGGAAATTAGTGTACAATGAGTGAAGTTGGGACACAGCAGCAGGTGTCTGCGGCAATGAGTTGTGTGTGAAAAGATAGTCGTGGAAACTGCCTTTTCATCAAAGTTTCTCTCGTCAGTCCCCTCATAGTAACACAAGAAATGTGACAGAAATCATCAAAAGTGTGTGATAAAATTATGTTTCTCAGCTTATTGTGTTTTGTTTGGGTGGCTTTAAGCTGGTGTGTATGGAAAGCATTTACTTTTTGCCACATCAAAGCCCTTTTTTTTGAAGATGAAACCACACTGGATAAATAAATTTGCTTTGTGCGTTCTTCCTCAGAAAACCTGATGTTGCTGTAGCTTCATACGGTCTTTGGTTTACCTGCCCACACATTGCACCAAAAGGAAGCAGTTATGGTAACAGGCCATTCGGTTCCCTGTTACTGCTAACACACTCATCACACTGACTGAGATTTAAGCAATTTAATTAACACGAGCACAATCAGAACATCAGCAAGTTTCCTGCAGAAATTTCCCGTGGGTCATTTAAAGGGTGCAAACATGGGGGTGAAGAAATATTTTTTAGATATATTCCATACAAACTCCAAGAGGCACATTATTCTCATCACATCTATATAAGTACTTTAATTAATTCCTGAGAATAATTGATGTACCTCAAGTCAGGTTAAACATCTTTGTTTTTCTACTTTACAATGTTGACTCATTTAACAGATAGAATTGGTCTTTCAGGTGATGGCTATAAACAGCAAGACTGGAATAAAAGGTTGATAGTATGGTTCCCACTGGGGTCCTTAACACCAACAAAAACAAAAGGTTTTGTTTCTTCTATCGATTCCTTTATTCTTTTTTTTTTTTATCTTTTATGAAATAAATACCAGAAAACCTATTTATTTTTAATGAGTAAACATGGAGTAGAGATTTCCAGCGGTGGACAGTGAGATACACATTTATTTTGGCTATTTTTTTTCCACAGTGTGGCATTTCCAACCCCCTGACATATCAGACTGTAACCGAACGATCAACTTCAGAAGTCAACAACCTGAGTAACTTTGATAAGGCCCATGTTGTTACTGTATACCCAGATGACTGAAGGGCAGCTAGCAATCCTTGAAGGGTAAGTGCCTTGCAGCAATGGTTTAAGGAGCAACAAACTGCAAATCTGCCAGTGAGAGTTGGGTGATGTGTGCCAACAAATCTGATTCATGTTGGCTCCATCTCACAGCTTGCAGGACTTAAAGGGATTTACTCCTTACATCTTGGTACCTGATAACACCAGGTACCATTATATAAAGACTCGTGCCGCTATTGGTGGGAGCTATTTCAGCAGCATGCAAGGATCAACAACAACACTAGATGAAGGTTGTCATAATGTTTTGGTTCCTCCGTGTGCATTCATGTGCTTTAATAAAGTCAATCTTTGTCGTTGCTATGTAAACCATGCTACTTGGGATTTTCTGCTCCTACAGAAACTCATAATACTGTATTCAAACTGGAAAAAAAAAAAAAAATCTTATTATTATATGACCAGAATTTCCCATATAAACTCATGCACTCGGTTTCTTTCGGAAACCACAACTACACACAACAACATTGTGATGCATTTTTGCAACAACAAAACAATGTTTTGGCAAAAAAATTTCTGTTGTCCCACTTTAAGGCTTTAACAGCCTACTCTACTGTTTGGCAGAGCAATTTTTTTTTTTTTTTTTACAAACTACATTAAATTCAATTAAAAATATGTGGGAATAAACCTTCCACTTGATTTAGGTATGCAAAAAAGCAAGTGCTAGTCATACATCTGCAATTTCAAATTTTGAGCATTTCACTATTATCAACAGTACTCTCAAACCATAGGTTAAAAAAAGATTTGAAAAAAGAAAACAACAAAACAAAAACAAATTCTTATTCAATTCTATTAATATTGTCAAAAAAAATGCAGAAAAAAATCTTCGTGCAAATTTTCATGGGTTAAGAGAAAATACAGCAGTTATGAAGATTTAATATTACATTACTTCCATTAGTTTTTCTAAGCACTGAAACTAAACACTGTTCACTAGAGTGGAAATGCTAATATTTTTATCTCTTAGCAGTCAAAAGCCCTATTCAAAAACTTCAAGCAAGCTTCGTTTTCAGTTAACTGATCACACAACTGCATCCAGGTAGAACATGATCTGCTGTAAAGTATTTCTGCAGCATGATAACAGTCCCAACAATGATTTTGATGAAGTGCTGTCTTCAAAAACAGAAGTAGTAAGGAATCTTGTTACTGAGAGGAGCTCTTTTTCTACAGAGCCTGCATGTCAACATCACAGAGTCTTTCTACAATTACAGAGAGAAAACAAGAAACAGAAGCAGAATAAATGCAGAGGAGAACTGGGGGAAAGGATTCTAAGAAATCTAATGGCTTTTTTTTTCCCCCAAACAGTTGATATGATTACTCGTCCATCTATAATCAAATCAAACTTTATTTGTATAGCACTTTGTCATATAATATGACACCGGATTAGTCGAAGCAGGTTTAAATCCATAATTTGAAACAGAAAAAGGGGGATACTGAAACAGAAAGAGATATCTGAAGAGAACTTGGGGGAATAAGTTTATTTCCAAATGTGGCAAATGTATCTATTCCAACCATAACCATGCTCAGTCCGTATCAGCATACAGTAAATGGTTGATTTAATATCAGGTAAAGGGGTGAAGATGGTGAGATAGAAAAAATACTGCACAGAGATTATAGTCATCAAACTGCACAATGGAAAAAAACCTACATTTTTCCATTCTTTCAGTGTCTGCTACAGAGCTACACTCTTGACTGTTAATTTAACACATCCATCCACGAGATTATTTTAGCAATTACATTTTAAACAGGCAATCAGTAATCTGTACCTGATTAGCCTACATCTTGAGTGCAACCTTCCCCCATAGGTGACTGTGTTTAACTTGGGGTCAAAGCTTTCTATCCATTCATCCCCAGACCCACCACTGGACAGCTAATAGATGAAGTGGTGAGATAGGGACCAACTCATTCACCTTGATCTGAAGGACAATTGAACCCTCTTCCAGTAGAGACCAGCAAGTAGCAAGTAGTTATGCACGCACACACACACACACACACACACACACAGTCTGAGGAATGAAATATGCAACCTCAACAGAAACACAAACAGAGTCGCATATTTAAAGATGGACACTAAAACAGCCAAACTAATTTGATGCAAAGACACCGCATCCACATACACACACTTGACCCCACAGCTCTTCTCTACGAGTCGCTGACTTTAATGTTTCTGGAGCGAGGAATCCAATCAGACTCCGGTCTAACATGTCAGGCACTGAGCCGTGATGTACATGTGTGCACACACAATTTCGACCATGTTCTCTCACACACACACACACACACACACACACACACACACACACACACACACACACACACACACACACACACACACACACACACACACACACACACACACACACACACACACACACACACGTCTTCAAACCTCAGTTTGCCATGTGCACTTGCGGAAATGCAAGCTGAAAATCACAGGTAGGCTTTTAACAACCAGGAGTAGTATAAAATAAGTAGCCTGCTTCGCAGCACCATGCTGCATTTAACTGAGCGGAGCAGAAGTGCACTCTCTCCACAAACTCCTAAAAGTGAACAATACCTCAAGGCATCGAGGCGGTTGGTAGGATTAATGGACCAAATAGTAGATTAGCAATATCATCACTAACCACATGGAATATCAGTGAGTCTGATACACAAATCTGTATTATTGCTGTGTTACTGCTTATAGTACAACCAGATCCATGATGGTGATTGCAAACAAATAATCTGCTATATGCTAACAAGGTATAAAGAGGGAGATGGAAATGGTTAAAAAAAAAAAAAGGAGGGAATTAATCTGGAGGCACATACAGCCGAACCAAAATATACCTGCCACTGTGCAGAAGTTGGAAAAAGTGCAATAACATAAGAACATCTCTTTTCACAACACCAAGAGTGGTTGTTTGTCACCAAACTAAGGAGTACTAATTTTTAAACGGTGTCCTTTCTCCATCATCTCACCAACAAGATGGCTGTGTGCTTCCAGTCTTCAAAAGTCTTAACCCCTCTACATACAGTAGCTTGGGCCTAAACACGGAGAAATAAATATGAAAGAAAGAAAGCTTCTTATTTTTCTGATTTTCTTAAACATATCATTGACAACACAGTGTGCTGAAACTGTGTATGCCCCTGTGTGTGTTTATGAGAGAACAAACTCTCTTTATATGAAGTTCTCAGAAAGTGTTTGTATTTTGGCTGTAAAAGACACTGAAGCATCAGGACAACACACACACACACACACACACACACACACACACACACACACACACACACACACACACACATACGCACATGCATGCAAAAACCAGACAGGTGGTCTCTGAGTTTGCAGCTTTTCAGCTTGATGCAACATAAATGTATTCTTATTTTTCTAATGGAACTGACAGGGAGTAGAGATGAAATTTCAAATAGATTCATCACAGACTGACAAACAGGAGTAAAAAGGGGTTTAACAGGCACAGAGTAGACAGTGCATGTCTGAGGCATTAGTGGTGGGAACATCATCTCATATGTCAGTTTTATGCTCTGGTACAAAGACGGGGGAAAGGTAGCGCTCATGGTCCAGATATTTACTCATATATGTAGCTGAGAACAGTAGTACTGTTGCGTATACAGATGCTGTCAGCTACTGTTGAACTGAGGTTTCTTACAATACACTTACAAAAAACATCTGTTAAAGTGTTTCCAAAATAATTTAGATTAAAGTCCAGCTATATTGTTCTTTGAGCATATTATAGTATGAGTGTGTTAAAAGTAGACAAGTGGATTTTATTATTAAAAATATTTGATGCTATTTAAAATGAACTCCAGCCTTTGTCCAGATCTGACTACAGTTACATATCAATCTCCAGCAGTGAGTGTTTTACACTGCAATTTAAATAAAAGAAAAAAATTAACTAAATAAAAATTATTATGAAAAAAAAAAAAAAAAAAAAAAAAAAAAGCATTTCAACATCAACACTTCTAAGCTTCTAAACTGTGTTTTTTCATCCATACTTGCTTAAACTGTGCTAGCTCAGACTAAAAACATGTCAAAGTGAGTGTGAAAAGCCACTGAGTCTGATGCCTTGATGGAGCGTGGCAGCAGAATCTGGGGAATCCCGGTGAAATGGCAGCTTAGATGAGAACACAAAATGGAACCAAACTCAAAGAGACAGTGAAACTCTCTGTGTTACCTGATTGGTATCCACCGGGGAAAGAATTTGTTAACCACCTTCATGATGAACGGGGACTATGGGGATTGTGCACTCATACACTGAACATGCAAACGCACATCCCAACAGGGACAGCACACTGAACGAAACAGGATATTTCAAAGGCTCAATCACAATGCCACCTGACAGTGGCTTAGAGCTGAATATTAACTGCTTTACAAGCAATAACTGGAGACTGCGTATGTGTGTGTGCAGGTGGAGTGTGATGAATGTCCTTGAGTCTCTATTTATGTGTAGATGGAATATAATGTGTATTGTGGGCACTATTAGCAAAAACATTTTGTATTTCACAAGACTATAGACATATAATGTAATGTAATGACATAGCCATCACTGCATTCTCATGGCTCCTTACAGTCTTAAATCTTATCAGTATCCTTGTCCCCTAACACAAAGTGCTTGAATATGCCTGTCTGCACACCTTTGGGAAATTGTATTCCCTCCCATAATCGGCAAATAGTAAGTCTACGAATATATTAAAAACAAGATACTGTGATTATGTGCAATTATTGCATCTCAAAAATGAATATATAACTATGGCTTTACTGTGGATACTGCATATTAATGACAAGATTACCATTTTAAATGGCTTTGTTGTAAAAGAGCTGCTGGTTGTCATGGCTGATTTCTCCACAGCTCAAAGCTTGGGACCTAAAACTTTGGAATATCATGTCGGAAAATCATAGCTGCAACAGACAGTAGCAGATTAATGAAGGCTGAGAGCAGGTTGTCAACCTGCAGGATGTGATTATCAAAGTTCAATTATATAAAGATATTTCAAATAACTGTGGATGGTGGATACACAGCTGTCAAATGTATGAAAGAATAAGAAATTATTATTAATTTTTTTAATACGTTACAACTATAACTGAGTCCTTTAAAGCACTGTTGAGCAAACTTTTTGAGCCACCACCCCCAAGGTAACATACGTTGGAGTTTGTGTTCCTCACTACCATGCAACAACTGATTAATTGTGTTATGTCAAATGGGTGAACTTGCGGCTATCCTCTAAATGTAATGCTGGAAAATTGTCTGAATCTTTATAAATAAAGATGATAAAATGAGTTTTGGTGATTTCGGCTCAGCTAGTCGAGGCAGATGGCTGCCCTCCCTGAGCCGGGTTCTGCCGGAGGTTTTCTTCCTGTTAAAGGGGAGTTTTTTCCTTCCCACTGTTGCCGCGTGCATGCTCAGGATGGGGGATTGGATCGAAGTCTTGATTTGATGCAATCCGTTGGTTTCTATTATAGGATATGTATGAATTGGCTCGAAATGATGTGTATATTGATTTGTGTATGTAAAGTGCCCTGTGACAACATTGTTGTGAAGTGGCGCTATACAAATAAAGTTGAATTGAATTGAATTGAAATGCAAAGATAATGCATCTACATGCCCCAAATCAGCTTCTCTTGCAGAGATAGTGCCAATTTCTGATTTTTAACATGGCATGTGAACTAACTTTGTTGTTTGTGTAATGGAGTGCTAGTCACTGCGCGGCTCACCGACTTTTGACTTGCGGCTCATGAAGCAGCCACTGGCTTTCTGAACATGCTATCTAAACAAGTCATAATGACCCTCAACGGTGCAGTTCTAACTACAAATAAGAGCTGCAGGCTGCTTGTAAACTTTACTGTCGTAACGGCCCTAACTGACCCTGTCAGAGTTGCCAGTTTTGGCTAATTTCAGCTGCACCGAACTCCGCCAAAGAGCTGCTCTGTTGGTAGCTCTGTATATATATTGAAGAAAAAAAACACCCACATTCTGGAGGCATTATTGTATTTTCACCATATACTGTTGCATAAGAATACCATTACACTGTGCAATATTTAGGATACTGATTCCTTGCTAACAAGCTGAATGTTACTGATTTGGCAACGTAGCAGGATCCGTAGCATGGGAACGTTTTTTTGGGGGGTGGCGGCTCTCCTCTTGTCTATGTATATTGAGTGCGGCTCTTGTTGAATTAACATGTGTTAAAAAATGAAATTGCTAATTTTAAAAATGTATCTCTGCATTGATGGTTTAATTTTGACAGCCTTGGTAAAAATCCTTAATTGACTTGATAAATGTAGGCTACATATTTGTTACAATTTTCTGGTGACCCAGGTGAAATGACTTCACAACTGCCATGGGGCTCCTGACCCTCTATTTGGGAACCACTCCTTTAATGAAGCTCTAATGAACTTTAACAGATTTTTCAGTGGCTAATTTGCCATCTATCTTACATCCAAGCTCTACTCTTAAGCGTTCTTTTATCAGTAAATGTCAGTCTTTTTTTTTTTTCTTTGATTCTCCTTCAAAAATGTATTCTAGCAATTTTTATTTATAAGCCAAGGTATAGTTTTGAAATAGCCAGTACGCTGATGTCCATTTATTAGAAGATAGCGTGTGACACAGCACATTAATTGGATCTCAGCTATGCACTGAATCATGTGTCCCCAAAGAAAATGTAGTGTAGGTTCTAAGCATCACGATGCCTCTGGGCAATGACAGCTCCAGGAATGTACATAACAAATGCCACTGTGCCATGAAAATGAGCCAGCAGGAACACTAGATACAGTTGTATAAGTACAGCAGATTTCCTTTAGTTGTAGATTCACTAGCTTGTGGCTACTAGCTACTAGCAAACAGATTCAATCAAATAATAGTGCCAAAACAACAAGAAAAAAAATATTGCCTAAAAAACTATCTACTTAGTCTGAACACTCCAAACAGTTAAATCACGCTTGGAGCTTTTAAACTTAATTATTGTTCCTAGTTTCATTAAAGAATACTGTGATTGTTCTACTAACACGCAGCATGATTTGATACAGAGAAACACCTGAAAAGTTCTTTCAAAAAGGTGAAAACAGTCATTCAGAAAAAGCAATAGAGCATCACAGAGTATGTAAACCTCTCAAAAGTCCTGCATGTTTTAGATATTACCCTGCTGCAACACACCTGACTGTAATGAAATGCTTCCCCAACAGCTTGTTGACAAGTTCTGCTGATAACACATTCATTTGAGTCAGATGTGTTGACAGAAAAAAGCATCTAAAACCAGCAGGTGTGTGCTCCATGAGAAGTGGAGGTTGTGAGGCCTGGATTTTCCTGAAAGTGTCCCAACTATTTTACTTTAGCTCCTGAAGGAAAACCTGAAGCCTGACAATGTAGATCTGTTAAATTTGTGATGAGAATCCAGCTACCAATGGCGCATTTATCAACAAGAAGCAAGGCCAAGAATACAACAAAAATCCTTCCATGTGGATGCAGTACAGCATGCAGGCCTAACTTTTGTCCCCATTAGGATGGAGCTAAGCTGTGCTTCCACCTTGCTCAATTTTCACATAAACAGGTTTTGATCTTCATGTAATGCATGACAGAGTGTTTTATGACGTGTGCATGGAAATGGATGGCACTGCGGGTGAAAGAAGGATAAGTAATGTTCGCAAAGCCCTTCTTAGGAGAAAACAGTCTGCTTGAGCCTGAAGTGCAACCGCCTCTGGGTGCCCATTGAGCTTGTTTGTGTGCCGGCGCGCCATTACATTACACCTACGCACACAGTGAGAGCAGTCAAAGGATTATAAATGAGGGAGAATGTAATGGGAAGACAACTCTAAGACAACAGGCCAGGACTGTATGTATTCACCTCATCTGGTGGAAGTGTGGGAGAAGGAAGATGAAAAAGGGAACACGTATAATCTCTTTTTTTTTTTTTTTTTTTAAATCTGTTGTCAAATGATAGAAATTAA
The DNA here is from genome assembly GCF_933228915.1 of Telmatherina bonti. Taxonomy (NCBI): domain Eukaryota; kingdom Metazoa; phylum Chordata; class Actinopteri; order Atheriniformes; family Telmatherinidae; genus Telmatherina; species Telmatherina bonti. The sequence continues at coordinate 15,266,461 of NC_136626.1, forward strand.
ATTCAGTTCACGTCAGCAAGGTTGATTAAATAGGAAACACAGTATATCTTTTTAATCAAACAGACTGTGTGGAGTTGAGTTAAAGTTGAATGTACTTCGGTTCAATGCGATACTTGTATGAAGACCTTTTACTAACTCCCTTCCTTTTCCATTTATTCCAGAATAACACACACAGACTACACAACACAAACAAATGGTATCCCTTTCCTCGACTCCTCACCGCCTGACTATGAAACACCAGCAAACATATCCCCAGTGGTCATCGATTCAGCAACAGCTTGCCCTAATGTAACATAATAGCACAAGCAGATGTAAGAAGAGCAACAGGTCCCAAGGGCCTGCTGGAGCCACTCGACTATTCTGTTTGTCCCCATTTGTGTTACGGGTTTCTGTCCTTGTCAACAAAGTCCTAAAAATGTCTCTGGAGCAAGTACTGGCACTTTTGATAGCAGATATAAACTCCATCTACAAGGAGTAAATGAACATATGTGGTAGATTTGCTGTATTAACGTAGTTAATACTACTATACTATACTATACTAACATAGTAGCCAATATGGTAAAAAAAATATGTGTAGCAAATTTATTTTTTCAGGTCATCCATAAAATTTCAGCTAAACCAGTGGATTCCTAACCGTTGACAGTGATTTAAAAAAAGAGTGATGAAAAAAAGCTGCACTTAGAAGAGCATTAACACACACAGAAGAAAGTGCAACAGGGAGGCAAAGGTTGTCGTAAGTGACTAACTCAAAAAGAGGTGAAATATTCTGCTTTCTTTTCTTCTTAATCAATAGGTTTAAGAAAATCATCTAACTGCTTGTAGTTCATCTTTATTTCAACCCTGTCAGAGATGTTTTTTTCCCCAAGGACAGCTAAAAAATAATGAATATAAGGTCATATGTCTAAAAATAGCAGCCCTTTAATCTAGCTTTATTATCCCTCTGCTTGCAGACGTAATGCTTTTACATACATGCCCCCACATGCACACCTACTCATACACTCAAATCGGTAAAACACATGTTGCATGCCGTCTCATAAATCCATCAATTAAAAGAAATAATTGACTGGTAAAGAAACAAAATATATGTGTTTTGTCAGTTCTTCAACAAAAAAGAAAAAGAAAGTATTAAACTGTCATTTTAGATATACAAAAGGAGACGGTCCTTCCTGAGCACACTCTTTTCCTAATATTAATGATTTTCACCTACAAACACGTTCACACAATTTCCATGCACTGTGTCCTTAAACCGATGTGTTTTTGCATTAACATAAATTAAAAGCTTATAAACTGTCTTAAGAAGCCTTCTCTAAATACAATAAAGAGCCTCTCTTCCTGGATTCATGTTTTATTCAACATTTGGATATGCTCAATTAGGACTCCTAATTAACATTAGCTGTCCTCTAAGTATCGCTGCTGATGGAAGGTGGGAAGGAAGAGAAACAAGATCACAAGAGCAGGAAGGTGCAGAGGAGGATGGATGGAAGCTTAAAATTTCAAAGAAGTATGTTTTCATCAAGACATTGATGTTACTTTAGAAATAAGTGTGTGTGTGCTTATGCACTTTTTTTTTTATTTTTTTTACTAAGTGATCAGTGAACTTTCCCACAGTTCAAAAACACCCTTGTTTGATTGACTGGCGTTTCCAGTTTCTTCCTTGGAGTGACTATGAGCAGCAGTGGTTGTTGTCTCTTTGTTGGCCATAAATAAATAAATAAATAAGTTTAATTTGAAATGATGGACCGACAACCTGTCCAGGTTAACCCTGCTTTTTGTTTCGAGATTGTAGAGACTTCACCTGAACTGTTTGACAGGATGCCTCTCAAATTTTCTTCTTCTTGACTATCAGATTTCTTTTTATTATGATTTGAGAGAGGTTTAGAGGTACAGCTGCATACTTCCAAAAGGCCCTTCATTTTAACGCATTACAGTTTTCTTTTTTTGCTTTTTGGGGGGTGAAGCCCTTTTTATGTGTGCTTTTTTCCATCTTCATTTCTTTTTCAGTAGAAAAAGCAGTATGTGGACATTCACATATAGACCCTGTCTTTGCAGACATATTCTCATGTTGTTATGGGTATGTCATTTTCAACCTGAGTTCTATAAATAAGCTCGGCTTGAAGGGCTCGATAGAAATTGATGGCGTTTACGGAGACTATATGCATGCTCCTGCTTGTGCATTTAAGTTGTAGCAGTTATTTCGATGCAGTTATTTGCAAGTTTTTTTTAAAGTATTGCACACTGTCCCAATGTAAACATTTTTCATGTACCCAGAGAAAAACACAACAGATTCTTTAATGTGGAACAAGAATCCTTGATGTCTTTTAAAAGAACAAGGTCAGACTGAGTTTGATATTTATACATGACTACAGCCATGTGTTAGAAATGTATCTATGCGGAATGGTAAGTATAAACCTTCCTTTCAACAATAAAATGTCAGCTGCATTATTTAGCTGTTTATCTGATTTATCTTTATCCTTTTTGTTGTAAAAAATAAAAGGGGCAAAAAGAAGTGAAAGACAGTGACTGATGAACCAGATTTATGCAGAAATTAAATATGTATTTCCTTTGAAAAATTTGCACATGGTTAAAAAACACAACTGATTTGGGTTGGATGGTGTGTTGAACACATTGCAGACACAGTAATCATTACTCCTGAACTTTTGCCTGCTTTTCTAAAATTTCTTCTGTGGTGTAACCTTAGTTTATATTTTTAGGCATTTAAATAGGTATTAAAGCAAAATAATCGGTCTGATATCTCCTAATGTATTAACTGCGTGACCTTTAAATCAACATTTGTGTGTGTACTCAGATAACACCAATCTTTCTCCACATATCAGATTAACTATTTAATATTCATCGCAACATCTCTAAATGATAGATCAAAAGATGATGTCTGCAGGTTATTACAACGGCAAGACTCGCATAACACCCCAGACATTCAAACCACATGAGGCAGGGAATCAATCATCATCAAGAGTCCTATGAAATATTTAACGGCATTATTAACCACTTTATTTTTCTCTGCAATAATGGACAGAGGCTAGCATGGGTCAGACAGATTAAAAGCACTGGAAAGAATATATAATCTCTGTTTGCCCTCTGTGTCAAATAAAAAGAAAATGGAGTGCAGGTGCTGCAAAGGGATGCAGAGAAAAGAGAAAAGACTCTTTCTTGTGAACATATTAGACTGTACATGAGAGAGACATTTATGGTATGTGAATGATACAGTGGCAGCTAGGGTTGCATGTCCAAATCGATAGCGGCTGTTTTCATTAAATTGCGGCCACCAACTCCCTAATGTGATCCCTCTGTGTACCAGCAGTCTGCAACTCAGACATAATAGAGATAAATGAATCAGTAGAGACACAGAGAAACTTTTAAGATAGTGGGAAGCAGAGGGACTAGAGACAAAATGCAGAAAGGAAGATAAGTGGAAAAAAATGTTTCAATCCAACTGTTGAAAAATGTTAGCACAGCTTCTGGCAAACAGCTGAAATCGTATATTTGCATCTGTTGGGCTGACAGTGCAAATAAGTTTTCTGAATGTCGGGACGGTTAGTAATCTCTTTCTTCCTGGGGAAACGTTATATAGACATACAGCTTTCTTTTATGTTGACAGATACTCCAACATAGTGTTTTCTCTTCTTATATTTCACAGTTCCTTTTCAGATACAAAAAAAGGGGGTTTCGGCACATGCTTTATCAATCTCAACATGTTTCTCTCCGACCCTCTAATCTATAAAAAGTCAAGAGCATGAAAGAAGGAGGAGGAATACCATTTAAAGAAAATCAATTTAGATGAAAAAGAAACCGACCCTTTTTCCAGTCTCATGCTGCTTCAAACTCCATGATGTTAAAGTGGAAACAGGATAACTGTAGTGAAAACTCCTTTTCAACAAGTGTTCGACGCATCTATATGTTTATTGTTTAAAGGAAGAACATTACAGTAAAAACACCTTTTTAGTAAATGTATTTAAAATGTATTTAAATGTATTTAAAATGTGCCTGAATGATGTAACTTATGAAAACTGCAAGGATAAAGGCTCCAACAAGGAATTAGTTGAAGGTGGAGCCACTGAGTTTTGAGCAATGCATGAACATTATATTTAATATTTAATCTTCAGAAAAGAAAGGTTTTACCAGATCAAGTCAAAATGGACTATGTAAAATTTGTTCGGTCTGATTTAATCTGAATTAATTTGATTTGATCATATACTTTCCCTTTATCCCCTCTTTTTCAGTTGAGGTTTGTATACAAACAGAATGAAGACCTCCAGTTCAAACGTTCCAAGTGATGCATATATTGATAAGAAAGAGAAATGAGCAATGCAGACTTTTACATACATCATTGTATGATGTAGATGAAGAAATTTTGATGAAGAAATAAACCAAAAAACCTAGTTGTCAGGTCTGTAAGGATTTAATTACGACTTAAGTAAAACAAATGTATTGCGTTGTTTTTCCTTAAATAAAAAAGATAAAAATACCTGAATAAAATAGATGTATTCAAGTTTTGGGGTAATAATAATAATAATAATAATAATAATAATAATAATAATAAAAAGCTAATTCCTCAAACCTTGTCCAAACAATCAGCCGCCACACGGGCCCCTGAGTGGCTGAATTACTGATATAAATTAGTAAGTGAAACAACTGACTTCCATGAATTTCTACGTTTTCTACATAACTCACAGGGAAACAGCTCATGAGAGAGAGACAAACCAAAGTCCCTAAAAACAGCTGGGTAACAAAAAACCTTGAAACATTTGCCAGCACTGACACTAGCCAGAGGAGCTGTTCCTACGAGCTGTTATTTTGGGCTCCACTTTTTACCTTCTTGTTACTTTCAAGTTGTGTTTTTTTCCTTTTAAAGTTGCTACATATTAAAACCTTATCTTGCTTAAAATAGTCAAGTGTATTTTTTTTTTTTTTCTTTCTGCCTAATGGGAATCAGGTCTTTTAGCAAGACTAAACTTTTGAATACCACTGTAGCCTCCTTTTACACATGTTGTTAAACTGTTTTCCAATTGAAGATGCTCTTAAAATTCTAAAAACCTGATAATAATAATGATAACTGTATATTATCTTCCAGTTTATGTCGAGACTTTGTTCTTCAGAGAACCTGGAGGTGAATGTCCTTGTGTCTCATTTTTAATGTGAGGAAGTATGAGTGTGTAAGTACCTTTGGGATGGTGACAATGTTATAGTAGCAGTGCAGTTATCATCATATAAAAATACAAGCACACATAATGTTTTATTACTTTTATGACGACACTCCTTTGCTAAAAAAAAAAGAGACTGTAAAAATAATAAACCATTTTCTTTTTGGCTGTTTCTACGCATGGAAACATCTGCCAATAAATTACCTTACTTTGATAAGATTAAATACATTTCCAAATATGAACGGTATCTTTGCTCCTACAATCATATTTATATATTTTTTTTCTCCCTTTAGCAATTCAGATTACAGAACACGTGCTGTGTAGTGGCAAATCTTACATCCAATCTATATTCTTTGGAAAAAGTGCTGTGTTTGCATGTGTGCGTTTGTTTTGGGCTTAAAATCAATAAGGGTGTAGGCCAGATGTTTACGTTGATGAAATTCAATGCTCCTTTTACTGGCTGTGAGAGTAAGGGTTTGGAGCAGTGACAACAGTGTGTGTATGAGGTGGCACTCCAGGTTAAGCAACATAAGAATGGGTCTGGAGATAGTGAAAACACTATTCTATATCTGCTCAAGGAAGTATCTTTTAAGTCTTGTTATATGCAGGAAAAGTCTGTAAATTGGGGTTTCCTTAATTTATAAACAAGAAAAATGTTTGTAGTGGTATTGTTTTTAAAAGACAGGGTAAGGGCTTCCTATTTGTGCGGGGACATTGTGATTCTAAAACGAATGACTGGAGTAAATATTATCGACAACCCCTAACCACTAATTTCCATAATAATATTCTAGACTGTAATCGTTTTATGCGGAGTGCATGTACCACATGCAGAATGATATGCAGCACATCTTCTACATACTGTGAATATGGTACCTCTCTAACTACTGAACTCTAAATCTTTTTTTCCAAGCCACTTTCAGACCATATGAATAAAGCTTTTCCTGATATAACAAATACAAACTTTCTACATACATGTGTGTTAATAGTTATCTCTCCAATAATCTCCAAGTATGAAAAGTGACCTGATTTCCCCACTTATGGCTAATAAATCAACCACTACAACCAGGGACAATGATGTAAGAGAGAAATTTACTTTTTGACAACCATGACATTAAATTACAACACTTCCTGGGTACCTTTCGGGGCAGATTCTTTCTCTGCTCAGGTCTCCTTTTCCTGCCATGTTCACATCGTTCACTGCATTTGTACAAATGGAAATTTTACAGGGCTTTTCTTTTTTGAACTTCACCTTCTCTACAGATTTAGAAATGTTTCACTCAACAAGAATAAGAAACAAATCTATCAAGAGTCCTGCATTGTTTCATCAAACTCTGGCCTAATACAAGTTCTCCAGATCTGTATGCAGTTGTTCTGTATTAACCCTTTCATGCATGGTGGCCATATATTGGACACCTATTTACAAGCTTTTTACTTCCATATTCATGAATTAGGATGGTATTTTTTGTAAATAAACCACTTCAGTGGATGTGAGTGAGTCAAATACATTTTCACTCACTGGAGATTTAAATAAATAGATCATACACTTGAAAATGAAATAATTACGCAAGTTTGCCTTTGCAATAAATAGGAAAAGAAAATGATACAGCTATATTTTATAGAAGATTTACATAAATATGATTGTATATTATTTTACAATTATTTTATAGGATACATTAAAATAAATCATTAAATCATGATAAATTCTAAATATCATGTAATGAATATAATGTATTGGTGTTGGACGGAAGTGTTAACATCCCGGACACCTTTCTTTTGAAGACGGTCGAGTTTTTCTGTCTGGGCGCTTTGTTCACAGCAAAACTGCCCACAAGGCTGAAGTCTCGCAAAAGCGTTTTTTTTTTTTTTAATTTGCCCCTGGGATTTTGTCATCCGGGTGAGCTAATTGTATAAACCCACCCTTGTTCTAGGCCTAAACACATCCCTCTTCTACGCCTAAAAACACCTGCTGGGCCTGCCTCAGTCGCAGTTATTAACAAGCTGTGAGAAGATGTGGAAACAGCGGTCCCATGTCCCATGTCCCACGCCTCACAGCAAGATCACTGGTTCGATCCTTGGCTGGGACAAGATTTGGGCAGTGGCCTTTCTGTGTGGAGTTTGCATGTTCTCCCCGTGCATGCATGGGTTCTCTCCGGGTACTCCAGCTTCTTCCCACCATCCAAATAAATGCATAGGTTAGGTTAACGGGTTACTCTAAAATTGCCCATAGGAGTGAGTGTGAGTGTGTGTGGTTGTTTGTCTCTTTGTGGCCCTGCGATGGACTGGCTAACTGTCCAGGGTTAACCCTGCCTTTCGCCCAAAGACAGCTGGGATAGGCTCTTGACTCTTACAACAAATAAAATATCAATTATAGCCTTAATATTTTACTTAACTTTACAGCAGAGAAGAATTTTTCCTTACAAAAACATGCAACAAAGCATCAAACCTCTGGCTGGCAGCTGTACTGATGGATTTATCTTTAGATGTAGACCAGAGGGTGTGCTTTATGTAAGCAACATCATGATAAGTCTGTGGAAAAACATTATTTATGCAACCCTCTAATGCCCTTTAGTTAAATTAGATTTTCTTTACTCCACCATTATTCTTTGCCATAAAATGAAAACTCATATGAACAAACTAAAAACCAAATAGTCCAACACTAATGATACTAAACACCCATTCCACATGTGGTGAATAGTTGTTCTGTAGGCTACTCTCAAATTTTGAGTTATTTCTGCAGTTAGGTACTGGCTTTTAAGCTGTCAGCTAATGCTATGCTAGGTTAGCATAGCTAGAACAATGCTATTGCTAACAAACACTTATGTTTATCAAAGTCTTGCATGGAATCTCACAAGAAAAGTTTTAGTATGAATAAAGCACTTTTTAAATTTTTTTTGGTTTAATAAGTTTTTAAACAATTATTTAAAAAACCCAGACAGTAGACACAGGAAAAGACCAGGTTGTGTCTCCTTTAAAACATTGTTGGATTGTCTTTTTATTAATTCGTGCATGAAAGGGTTAAACAAATAAAGCAAATAAAGCTCAGCATTTTTAAAGAGTGGGGAATATACATAAAAACAAAATAAAATGGCTGAGGAATAAAGATCTTAATTTGTAACCAACTTGTGTGATTAGCAATGTTAGCTAACATACTACCACTGCCAGTGGAATTAAACTTGTGTTAAGCGCTCTGCTAAAGTTTACTATGTGGAAGCACTTTTATGAACCTGAAACGCTTATTTCTCTCTCTCTTTGGACTGATACCAGCTTGTTCACAATGGAATCCTTCAGCTCTATGAGTTGTTTTTTTATAGTCCCAGTGAACTGGGCCTCTTTCCCACTGATGTCATCCGATCGTGTTTATTGCTACAGATATATGACCACATTCATTTGTAGAAAATAGCACATGTAAGTGTTAACTGTGCCATCACTTAAGCGCTTTAGTCACTCTGTTGTGTCTGCTCTGTAAAATGTGTGCAATGCAATATTTGTTCAGGATTTATTGACTGCACCTGCAGTTTCCTCCTCACTGATAAATGGACTTCAGAGCTGCAGAGAGTTACAGGGAGCTGAGAGTATACATGTCAGCCTTACTTGGTGCATTACTTGTATTTAAGCCATCTATGTTTCACCTTCACTTAAAATGCTCACATCCCATCACAGACTCACCTGCAGGACACTGTTCCTCATCTGCCCCATTCTCACAGTCTCGCTCTCCGTCGCATCGCCATGACAATGAAACACATTTACTGGAAGCTCCTCCACAATCAAATTTCTCTGGTGGACAACTCTGTCGGCCTGTTGAGAAAGGGCGAAAATCGGAGAAAGAAAAGGACAGGGGGAAGAAGGAGGCAAAGTGGATGGGAGAAAAGAAGGCCAAAAAGAACAAAGAGAGAGAGGAAAATGGGGCAAGAAGTGGGGAGGAAGCAAAGATGGAGAGAGAAGGGACAGCCAGTCAATGAAACAGTTTGATAACTTAGTTATCTTGTTGCTGATATCGATTTCTCCTCAAAGGCTTGCAATTTGACGAGACACACAGTGGCAGTGAAACAAAGAAGCCCACTGACAATCCAGACACAATTTCAGAAAAAAATACACACAAAGAAACTCCCCCAACCCACAAAAAATAAAAAATAAATAAATAATAATAATAGGTACATGAGGAAAAAGAAGGAGCACACAAAAGAGGAGTATGGGGTGTAGATATGTACAACAGCTTATTTCCAATAGAAAAAAAAATACATTTACTTTTTAGTTATAAAATGATTAATTGCAGGACATGAAATGCAGACCCCCCCCCCCCCCCCCCCCACCACACACACACACACACACAAAGAAAAAAACAAAAATCGGATCAATATTGCATGAACCACTTTCTAATCACCTAATATATTCCAATAATTAAGATTTTTTTTTTTTTACAAACTCTTTCACAATGTGTCTCTTAAGGCACAGTGTACTACCAGACCCGCTTCAGGCAATCACAAGCCTCTTTTCTGAACTTTTGACCCAAATAAGCAGATTAATCTGTAATTAAGACAATTTGCAGTTGCTGCTCCACATAGATTTTCTATTTGATCTTTTACTGCTAGTTGCAGATTTTAAAAACAGTTAAACTGAATGAAATGGAAATGTACAGTGCATTACATCTTACAGATTGTCAGCTACTATTTCACAAACACTACTGTATGAGTGTGTGCGGCTGAGAACAAGGTCCCTCAAGGTAAAAGCTCATTACAGCATAGGCCATTGTTCGGCGGTGTGTTACCCATGGGGATTGATACAGGGATGAAAAATACAGCATTCTAATACATCAAATTTACACTGAGTCCCTGCAGCAAATCGCCATCATTTCTTCTAAAAAAAACTTATCTATACGCTCACTCTGCCACTTGCACACACACACACACACACACACACACACACACACACATAAACACAGTGTCTAACACCATAGAGACTCTGGCCCCCGATCACATTACACTGCTGTGTCAAACTCAGCTCCATCAATTATACATATTTGACCACCAGCATGCTTCCTGGCAACAAGCTTGTGTTTGTGTGTATTGCAGGAGCAGATCAATAGTACCTTTGAGATTTGACCATTTCAGTCTTACTCTCCTTTATTCATCCCATATTTCTTTTTTTTTTATTTTGATTTTTAACAGTAGTATATAATTTGTTGCCTCTCAAATGCTACCCCTCAGAGGAAGCCTAGGACCTCCAGCCTTTCTGGTACTCGTTGCCAGGGTTGGAAATTTAGTGTTTGATAGATTTGGATTTACATCTTATGGATTCTCCATCTCTCTCTCTTTCTCCTTCTTTTACATGTCTTTCATTGTTATCTTTCTTCCACTCTTGTGCTTCTACTTCACATCAGGCTCTTGCATGAACATATTTTTTGTGAATTTTTCTTAATTAAGGTAGCCCTTGCCCTAAAATACAAGCTTTCTTTAAATCCTCTCTAAAAGAACCAATGATGGACAACTGACAGAGCACCATATTAGCAGAGTCTGCTTATTGTTACCAATGGTAGTGTGAGCGAACATTTGTTAAACTATACAATTCTTTATTTCTTTTACAAAATGCAGCAGTTCTTCCTTGTGGGATGGCCTGAATTTGAAACTGAACAAAAGTTTTGATCAGAATGAGTGGTTGTTGATATTTAGAAATCCTGATTTTTTTTCCATTTATCTCCCCCTTTGAAGCATCTCTTGGAGTGACCATATCTGAAGATGAAGGATATGAAGGTGTTGGTACTACAAGCACACACACTGGTCAGAAGGCTGAAGAGTATTTTTTTTAAAAAGACACTACAGCCCCATTTTCACCAGCAGGTGCAGCTAGGTATAGGATGGATCAGTATGTATTTTTTTTCCCATCTCCTCAGGCAAAAACTAGAAAGGGTGCCAGAATATCTGAACAGATCTGTCCCACTTTTACTGAATTCGAAAGATACAGCACCGGTGCAGTAGCAGCGTATTCACTGAAAGTTTAACCTACGCAAAGTTACTGTCAACCTGTGCTTAAATATTCACACTGAGGAATCTAGAGATGAGACTTTGAAAAAGATTAAAGATTAAAGATCTTTGTTAAAGATTGAATCTTTAACAAAGTGTTTTATGGAAAAACCTTGAACCAAAATTGACAGTATTTGCAGGTCAATTACCAAAACAATGAGCAAACTAACTGGCAATATTTGTCCAATTGTTCGTTGTCCAATGCTCTTAGCATACACATAAATACAAACATATATGAACATA
>NC_136626.1:15282879-15540379 GCF_933228915.1 Telmatherina bonti
CAAAATGCATCAGGCTTGTCTATATGTTCCTTTGCAAACTTCAAATGCAGATTTTTGTGATAAGGATGTAAAAAAAGAGTTTCCTTCTGATGACTCTTCCATGAAGGCCATATTTGTACAAGTGCCTCTTTATAGTGGAATGGTGTACCGTAACTCCAGTATCAGCCAGATCTTCCTGGAGGGATTGTGCAGCCAAACTTGGGTTTTGACTTGCCTTTCTTAAAATCTTGCGAGCTGTTCTGTCTGATATTTTTCTTGGTCTTCCAGATCTTGCTTTAACTTCCACTGTTCCCAATGACTGCCATTTCTTGATTACATTCGGAACAGAGGATATTAGCATCTGAAAACACTTTACTATTTTCTTACACCCTTCTCCTGCTTTGCAAGCATCAGCTATTTTCAGTTTCAGTGTTCTTGACAGCTGCTTACAGGAACCCATGGTGCCGATTGTTGAGGCAAGGTCAGATGAGTCTGGGCATTTAAAACCTTTGAGATTGACATCACCTGGTTCTTTCCAGACACTAATTTGCAAACAATCCAGGACACTGTCAGTTGCTCAGCTGTCCAAAAGTGGGAGTACAAGGTACTAACTCTGCAGGGTGCCCAAACTTTTACAGGCACCATTTTTTGTTTTCTAATATTTTGAAAGTTTAAATGATAGAAATAAGATCAAACCTTTTTTGACATGTTAGAAGAATGTCTAATCTGTAATTTGATGCCTTTTGGAGAAAATGAGAATTCAGACTACATTCTGAAAACCAGAAATGACTACTTACAATAGTTTTAAAAATGTAAACAAGGTTATATAAAGTGAGTGAATGCACCAGGTTTTTGCATGACTTTGACAGATTGTCATTTAAGTCTGACTTAGAAGGGATCCATAAGAGCCAATTGTCTGTAAAATAGAATAAACTGAAATTTTCATCATGAGGTTGCAGCATAAATTTGTGAGTGGATGCTTGAGAACAATAAACTTTTACAGTTTAAATACTGTGCAATAAAAACGAGGCCAAGAAGCCGTTTGAATCAATAGACAACTATGCACTAGCTCTTCTCATGGTTCAGTTTCCTTACATAAAGGCAGCATAAAATTTCATCTGTTTCATTTCAGATAATTAGGTTTATGTCACTCCGAACAATACTATACGTCTCAATGTAATAGGCTGACAAAAGCACTAAGCAGCCTCAATTAACATGAATTCATGGATAATAAAATCTGGTGAAGTCACAAAAAATGAAAATTATATAAGTAAGAAAAATCAATCAAGTCAGATACAGAAAAGTATATAAGTATAAATATAAGGTCAGATATTATTTTTAAAGTTTTAAAGAGATAGGGAGGCATTTGGTTGAAAAGTTATGCACACATTTAAAATCAATTATTTAGTTGCTAAATAATTTCAGTCTGCTATCTTTATAAATTAAAAAAGAAATAAAAATTCTTATTAACACAATCTCAGACATACAGTTGTATAACGTCTTAGTGTTATGCTTTAGTTTATTTAGAAAATACATTTCTGCTCTGGAAGGAAATTGCATTTACTTTTCTAATTCAAAGGTGTGATTTTATTCAACTAAGCCTCTTCAGTTTTGGTAAAGGCAGAGTGAAAGAAAATACTTTTTTTCTCTTTTTTTACACTGGTCAGCCTTAACTCTCCAAGTATAAATAACTCATACAAAAGTATTTGCATCAGTCAATTATTGAGCTTCAAATGGAAAAATTTTTATCAGCACCATCACGATGATGCTCATAAAAACAAGTAAAAACAGTATTTTTGCACATGAGTTTATTACTAACATGCATTATTGGTTCAGTATGGTTGTATGGGGGTGAGGGGTGGGGCTGGGAGTCTGGGCCATTCCGAGTGTAGCTACCGTATTTTCACGACCATAAGGCGCACATAAAAGTCTTAGATTTTCTTCAAAATGTGCGGCGCGCCCTATAGTGCAGTGCGCCCTTTGTGTGCGTGTTGTTGTTGTTGTAATCGGACGTAGCAGAGAACATCATGAGAACGTTAAAGGGTGAAGCATGGGCGTTGATCGCATATAAAAGAACAGGTATGTGCGTTATGCAGAACACCTTTTTCTAACAACCCTGAAAATGGCAAAAAGACACGCTTATGAAGCACAGTTTAAACTGAAGGCCATCAACTTCGCCAAGCAACATGGAAATCGAGCAGCCGAGAGAGAATTTAAGATTAATGAATCGATGGTTCGCAAGTGGAGGAAGATTGAAAACGAGCTCCGACAGGTAAAGAAGACGCAGCTGAGTTTCCGTGGACATAAGGCAAGGTGGCCTTCTTAGTGTCTAAGTTAGTCTGAAAGAATTAGTCAGTCGGTCAGTTGCAAGACTAAGATAGCTAAAAATAATATATATATATATATATATATATATATATATGTATAATTTCATCCATTTAAAAAGTAAAACAAGATAAAATTCCTTTCTTTTGTAGAAGGTTTTTTTCTTTTTCAACCTACACATTTTATTTTAATTTAATTTCATTATATTATAAAGTTTGCCCCAAAGGATAAGAGTGAAGTGTCAAGTTGGAAAATAAATTAAACAAGTTCATGCACTCAGATGCCATGTAATTTGGCTTCAGGGTCAGCGACAGTTCCTTTCATTCATGGTGTCAATTTAGCTTAAAACAGAGAAAGCATGTTTTATTTAGCGTACTCCATTGACATGATTTTTTTCACATGACCTAATTTAAGACAGAATAAGTGTGTGCATTTGTGGATATACATGTACAGTTAAGCAATTATTGTATGCATGAGTAGTAGTGGATGTGCACTGTATGACTAAAGAGGGCTACACATATTTTTCCATGCATGGGCGACGGTTGAAAGAGTTTTTTCTTCTTTTTTTTTACATAATGTATGCTTGAACACATTAATTTACAGATCCTTGTATAGCACTGCAAGAACTGGAGCGTGATATTTCATAGTAATGGGACATTGTAGGAGAATGGGGTCTTTTCTTTTTATAGTTCTGTCACTTCAGACCGATTAAACAAGAAAAAAAGCTTTAAATATGTTGTATAAATTCTTTTGATGTGTATGTTGGATGTTTTAATATGCATAGTCTTTTAACCAATAAGTATTTTCAATGTAATAGAGTATACCATTCACAGATTTACCATTCCAAAATATATATCGTTTCTTTTTTTTTTTCCCCTATGTCTTTGCTTTTTAAATCTCAAGTTTGGTGTAGTTTGCTGACCCTTGGTTCTGAATGTAAATCAATTGAGTTTGGACTTAGAGACCAAGGCCGACCAGCTAAACCTTGCCTGAAAAGTCGCCATGTTACCAACTCCACCCAGTGTTGTCCTTCAGATGTGAAATCCAATTTGCAGAGAGGGCGTATGTGGTTAATATCAGATTACATTCTAAATGAAGGTTAGTGTTGATTAGTGGCTTTCATTGGAACGCTGATCTCCAATTATTGCAGCCCTGAGGAAGGAAGACAGGCAAGTATGTTGGAGAGAGAAAGATCAAAGCCGAGGAAAAGAAGAGAAGGAATTGACGAGAGAAAGAACAAGTGCAGAAAAAGGAGAAAGTGGTAGGATGGCAACAAAACAAAGCAAAATTATCCAGCAGAGATCTGTCAATAAAAAACAAACAGTAACCTAGGGACACTATCAAACGTACTGTAAGCCTGAAGTGTTCCATTTTTGGGGGGAAAAAAAGACCCAAACAACTCAGATCCGTCTGATTTCTTCTACACACCTTTTCAACATTTTCTTTCAAGTATTTCTTAGAGGTCTGTTTGGATGCATATAACACCAGGTGACAACAAGACATGCAAGCTCTGTGTGCAAGTACAGAAAAAAAGAAGACGGTGCTAGATAAAACCATTCAGAGAAATCCGTTAATTCCAATATTTTTTTTCTGTTATTTCCACCCCACAACTGTTGAATTCCTGTAGACAGGAAAATTGATCAAAAGGCGTGTGACAAACTGATATTTCACATGTGTCTTTCAGCTATTTTTCTTTTCTTTTTTTTTTAATGGAGCTGCTAGAAACTGATGCCTTTACACCCTCTTTCTCCCATGTAATTTTCCCTTTTTCTCTGGGCAACACAAAGGGAGTAGAACAGACTTGTTAAATATGGAACCATTAGCAAAGTCTAGACTATGTGTCTGGCAGTGCCATGGGGGTGACACTAGTGCTCTCATAGGAAATTGCCACTTTTTCCCATGGGGCTCTGTAAATGGTTGTTTAGTAGAGGGCACAGTGGGTATTAAAAGAAAAAAAAAACACTCCTTATAGCAAACACCACAATAAAATTGTAAGAGATTGTAGAAAGCTGCAGCAAAAGAAAAACAGAAAAGGATTAGTTAAAGTTATTGGCACTATCCAAATCCTATGTCCGCGTCCAAAACTAGAACTAGAAAGATAAAAATACACATCTCAATAGTACAGGGCTGCAACTATTATTCTAATAGTCAAATAATCTGTCAATATTTTTTTTTAATTAGTCACAATTATTACTGTCACGCCTACCATCTTCCAGTTGACGCAGCTCTTTTTACAAGCTCCAGTATGTTTTACCCCACTCTGTTTATTTGCATCATATGAATGTCACCCTGATTCCCAGTCAGTCCCAGCATAATGTCCTTTAGTAAGTTAAAAGAATCCTCCTGAACCAGTTGAACATTAAATTTAAGCTTAACAGCTTACCACTAATTTATTTTGAAACATTCAAACTTAGCTATAGTGTCATATCCAAGCTGTACAGAATTCTCCTGAAAAGGAAAACAAAATAAAATATTTTAACATCTTAATTTTCGTGCTATTGCATTGAAATAATTATTTACAGCTTGAAAAAGCCTGTTTTGTAAGGTGAACAAGAGCCAGAATCCTTCTTCCTTTTCACATTTCCAACAACTCCTGAAAATTTCATGAACATCTATCCATAACTTAGTTATCTTGAACACAAACAAACAAACGCTGGTAAAAACATAACCTCTTTGGCAGAGGTAACAACAGCACATCACTACTCGGTAATGCTAACTTTGCCATCCGGAATGCTGGGGACCATGACTCCAGGGTACTTTTGTTTCAGATGCTCATGCATGACTGTTGTGCTGCCGTGGTACGTCAACTCTGCGTGGCAGACTACATATTACACCTGTTTCACACGTTGTATAGCGTGAAATATCCCCAAACATTGGAAATAGATTGCTCCGCTGTCAGTTTGCTCTTCGTTGTTTAAACAAAGACGCTACACAAAATGACAATACTGGCCCCATTACTTCCTGCGGTGCTATGTGTCATTTCTTGTGTCAGTTCTTATACTGCCTGAAAAGCCGTGGTTGGTAAATGGCGTTAAGTTGCCTCGCACAGTGTTTTATTAGCAAAGCCGTTACGGGAGTTTACAAAGTGACGCGTCAACAATTAAATTTCACGTCGATTAATTTTTTATTGTTGACGTTGTCGACTTTAACGACAAATCATTGCAGCCTTAAAATAGTACATAATGTGATTTTGCATACGGAAGTTCATGAATAAACAAAAGCTTAGAAAATCCCCCCAAAACGCAAAGTTTTCATCAAACTATTATGATTTATATTTTGGGTACTCATGCTACTTTATGCAGCCGACACAACTGGAAACAATTCAACATTGTACTGAGACATTTCAAACGTGTTTTGGAAGTCTTTTGTCTCCTGGTCGTACGGCCATCTTCTGCCTTTTCATTATTCCTCTGTAGCCTCGCATGAAACAGTTTTAAACATCTGATGTATCTAACAAACAGCTTTTATAGAACCTCGTGAGAAGTTGCTACTAGTGGAGAGACTTACAATAAAAAGATCATCAAAAACAACAAATATAATTTACAAACATTAGTTAAGGCTACTCCATTAGCCTGTTCTACCCTCATAAGATGCCACTTGTAAGTAATAACATTTTGACCACTGACCAATTGTAACTGGCCAAAGGCAATGGTCATTAATTGTATGGTAGAGGGGAATCGACAAATAACATCACGTAATGGCAGCTGCTGTGTAATTTTTGGATTATTTTTTGCTACACACGGTGTGAACAAAGAAGCAACGTTGCCATTATCGCAATTTCACCTTCACACAAAACAATACTACAAGATTTTCCCTGCAATATTTAGGTTTTGTGCAATTTTAAAGGTAATAAAAATGCACCTATAGACATCTTTGATAGTATTTTAGTGGTGTTTTATTACTAGAACATAATATGTGCATTGTATACTACATTTTGGGTCAACTGCAGAAAATCTTGCCATTCATAAAGATGTAATCACTCTGTACTCTTCCAAAAGAACACAGTAGAGATGTGGTGAGTCTTTTATTTATATTCCGATGTGTTGACGCAAAGACACGTCTAAAACCTGCAGGACTGCAGCTCTCAAGAACCGAAGTTGGACATACTCAATCTACAGAGTGAGCTGTGTATCTCAGCACACTGCAGTTCACTAGTTGGTGGCAAAGCACCTCCAAGCTAACTGCTCTGATAGGGTGGAAAAGAAAGCATACCATGACCTAACAACACATTGTCAGATTTATGTTCAGTTTCCCTCCTCAAAGAATGAGTGAAGCCAAAGAGAGCCACAGAAGCGGAAGTAGAACATGACTTGATTTCCCAAACTCTTAAAACAGTTGATAGAAAATGGCCAACTGCAATAGTAATATGGAGGTAGTTTAGATTCAGTAAAAAATATGAGAACAGGTGATTCCAATGTGCAAACTTTTTTTTTAGCTGGTGAACGCCAAAAGGGAAACATGGATAATTTGTTCAATTAGCTGAAGAGATAACATCCAAACAACTATACAGCATGAAAGTATAAAAATATGGGGCGCTGCAACTCGCTGCTCAAGTTTTTTGCAATGGAAGCTTCACACAGAAACACTTCATCCCATTGTTGGTGGAAAACTTTCCAAACAAAGCAGATATTAAAACAGCTGTTTCATATTTCAGATATTGGAAATGACAGTCATCACTCCACCTTTAAAACTGGCAGCATTAACTAACTATACCATGAACAAGATCAATACATAGTCCTATATTGTAATATTCTTTGGCATATTGCTTAACCTTAATCCTCATTGATGCTGAAATTATGAGTTGGCTTTAAGGCTACAGATCACTAGCTTAAAAAACTGCAGCTGGGTAATAATAGTGTGCACTCAACACTGAAATGTAATACAAGATTCTTGAGAGCTTCAATTTTCATACTGGCTCAAAAAAAATCTGTCACTTTAATTTCACAATGCCTTCTGTAGTTGAGTCAGTAATTGATGCAGGACACAGAAAATAACTAGCGGACAGAGGGAAATGTGAATAATAATGTTTGCATTTGGGAATTTGAGGTTAAATGGGGTATTTTGTAAGCAGTGAGTAAAATTCAGCTCAGGGCAACAGAGTCTTTCCATCAAAACATGCAGTGAGAGACTGTGGACAAATTAGACCTTTCTGTCTCTAAAGTGATTGAACACACTCAGAAATCTTACTCACACCTTTCCAGTCTCCATAACTTTACCACAGCTTGTGATTTTTTTTCCCCCAAAAAGCAGTTACTAGTGTGTCTTTTGATGACAGGGTCATTGGCTCTAGACCAGGCTGAGATAGCAAGGAGGACAGACACAGGTAGAGAGAACAAGAGACAGGCCACCTGGGAAATTATGACTGGGACAGCCGCTGCCTCAAGCATGAAATTGAAGCCACCCAACAATGCAACTCACTGGATCCTTTCCGCTCGTATTCCAAAATAATTAACTAGCACCACCTCCTGCCCCGCTGCTGTATTATGGTGACCTGACCATTGTTTCACCACACACAAACAAAGCCAGACCCACTTCACCACACAGGAGCAGGTGGAACTGATGATAGCAGGCTTGGAGAGGAAAATGACAAGAAAGGGACACAAGTTCAAGCTGTATCCAAAGCACAAATGACTATACAGTGGCCTTAGTAAAACATCTAGGGCAATACTGAGTCGTTAAATATTACATGGCAACTGACTGTCATGTACAACCAAAAGGATCCGGGTTCTAATAACAGAATTAATCATTTTCACACTAACAAGATTTAGAAATAAATCTGTGTTTCCTGAAATTCCCAGAGATCAATACATGCTGGCTCGTATAAAATGGTAAACAGAAGGAGTGAAAGGCCGATATTCCCATGCTTTGAGTTCCAACCCTTGAGAATCAAAAACATGTTTTACAGCCTTGTAGTTAAACTTCACAGCTTTAAAGCATGAAACATGACAAACTGATACAGCAGGTAATAGCACCCTTTTGTCGCACCATTTATTTAGACTCATTGTATAAAATAAAAAAAATAGTCACGAGCAGTGTCAGTCAACATCCTCCCATCACAAAAATCCTTTTTGCTTCACCAAACATCTGAGCCTCAATAAAGCTACATTACCGCTTGAAATAAACAGAAGCAAGAAAAATAACTTCTGCAATCCAACGGAGTTACTGCTAACTTTTAAAACCTCTGAAGGTTTATCTCAGTTTTATATCTTTCTTCTGAATGATATTATCAATGAAAAAAGTATCTGAAGAAGTCAGTAACTGAATATGAGCTCTATAAATCATGCCGACTACAAGCGTGTGAGAACTCTCGCTGTGATGAAAAGCCCAGCTTTGACAGTTTGTCTCTTTAGATGAATGGCTTTCATCAGCCGGATTGAAATAAGTAACCCTTGAGGTGTTGGGTAACTTAAGATAAAAGAAAATATAAAATGAGAAGATCAATAAAAGTAATAAACACATTGAGGCTTATTAAGATTTAAAACTAGATTCAGGATATTAAGTCATAAATTGGAGGACACAAAGGAAAAAGCAGCTACATCGCAAGTTAAGTTTCTGGTCCCACAACAAAGATCATACTGATAGAAATACTTTAAAATCCTTCCTGTACTCTCATTTCAAACAGATTTGATTTCATAATGGCAGAGCCAAAGGGAATATAAAGATCCGTGTTCTCTCAGTTTTACCTATTAACTGCTATTTTACAGTGAAACATGACATGATTGATTTTTAATCATTAAAAATACTCATTTGTGTTTCCTCTTACTGTTTCTCAGTTGAACTGGAAACTTTTCAGTAGAACCTGTATTAGCATCTACCTATGCCTGAGCAGAGCAAGATTACCTACTGAGATGATACAGATGTTTATGTTGTGGATATAAATTATCCTCCGTGTCTTCCAAATACGACTAAGGTAAAGCATTCTTGAATAGCAATTTAGCTGCACAAAATTTGCCAATGTCACAGGTAGGTTTAAGGACTGTTAGATATTGTGCGATATGTTTTGATGTAAAAGTTGCTGAGTGTTTTATGGAGATGTTCTTTGCTTTTACAATCATGCCTTGATGGTCAAAGACATTACTTTAAACCATGGTATACAAATACTCCCATTAATGGAGTTTGCATTTTATTGTGCACTATTGGCAGCTCGTTGTTGATGCTACCCCAAACCAGCTAGTTGACTATGTAAAAGTTGAAATCCTGGGAAATTAGACTGGGTGATGTTAAATTCAGGAGATTAAGTATATGACCACAAGTCTTGCTGACATGTCTCTGTTATGAGGTTGTTTATTTTTGATGCAAGTAATTGTATGATGCAGGTAAACAATGGAGCAACACCAACCCAGCTCGTATGCCCCTGTGGGACCTGTAAAAGTTCAAACTGGGCAGCAGTTTGGGGTACTACGTGTTTGTTCGCAGTTTCCATAATGGCTTCATGTGCGTTTGCTCATACAGTATAGGTTTCAAGTTGGTTTTGACTAGGTTTCAGCTGGTGCTCAACTTAGGGCCATTTAGCTAGCCTACATGGCCACCCAATGCCCATCCCTTATTGGGGCTCATACAGCCAGCCCATATGAGCTTTACACATGGGGCTGATTTCACCGAAAATACATGGGACATGCAACATTTTCACAGTTCAAGTCCATGTTTATTCAGTACACATATAGCCCAAATGTAACCCTTGGTCCTGACATGGACAAACTGACTAGGATTTACGGCCTCCATGTGTCCTGAGCAACTCACCAAGTTGACCCTCAGCTGAAACCCACTTTGATACGGCTTGAAACCCATATGGGCGCCACAGGATCATGATGGCTGGGAAGTTTATGCAGAACTAGTTACTTTTTTAAATTTTGTGTTAAAATAACAGACAGAAATAAATGACAGTTTGCTTTCACACTGCAAACTAACTTCTCTAGGGTTTACTTGCAATTGATCCAGCACCTCTGGCTTTAAAGTGGACCAAAATCTGCTTCTTGGTTCCACACCAAATGGGCCACTCCACATGAACTGTAGAAGCACACCATAGTTTGTTCAAACTCACAGCTCTTGTGAGAATTTGCCCTAAATAAATTCCCCACTTCTTTCACAACTTCTTCTCTTGTTCAAAATATTATTTATTAACATGCTTTTTGACATCTATCCATTACTACTAATGATGCAGCTCCAACCACTATTAAGCAATGATGACTCTACTTAGGATTTCTGCATAACATCGGACACAGACGTGTGCACTCTTTCATGCATCAGCCACCACTCGTCTGATTGGGCATTTTCTCCAGAATCCCCCCCAGGCCCAGATTCATTTTCCAATGTGTAATTACAGACAGCTACATAGGGGCCTGAGTGTGTGTGAGTGTGTGCGCTTTCAGAGCCGTCATTGAAGGTCCATAGTAAAACAGCAGTCAACCAGAAGTCTGGAGGATCAGCCCATCGATTTGCTCCCAGGCAATCAATTCTATCAAAGGCATTACTTAAACTGAACTCTGATCAGAAAGTGGATGATACACAGCATGGACGAGGACAGGGCCAAGAATGTGATAAGGTGGTATGCTGGCAGAGAAATCTTCAAAGGATGTAGGGTTATAGCACAGGAGAGACTAAATTGAATGAAGGCAAGTGTGATATTAAGTAAAACAGCCAAAGGGTGTGATTGGATTACATAAGGGCAGTGATAAGGCAGTGGTGGCACGTTGAGCATGGTGATACATGCAGGAGAAAACTGTAGAGGAAGAAACTAATGCAGATGCTATTGTACCACCGAGGATAATTGTTGCTGGTACTGTATGCGGAGACGTAACAGTCACACAAGGTTGTGTTGGTGCTACACAAGAACACATCTACTTGTCTTCAAAATATGAAAAACAACCTAGGCTGTAGGCTGCAGTTGTTTCTGTTGGAGCCACTTTTGATCATTCAAGTTTGCCCTGCAGCAGAAAAGACGGATGCCATTATGGACTACAGGTTTTGTGGTGGAATATGTGTTAAAAAGAATTCAGAATATCCAAGTGGAGCGACTGTCAGAGCGTTTTCCTCTTAGATAGTAACTTTTATATAAGATCCTCTATCGGAATAAACAGGTAAAACAATAGGTAAGTGGATAATGGGACCTCAACTTATAATATTTTGGAGAGCTATAAACTTAAGATTTCCAGATTTGCCATAATTATGTTAGACGAGAAACATGCAAATGGACATGTAATGCCATTACCAATCCGGTTTATACTGGTTGCTTCCATCGTTGTCATTTCTTCTCAGTGCATCTTATTTATCTTCTGGGCAGTAAATGTAACTTTTTTTTAGTTTAGTCATAGCTGTAAATTCATGTCTAACAATCAAAGTCCAGAAAACACAAAAACATTGTTTTCACTTATATGAGAAAAGATTTAGTTGGAGAAACGTACTCATTCTGCTGCATGTATTTAAACATTCAGACAGCTGTGATGATCAACGTGGCTGAAAAAGTTAGTGATGCTCTCACAGTCTCTGACCTTGATTAGATATAATGAGACTTAACCGCAGGTCCACTGATCTGATGAAATGACTTACAGGTTCACCTTGTGATGAATACTAAATACATTTATTGACCTGCTCCATACACACATTTATGTGGGTGCACACGATTGCACGTTCAGGTGAGTGCGTGCATACACACCCACACATGCTCTTGGCCCCTGCCAATCAGACTTATGCCTTTCAGAATCTTCAAAGCGGTCTTTGATCACCTCTTTGAGACTCTTTGTAATAAGGAGATAGAAACTAAAACAGGAGTTGGCTTGCAGTTACAGTCATGTGAAAAGTTTTGGGATGAAAGATAAAAAGTCCAACTTCTTCCAATCCTGCTCTTTCACTCATTTTAGGACATAACAATGGCCGTGTGTGAGATTAATGTGTGAATTCTGTGTAATATTAGGATTATTCATTCCCTGCCTCTATTGTGTGTAGACTAAGGGCCATGATGGCGTGTTATGTCTATGACATTCACACATTGTACTTTGTCAGTTAGAGCATGTTCAAGTTAATACTTTGTTGACATTGAAACCATACTACACATTTCTGGGTGTACTACTAACAATTTATAGTCTGTTCATACAGAGCAAGGTAAGCTTTTGGTACTTAAACTACAAGTGAACAAGTGCCTTGTTGCCATTCATGGACTTTGACCACATTTCTTTGGCGAATTTGACTTCTACAATTAAATCCCATCCTTCAGAGTCCGATCACAGCAAATGGATGCTGTTCCTCCTGCTTTCCAATGTCATAATGAAGCCTTACCTATAATGTAAATGCCTAAAGTGGAAGTTATAACATTCTTTCTCGTGGGGTTTTCTCACAGAGGAATAGATTAATGAATTAAAACCAACACAAAAACGGTCTCTGTTTAGCACAAGTGGTTGAGCAGCTGTACTGAACGCAGCTAGCCCAGGTTGCAAAGAGCCTGATACTAATAACTGCATGACTCCTTCTGACTCCCTTTCATATCCAGCAACTGTTTCAAAAAGAGCCACAAGCCAAGAAAACTCCCTGGTTAAACTGGGGGGTGGGAGAGCATGCAGTCACATAACAAATATCCCTAAGTGTAACTGACCCTTACTCGTTGCCTTTTACTTCTTCAAAATGGGCTCATCTGAAAATTGCAACCAGTAGTTCATATAGTAGATACCCAGTGTCAATGCCTGTTGTAACATTAGGACAAATTACTTAATGTTACATTGCATTGCATTTGTTCTTCATCATCTATTTCTTTATTGAAATAGCTATTCAGCTTGTAAAATCTAAAGCAACTACCTGTCCTTACCAGTCTATGCTGATCAAGTTTAATAGCACACCCCCATTTTACTTAATTGTATCCCCCACTCTAAACTGATC
Organism: Telmatherina bonti; assembly: GCF_933228915.1. Lineage (NCBI taxonomy): Eukaryota > Metazoa > Chordata > Actinopteri > Atheriniformes > Telmatherinidae > Telmatherina > Telmatherina bonti. The sequence goes on from NC_136626.1 coordinate 15,296,050, forward strand.
ATACTGCTTTGTAAACCTAATCACAACTTGTGAATCCATTAAATATTAAGTAAATATAGTGAGCAGTATTCCATTTTTCATAATTGCACCAATGAGGGCAACACCTGCAAGCCTTAGAAAAAAATTGTGTAACTGGAAAGGTTTGACTACAAGCTCTGCCACCTGTTTCATGACTATTATAGTGCATGATGTGGATATACAATGTTTGGGTGTCACCAATCATTTCTCGAATTGATTTAACAGTCTGATTTGATTCAGTTTTGCTAGAATTTGACTTAATTTCATGTTGTTTAATATACTGCTCTCTTTATGCAAAAGTATTTTTTCTTTAAAGACAATCTGAGATGAGCTGTTGTCTAAATTTACCAGTCAGCGTTTTCTCCAGGTTCACAGCTGGAGCTGAACTGATTCAGATAATTTAGTAGTTTTTAACCTAGTTGTATAATACAGTATTAAAAAGAAACAAAAACATAATGGTCCCATAAAAATGTGCATGAGCCTAAACAAAGTGTAACTACATATTACATAAAACTGATTCTTTTCCGTTTGACAAATAAAACATATTTTTCATCAATTTATTATTAGAGCTGTAGCAACTCACCTGCAAGTACAGGTTTAGAATAAACTTAAATGTATAAATCAAGTAATTTTACATGAATAATGAAATTGTGTTTTGACTGGTCAGAAATGCTGATAAGTAGCCATAATAGCTAGTAAACAACATAACTTTAAACTAATGGTGCTAATTAAAAGTTGCGAGAGGGTGTGGAAACTTAAATAAGAGGAAAAAGCTGTGTGAGAGAGATTTATTTACAATACCGCAATTTATTTTAATTCTTTCTTTGCATTTTAAAATAAGCTCTGTGGAAAACATGCTGAAGGTACATGCCTTTTGTCTACATATTTACCCTTTGCAGCACTGATCTAACCATATACTGAGGTCCTGTGTACAACGGTGCAACAAACAACAAAAAGCAACTGAGAGCAATTTTCTGTAGTAATGTGCAAGAACCAGAAGGTCAACCCAGCAGATAAAGCAGGGCAAAATGTGACACGCTGGAAATGGACAACCTTGGAAATGTTTCATGCTGAAGGAAGAAGAAACATGCATGTGTGTGGAGGTCAACTTCTTGTATGCGTGTGTTGACCTGCCTGGCAGTGTTTGAGGTTTCCATCTGCTGGTATTTCAGTGTTAAATTTTGTGGCAATACCAGTTATTATGTGTGTATCTGTGCAACTACTTACTGCAAATTGCATCAGCCTCATCAGAACCGTCTGCACACTCTGGTTCTCCATCACAGCGCCACCTAGCAGGAAGGCATTGCCCATTTTTACAGGTAAAGTCTGTAGTCGCACAAGTCTTCTTTGCTGTGGAAAGAGAGGAAACGTACAAGATGATCAAATGTGACACGGAGAAATTAAAATTAAACAGTTAGGTGGAAACAAGCCCAAACTTTTATAATCCCCTCAAAAAGGTCAAGCAATTAAAGTCCAACTTATGTCAAGAAGAATTCTTTATTTCAAGCTTCAAACCAATTTTCCAGTTCAAACTTAATCTTACCAATGTTGTGATGCAGCTTGTCACAGGCTAAATTCCTGGCGGTGTGTTCAAGTGCAGCTTGTAACAGAAGCTGAGGGGCATCTGATTAGCCAGCCTTTGATGATGCCTATACTATCATTCTGATTTATTAGTCAGAAATTTATTCATTGATTTAAATTTATTTAAAATTTATTTAGTCAGAAAAATCTGAATAAATTTCAAAGATGGGACTGGGCTTTGGGTTGGAAAACTGTGGCAAAACAAGCTGTGCATTTGACAGCTTCACATATAGCACACAAATCAATTGGCTCTAGTTTTCCCATTTATATATGTGATCATGGATATGCTTCAACAAACGATATGGTACATCAGTGTTGCAACACTAATTCAGAATAATAAACAATACAATGATTTGTTGCAGCCCAAGCATTGTGTTCCATAGAAGAGGAAGCATGACTGACAGCCATGTGGGAGCCATAATAATGAAGAACAAGCCGAGAAAACTGACATCATGTCAGCAGTGAGGACCAATGCTGTCTATATGTATATGAAAATCCACTTACAATCTATGGCAGGTTAGAAAAAAAAAAACCTGACAACTACATATCCACACAGTCACTAACACGGAGTATCGATTTTCAGTTGGAAGAATAAAGAAAAGGGGGAGGCTTCAAGACATTACAGGGATAGAACCGAAGCAGGTGTGGGCCTGGAATAAATGAGAAGCATGTCTCGAAGGATTACTGAGTAGTCAAAGCCACAGACAAAGGTAAATAGAAAGAGCAGAAAGAAGAGAATAGGGGTACAGAAACAAAAGACAGGAGGGAAAGAGGCTGTCGAGGTGAGGTCTCGTGTAATGGCATCAGTCTTCACAAAGGACCACATAAATCCTTTTCCTTCCTACCAGCATGTTAGCATAAATCCCATCTCTTGCAGTCTGCCCTCCCCGTTTTTCATCTTTCCCTGCATCTCTGCCTACAGCCGGATAACAGAGACAGGTGTGGCGTACACAGACCATGCAGCCACAATACCATTGCAGATCGCAATAAATCTGACGGCAGATATCCATGAATTAGGATTTCCTTTCACCTTCATATTTCATTTTTTTCTCACGCGGCATCTTAATCCTCTCCAAAACCAGCTTGCTAAATTCAGATGAGGGTGCGAAACGGTGAAGGTGACAGGCTTACAACATATCATATGCATGAGGATTAATTAAAATGCAGAAGCAAGTAAATGTAAGCCTATCAACTTCCAACATCTCCTGTCTGAACTATTATTTCCTCTTATTGAGGGGACACAAAAGAAGAACATATCACATTTCACCTTGGCCCTTCTTAGCAGAATCACTGAAAAGCGATTTCTCAGTGAGCAAATAAAATACACATTTAATTAACCTTTATGGAGATAAGAGTATATCCACACACACTCATGTACAGAAAACATGTACAGAGTGTCCCTGGATGGGCGGTAAAAATAAAAAAAAAGCAACAAAATCTGAGAGATTTAAACCTGTAGAGGATAGGTTTCAATTGTGTCAATGGCAAAAGGATATTTCTATTTATCTAAAATGTTATGTTCAGAAGATGACTTCCTCACGACGAGTAAACAAATCAGTCATGGGGTTTTGAATACCAGCTGCTACAGATGGATGAGGTATAGAACAATTTAGAAAGAAGGCCTCCGTGTAATAAATAAACACAAAGTAATACTCAGTTTGCCAACGGGAAGAATAACAAACATTATACATATAACTTTCACCTATTTGGTCAAGATTTAAAGATTGGGATGGTTGGCTAACTAGAATTAACTTTAAAAGGTCAATAATCTTTAAAATAACACAATCTTAAAAGTACTGCGTAGAAAGAAAAGAGTTGCTGATATGCACACACAAACACCAGCTTATATCTGAATTGATGCACCCAAACCTGACATATATGAGTGTCATCCATATGGAACAGCATAGAGCTGGCTTATGAGAGCGACTGTGGAAAAGAGAGGAAGTATACACACATTGTAGAGATACACACCCCCATATCCATTATCCTCCCTTCCACCTGGAGCTGAAACACAACATTTCATTTTGCTTCTTTGTCTCTTGATGAAAAAAGTGATGAATATTTATGCAAGACAGCAGACACAACAGAGGAGCTTCCCTTGTGGATTTTATCCACGTTATTGAGCCATCAATAACTGTTTACTTTTAAATTGCACCATCAAAAACTCACATCAACTTTTATCATTCTACTTCACTTGCAAATTAACTAAGTATTTCTCGGGCCTACGTTTCACAGACAGTATTACCATTTTGCTGCTAACAAAAGCACAGTGTCATTTATCTTTTGAGATCTATCCATTACGAATAAGACAAAAGACTCTTAAAATGTCAGACATTATCAATAAGTATTGCATATCGAACAGCTAAGCATGGAAAAATAGATACTTCTATTATCCTACCTATGCATGGTCACTTTTCAAAGATAAAATACACTTTCATCATTTAAAAAAAAAATTTTTTTGTGTGTTTGTTTCTGAGACAAATCTTGTTTTACCTCATGACATTTTAGGGGCTGATCAATACATGAAACAGTCACTATCTGCTATGAGGCAGAAAAATGACTTCATGCTGGCATGATGCAAAGGCAACGACATGACACAAAGACTTCCACAATGACAAGACAAGCTGCATGCTGTTGGAAGCAGCCTGAAGTAGGGAGCTGAACAGAGAGTGGGATGAGATGATCACTTGAAGGACAGCGCAGCTTTTGCAACTTGACAGTTAAAAGTTTTCTTAGACAATTAAATTTAGTTTCCAGTTTATTTTGCATTAATGAGCACCACCAAATGCTGGGATTAAAGCTCATCCAGCACATTTAGTTAGAAAGTAAACCAGCATTTTCACTGGAATGGAGTGTCAGTAAACAGGTATTAGTGGACGATCTGATGTTTTTTAAAATATGAGTATTCAGCTAAAGAATTGTATGATTGGCAGCATTACAACGTGAATGTGTCAAATTTGACCAGCATTCACCTTCAGATTGAAGAGGAATTGTTTCCATCCTGGATGTGCTGTTTTATGTTCAAATGACACCATTAGGAATAATATCATAGTCATCACAGATCTTCTACAATTACATGTAAAATATAAAGTATGTGCTACACATGGTATTTCAAAAAGGACTATAATATCTTTTGATACATATTTTTGACCATACCGCTCTGATGATCAGTCCCGAAGTGATCTATTTACTGTGTACGTTTAATAAAAGGTGATGCAAGCTAAACCTATACATTCACGCCAATCTTATTGACGCCAAGAGTGACCAGTATCGACAGGATTGGCCTGTTAAGGACGTACTTGAAGACGTGGCTGCCAGCTAGCTCTTAAGCAGATAATACTGTGTTAATCTTCTGCTGACATTCAACGCATGTCACTCTGAAAAGCACAGTGATCAATGACTGACTAGATTGACTTACTGATGCTCATCCTGTCTCTAACCCAACAACAAAAGCTTCCCGCCTATTAGGATTCTTCTCCACGTACTCTTGACGACATGAATCGGGACTACGATTTGACCCGAGAACAGGTAAAGGTCACTCCTCCCACCTTGAAGTCATTCAATTTACCCACTCCATTACACTCAAACACACACACACACACACACACACACACACACACACACACACAGAGTGAGCAAAGGAAATAAAAGAAAAAACCAGGCGAATAATAGCTAAGGGAACACTGTGTCACCTCTAATTAGGATATGTTGACTGCAGCTTCTGAAATGTATATTTCCCACTAATAACAATGACCTCAAATGCACAACTGCCTCGGTTGAATAGATTTTGATACAACAAAGAAATTCTGTTTATAACTTTCACAAGCTGTACTTTATAAGCTTGGCTTAGAGATTTTAGCTTCATTCCTTGAAATTTCATTTAGTCCCTTTTAAGGCTTCAAACAAAGGCAGACAAAACATTAAATCTTAAATTATTTAGACATCTTAATCAATTATGACACACTACTTTAGATCTGAATAACAGATTTGTTACCCAACTGAGAGAAGATATAAAAGCTAACATAACATATGCGTTGTTAAGAATCACAGGTCAACATTTAGTATGCAACCCCCTTACAGAACCAGTAATCACTCTGTTGTTCTGCGTTCATCTATTAAGTGAATTCATACAATGGTAAAAAGTGTCCAGTGTTAATCTGACTTTTATTTTGTGAAGAACGATATACTCCCAAGAGAGCAGAATAAATCCAGAGTAAATATTCTAGCTACTAAAATATAAATAGTGTAATCATTGTGGTTGAAGCTTACAAGCATTTTCTGCATATCTGAGCAAAGTACAAACATAATTCTTCTTAAAATAATATATATTCCAGAAACAAACAGAAAACACTGAAAGACAGAAATGATGCACAACATCTGGTTTTGGACAAATGTGCGCAGAAGGTCCGCTAAACAGCGAGCAAGTCAAAGGTGCAAAGGGAGGAAAAAATGACTGTGGAGAGAGAGGGGGGAGGAAATGGATGGTCCCCCACGTTGTTATGATCAGCTAAAGAGCTAAAAAACGGAGGATGTCAGGAGAGAGAAGGAGGCTGTTAATCAGCGTTGCAGAGGTTGAACCACAAAAAAGGAGGGAATGGGGGAAAGACAGTGTGATGGAGTAAAGCAGACAAGTGTAATATTGGTCTTCTGAGGAGATTAAGAGCCTGTCCAGTTCCCCAATAATCAGTTGGAGACAGAGATATTGCAGCAAAAGGAGCAGAATACAATAGAATTATACAGCTGAACAAAAAGAACAAAAAGTATGAAGATGATTATAACCTGCAAAGAGGAAGTATCTTATTTTCCAGTAAAAAGTTTAAAACTGGGATCTGCAATGGATTGGCCTTCTGTCCTGGGAGTACCTGCCTCTCGCCTGATGACTGCTGTGACTGGCACCGGCTTCCCTGCAAGCCTGAATTGAACTAAGTGGTATAGTAAATGAATGAATGAATGAATGAATGAATGAAATTTAAAATTGACCATTTTTTTATTTTACTGATTTAACTTTTGAGTAACTTCCTCAAATTCTAACGACAAGAAGTGCAAAACAACAACAAAAGCATAAATATTAATATTTTATCCATCCAGTGACTGACTGACAACAAACGGCAAACTAAATGGCAACAGAAAGTTTCAGAAACTCTTGGAAGCTCAGCCATCTAAGTTGTGCCTTTAAACATGAGTTAGAAATTAAATTAATTCCGTCTATCATCTAGCTCCAAGTGCAACATCATATGTGTATAAAATAATGGCAATAATCCAAGAAAGGACAATGGTATCCACATCAGTGCATCTGTAAGATGTAAGAGTGTGATGCGCACACTACAAAGGTCAGCGAGTGAGGGGTACTCACAGACCTGCAGTCCAGGAGGCAGCCAGATCAAAAAGCCAAATGTACTATGTTCCACATCGAACATCAAATACCACCTACCAGTTCAAAGAAGCTCATTACCATTTATGAACCCGTATCTGGACACAGGTGAGCCTGGCCCATAGCGCAAGAGACAGGATCCAGATTTTAATTATTTATTTATTTTTGCAGAAAAGCAAAATAATCCTTCACATTGAGCACCGGAGGTACGTAGAACTGAGCTGGAGTCAGAGCACCTGAGTGACAGTTGCATCATATGATGAAGAAGTTGCCTGAAGAACAGTGGTAGGAAAGATGAAAGAGATGGAGGCAAACTTTGCAGGAATTCACTGACATAAAGAAAAGCTTCATTTTAGCTTCAATACAGCAAAGTCAGAACGACTTTTTGAAACTTCATATTAAATGATCATCTGAGACGAAACTGGCTTGTAAACTCTGCCAAGTGGTTAACACAACTAATATATGTTGTATCACAGTAAATAAAGGAAGTAATTAAGATATACTAAATTGATTTAGGATAATAGTCTGGTTTGTAAGGATACTTGGTGAACAGCAGCTTTCTAAAGACTTCACATTACTTTTAAAAGTGGAAAAAAAATCTTCATTTTTCTTACTAATTTTTAACTTTAACAGCTTTAAAAACCAGAATCACAAATTTATGGCTTATCTTGTAGAAATGCAGCCTTTTATCCAAAATGGAAATTCTGTATTGAACTGTATTTATAAATAATTTAAAAAAAGTTTTTAACTTTAAAATTTAATCAGTGTGCTCTACTGTGGGCTATTTAATGAGGAATGGACCAAACAGTGAAATTTGTTTATCTTTAGTCACTTCATTTATTTATGTTTTTTTTCCCAGACAGATATAGACAAACTTCAGTCAAATAGCTTCTTGTTCTTTGGTAAATGAGTGAAAATTGCGCACAAACAAAGTGAAACAGAGCAAGCAAACATAGAATTTACAGCTCACATTCATGGTGTTTTAAAAAAAATGACAAAGTGTAAAGCTCTAAAGAGGAGCAGAGGTTCACTAACACTAATCTACAACAAAATGCTTTTATGATTTGTTGAACTTCAGAAAAATGAAAAATGGGACAACTCTCCTCCCCATAAAACCCAACTGGTCTCCTCCCACCCCCCAGGTATTTGCAGACTCTTGTTAAATCAAGACGGGATGCTACATAATGATAAACACCAACTTGTTCCTGCGCTTTTGAGATGCCTTTCTGTCATTAACAGCCATGAAATTTTCCACGAAATGGTAAAATGTCTCAGTTTTAACATCAGAGTTTGCAAATTGTTGACAGCTGTTTTTACTAACATTTTAATCAGTGGACCAACTATAAATGGAAATGGGGCTGAATTTATTTGCTTTAGAAAAGCAGCTTGCACAATGCTCTCTGTTATAAGCTTCCAGAAAGAGATGCACAGTCCTTCTGACTTATTACGGAGGTAGTGAAGGAAAGTGCGGCAGAGGACTAATACACATTTCAACATCAAGTTTTAAGACATTGCAAGAGAAATAAGAGAATAAATCAATGAATGACTTAAGTTCTAAAAAGTATTCTCTCAGTTGTGCATAATAAAAGCTTTCATGCAAAGAATCCTGACAGGAAACACAAACTTCCAGCAACTGTTTGTCCTGGAGCCTGCCGTCTCTTTGCTCACACAGGAAAGAATAATTAAAAGCCCGCCCTTGAAGTTAACCATATTTGCCCAACACCTTGACCAAATATTAGCACTTTAAAATGACATCCTAATTCCCCTCTGTTCTCCTGGACGTTTCCATCCTCTGCTGTCAGACTGAATTTATTAAATGTTAAATTTCTAAGAAAAAAGTTTTTAAAAAGTACCTTAAAACAACTTTCAACACAGTTGCTAACTAAAAGGTTTACTGTATCCTTCAATGTGTCTATGTCTATCTATGAGTTGGAGCAGGAACTATCAGCGGATGTGCCAAAAAGTGTGCTGTGCTCATGCTAGTGAAGGTGAACATAACCACATCAGACAGATGATGGGTTTCTAAAACCTTGATGTTTTGAGTGAACAGGACAGTTCAGCTTTCTTTCTTCTATTAATTTAGCAGACTGAGATGCAAAAAAGCCAAACCCTGAGACCCAGATCTATGCTATTTACATTAATGGACTATTATACATCTGAAAAGTTGTTTCGGACTGAAGGGGAGCGAGAAGAGAAAGAAGAAAGATTCAGAGCCACAGTGCTGATCAAAGACAGAAATTGGACATAATGGGCTGAACATGATTACAGAAAATGAAAAGTGCCAGTCTTTGTTTTATACTTTTATGTTCCTCTTCTGCATACAAATATCTCTCATTGTAACAGTGTATGTGCCCCACTCCATTTGTGTGCGTGTGTTTTAAATAAACCCAAAGTGTGAAATCCATATAAATCCCCATCATCAAAACTGTTGAAATTCAGCCTGTGGTCTGTTTACAGCCTCTTGGTTATTTTGGGAAAATATAGGTTATAATGGAGCTTGATGACTTAACCCTAAAGTTTCAGGATTAAAACTCCAAGCTGATGTACATTTTCATGGAGTAAACTTCTGTCACTGCAGTTTAAGTTAAACTTATGTGAACACGGGTTAATTTACCAGAAAGGTTTTGAGACTTGAGAATGTAGCTGGTGTTGAATCAGAATGAAGTGTGTGTGAAAGGGAAGACATTATTTGTCTTTTTTTCTGTTCATACTCCACGTTTTCTTTACAATTACTGCTGTATTTCTGTGGTAACCTTACATGGGGCATGCTCGGCATTGATACTACAATGTTTTGACTGGAATTGTGGGAAAACATGTTCCTGGAGAAACTTCTGTCTATACAAAAACCTGTTTAAAAAAAAAAAAAGTTTTGTCTCTGTGTGTATGAGTAGCACCACAGCACTGCCCTTTTGTAGCAGCCATTGTGGAAGCATGTGGTGAGGGACAAACAAGGAGGGACAGCCTTGTTCTTCATTTTCATACCATCAAATGATTATGTCAGACAGATGCTCAGAGCAGCACTGCGGCCCGGGTTAGCACACTGTCCTGATTACGTCCATCACGAGGAAACGATGAAATAGCTCCATTAATGTTAGTGGAGGTATTTGCGCATGTATTGGGGAAAGGAGACACAGAGATGGTTATCCTTTCAAAGATGTCTGGAAACTATGAGGTCATATCTTTCTGCTTCAGTGCTGCTAATTAGAGGTGGCATATGCACAGTAAGAGCGTACTGCCCCACACACTACAAATCCCCAACAACAGGCCATCTGGTTGACATCCGGCTCTCAGACTTGACCTGCATTGATTTATCAAACACTCAGACACCGATATCGGCCCTGCTACTCACACACATACCTCCACTTATACACACACACACACACACACACACACATGCAGTCATTCCCCTCCCCCAATGTCCTACCCCGAATGTCCAATTTCATCACACAATAAGACGCTCACTTTCTCAGATGGGGTCATTGTTTTAATAATATCAGCTATCAATCCTTTAACACAATTCCTCTCCAAACACCCAAGAAGCAACCCTACAAGCTTCTGCATTTATCACAGACAGGCTGTGTGCTGAAGGGCTGTAAAGGTGAAACGAATCCCTTCCAGGCATCGTCCACAAATCTTTTTTTTCTCAGATTGAATTTGATATAGCATTTTATTACAGATGAATAGAAGTATTGGCTTTCAAAGGAAATATACAACACACACTACGCAAGACATTTTGTGAAATAATCCTAAAGTCATGCAATTGATTTTCAGAGTGTAAATGAGGAACACCGTGCACACCCACCAACACATACCGTAAATGGACACTTATTCACTTCCTTCTTTACAACTGTCCCACTGGAGCCATAAAACCTTTGTGAATCATGGGAGGAGGGAATATACAGTACTATGTACTACATTAAACCTCAGTTTGTTCAGCTTCTTTGTGCCTTCCTAATCTAATACATAAATACATAACAGAATAACATGTGCTCACTGTGCATGTTGACAGCAAATGCAGAACTCAGCAATCACAGACATAAATACTTGATGCAGCTTCTCAAACCTCACACATACATTTGATGTCGTAGAGTAATCCGACATTCATCGTAAAATACTTTTATTTTTTCAATTCATACTTTCTAAATGATTCATATCCTTTGTGATTACAGCAATTAAAAATTAAGCCACACAAATGTGGCAATAACATTGTACGGGACAACTGCCACGCATGTGTAAGCTCTCTCGTCGCTAAATAAACAATCATAAAATCTGTTCGGTAATTATTCTACAAGGAAGTGACTGACTGACTGACAGGCAGAAACCGGTTTAAGCAGCCATCTCCCATAGGAAAAAGAAAAAGGCTTGTAATAGCAAACAACATTCCCGCTGGCTGCATGAATCAACGCTCGCTGGGAGCCTTGTAATTCCCCTCTCGTGGCCCTGCGCTTCCACCACCACCATTCAAGTCCCAAACCAGCACACATGCCGCGCACTGCTGGTTGGGCCACATGACAATTACCACTGGGCTTGTTATCAAAAATCAGCGCTCGCCAAAGGGAGTGGCGAGGGACAAGTGAGAGGGGGGGTACGGCAGGGATTCCAATAAAGCCGGCAGAGCATTCACAGACAAAAGACAGTGACAAATTCCTACTGCTGCAGACAAGGGAAAAAAAAAATTCATTTCAATTACAAATGGCTGCTGCTTGGGAGTAACAAAAAGCCCCACAAAGGTCACCGGGAGTTAGAACATTTGTGTGTGTGAATACTTGTAGAGCAGAGAACAAGGTTCTGCATTGCTATTTGTTTCTGCTTCAAGAGAAGGGAAAGGATCAGCGATGCAACCTGCAACAAGGCGATTGTTTTGTGTCGCACACTGACCCCACCTCTCTCTTAATGCTGCGGCTTTGAGCAAAGCAAAAACACTGTACAGAACACGGTCGCGTCTTTTGTCTCTCCTGCCACGCTCTTTGGTTCTGTGTGATGCGCTCCTTTTCTCCTCCCTTCCCCTTCTGACTCGTAAGCTTCCTTGAGCCCGCCCCTTTTTCTTTTTCTTCTGGCAAACAGCCAGTCATGCTTTCTTTTGTCTGCTTTATTTGTGATCACTGATTAGAAAAAGACATAAATAAAAACACACAGATTAGATGAAGGGGGTTGTGATTAGAGAAGACGACAAATTCCCAGTGAGAGAAGCCTCCGTTTGACAAAACATCTGAAACTGATGATGAAGTGCGTCTCTAAGCTTATTAATCTGTCTTGATGCACCTACTCAAAACAAAACTGACAATGGAAAAGCTTTTTATTTTTCTACCGTTTGCTGACTTTCAGGACTGATATAAACGTCAAAATCACACATTTGTTGAGAGCAGTTCCATCAAAACTAATTGGTTTGGTTTCTTCTTGAGGAATATTGATTGTTATGATTGCTCCACTTCTTTGTTACACAGAAAGCCAGCGAGGCGAGAGGAGCGAGGCTTGTTGAGGTTTTTGTACTAAAAGACGACATGGTAAGATTAACTGTTGCAGAATACACAAAGCATCCATTCTAGTTTGTTCAAAATTGCGCTTTGTCAGTATGAGAGTCACGTTTGTCACCGTATCCTACAACTCCAAGAAATGTAACCCACTGAGTGTAAAATTTAGATTTCTAAATCATAATACCAACTATCATCATTTTGTACTGAATCATGTTGCTGTCTATTGAGATTTCCTATGCGTGTAAAACAGGGAGGAATAACCATCTTCTTTTTAAGAAAGACCAACAATTCAATTCATCATTTTGCACCAGACCCAAAAAGTACTTCTATCAGTGCTAAATCTCTGTTTAAAACTGGCTTACTTTGTCAGAACGATCATGTTTTCTCAGCTAATCCCTTGAGGGTCAACGTGTCCCATCATTATCAGCCACATGAGTGAAGTCACACAGTGACTAAGCTCTTTTCATTGCCCCTCAAAGCTGCTTGATTTGGGAAGAAGGAATGAGCAGGAGGCGGTGGGAACCATTTGGCACTTTATTGCTTATTAATCATCATATCCCTCATTCATTCATCATTCCCTTCATAATCATACAACATCTTAACATTCAAGCTTCTGTTTCTTTCAGCTTATCTATATTCTATTTACCAACAAGTCATTTATTTTTCAACTTCTGGGCCAAACAAAAAAAAAAAAAAAAAAAAAAAAGGCATTTGAGCTACAGGTCAAGCTTCTTGTCTAACTACAACTTTATTGCTAGCTATCAACCGCTTTCACTGCCTCATGGTGAATCAATGCACTTTGGTTTGCTAATATCATATTCATAAACTGCAATAGTGTTAAGAGAGCTTGACTCTATGACTATGTCTCTGCTTTTCGATCTCTTTTCTGTATGTCTGTAGAACGAGGAATATCGACAGATGAATGAAACCATTATTGGTAACATCTTCATATGTGGAAATGGTTTAGTTAGCTTCAAATACTTCTGGAGTTTTATTTTAATTTTTTTTTTTTTAAAACAATGATCAATGTGGAAAAAACAGTCAATGTAGAACTGAAGGCAAGGAAATGGTGTAAAAGACCCACACATTTATACAACAGCTCTATGCTTGTCTGTTCTACATACAACTTTACATTATATTTCTCATTCATATGCAGTACTTCTTATTAGATACACAGCACATTCACTTCACGCAACATATTTGGTAGGTCTTTATTTACACTGATAAACATATGGGCTTCAGGGTCAACCCAAAGGTCAACACACCAACTTTCTCATTGCAAGGTCACCATTCACCTCTTTGCTTGGCAAACATTAGCCTGTTAGCTTTTGATATTTAGCCAAATTGGCTACAAGTCATGGCTCTTACCTTTCTATGAAATATGAAGCGTTCCTGTTGAGTTCTACAGCATTTATTACTCAGGATTTGGTGGCGCTTCATTCATGTTAAAAGTATGCAAAGAAGATAAATAAAAAAAAATAAAAAAAATAGCATCTATGTGCCGTTTCTGCCCTACACCCTAATTCCCAAATAACTTGCAACAAAATATGATACTGTCTATCCACAGACTTGCCAGATACATAAAACAAAATACTAATTATGTAGATGTACATGAGCATATTATGAATTGACATGACCTAAAGTTACCTCACGCCACTGTGTGGCTCTTTTTAATCATCGTGGGTATCAGGGGCACGTTGAAGAAATAACCGCTCTCGAGCTTCCTCCTCCTGCATGCTTCCCAGTCACCTAAGTGTATCCACGGATACCCCCGGCCACCGGAATACAAATACAAACTCGACACTCGCCTCTCAGCCCCATTACCACACGCTCACACACAAATCCCCAACCACCTCGTCTTCTCTCTTTTTCCACTGTCTCTCACGCCATCCCCGTTCATTAACCTTTTTTCTTTTTTTTTTCCCCATTTAAACATACACAGCAGACTGCTAGTTTAGTTTTGGATAAAAATGACAGTGAAGGGCTAGAAAATATAAAGATGGGTGTATCATGCACCTTTAAGTTGCTGAAACCAATTGCCCAATTCCACCATATAGCCACAGTAAGATGGGATACATGATCATGTAGCCACAATTTCCCCATGGGCCATTTAGTTTCATGTGGATGCTTATTTGCACCTGTATTCCCAACTATCTCTCAGGGTTTACATATCTGTCTACAGAGGTTGGGGGCTACCCTTGAATCACTTTAAAAACCTCAGGGAGGCTGGATGAAAGAACTCCCAGCAGGTGTTCTTTGCCACATAACACAATACTAGAATAGCTACTGGCCAAAGCAACAATAAAGTGGTGCCAAGAGGGCAGAGGGAGGAGGGCAAAGCGTGGGTGCTGGTTGGTGGTGGGGTGGGCTGGTTTTGGGACCAGCAGTGTGCGGGCATGGCTTTTCGATGGCAACGAACAAAGCCAAGCTCTTCATAGTCATCCAGAGATGCAAATTGCTCCTCATCAAAGTTTCACACTCGGCTTCCAGTGAACAAAATGAAAATGCTGGCTCCTAGACTAGAACTGTCAGTAACACCCCCATCCTCTGTCCCCTTTCACCACTGAAACTGGCAGTTCTTAGACGATCAGCAAGGTAAGCACACACACTCCCACACACATAAGCACTCTCAGACACATTTCCAAACATACCGGGCATCAACAAACACTGAAAAACACTCACACTGCTCTAGGCGCAACTTTCTTTTCTCCACTGGCTGTTTTTGATTCAGTACCCCACAGGGAAGCTTGGGATGAGCCCTGCTTTAAGCAGGCCAGGCAACAGCCATCAAAGATATCCCTGCCAGAGGGGTATTTAGACCTAATCAACCTCATCCCAAAAGCCCATGCAGGTAAGGCAGAGGTGTGTGTCTGTGTGGGAAAGGCAAACAAAGAAAGAAACTGGTCGCATGACCGTATGTGCATATGCACAAGAGATATCTTTAATGTTTGCCATAGTGATGTTCTTTCTTTATTCACAAAGCTGCAAAGGAAGAGAGATGACTTAACTAACACAGCTTTAACCACATGAACAAACCTTTTTCAGTTTTTTGGTGGAGTCTGAATGTTTTCAAATTTAGGTTGATACAGGGCAAAGATAACATTAACGCTGTTGATAAGTATCTCTTAATATCAATGCTATTTCTCTAGTGTGGATTGATGCAAGTATATGTGAGTTCTGTGGAGTCAGTGCCAAGCACCGTGGGGGTTGGTTGAACCCATTTGACCACCCAAAACTCTGGCTGGCTGGTAAAACTGATCTAATCACCACATGGCTCCTTTCTGAAGCAACAGAAAAGAAAGAGTAAACCATTCTGGCAGAAATTAACTTGTATTTTTTACTGATCTCAGTCCAGCTTTGTAAGGAAACAACAGCACTGGCAGCCAAAATGATGACATATTGTACAATATTCAGAATTTAAAAAAAAAAAAAAAAAAAAATTCTTTGGTTTCCAGTTTGGAAAATACATCACAGGCTCTTTGTAATGACCCTTAAACGTGTGCTTACAACGTTTGTGCAACAAGCTCTGGCTTCAGTCCTGCATACAATCTATAACAACACATTTCATCATTATCCCTCCACCGTGAGACCAACTATAACTGGTTTATAAGTGAGAGCAGCGGGGGGCCAACCATTTATCATACGTCTCCTGTTATTTTTCCCCATCTTTCACTTAAAGGCGTTCGGATATGGAGGAGGCCATCCTGATTAGTATTCTTTAGAGTCTGTACGAATAGACAGGCCCCCAATCAGAATGCAAGGAAGTCCTCTTTCAGGCAAGGAAGCAGTGAGGGTGAGGGGGACGAGACAGTTGAGTCCTGTCTACCATGTAAACAAAGCTTTAAAGACCACATTAAAATCCTGCACACTCTCAAACTAAGTAATGGCAAAACAAAAAGAAAGTCAACTCCCTTTACGGTGTGTATGAGCGTTTAAAATGCTTGCAGGGACTAGAACTAGATTACTAATCGTGTTATTTATTATTTATTATTCAAACAATGAGACTCAAATAGTGTTTTTAAGAAAAAGAAGACAGTTGCAAAATGTAGCATCAGAACATGTCATATAGAACAAAAACTGATGAAACTGTTTTGACATGAGGACAAAAGCATGCGAAGCAACAACAAAGTACACTTTTCAAAAGCAGACAAAAAAAATCAGAGTAACTGGAGGCAGAAGGATTACTGCAACTTCTAGCTAAAAAAAAAAGCTATAATAGCCATTTTTTTTAAATATGTCCAAAGACGATTCAATGCAGACTCAATTTATAATGACAAAAACATGAAATTTCATACTTTCTTACTTTTTCTTACTTCTTCTAGCTTGCCTTCTTCCTACTTTGCCCTCCTTTTCTTTCATCCATCTTTGCCCTCTCCCTGTGCACTAGGCAACCTCTTTTTATGGTCATTGATATTGCTTAGCCACAACCTTTTGAGCCTGACGGATAAGGGGCCCATCCGAGCCGACTGGGCCCTGATAAAGGTGTGCTGAACGGGAGTGAGCATGGGCTCCAACCCCTTTAGGCCTCTGGAGGAATAATTTACAGCATTGCCACAGATGATTTCCCTCACTACAACCAAAAGCACTCAGAGACTCGCCATAGCACCATAGCTCTCTGGTGGGGAGCTGAGCAAAGCAACTTAGATTCATACAAAAAAATGGCTGAGAGGCAAAGAAGATGGGAAATGAGCGGTTGAATTATTGAACATTTATCATAAAAGAAGGAAAAACACAAAACTAATAGGAAATATAGGGTCGGAAATGATTGCGAGGATGTAGAAACAAAGACTCTACCATTTGTGTGTCTAACCTATTCTCTCACCCTAGCTTTACTTGTAAATAGCTGTAGTTTAAAAAAGATAGCTTTGGGGAACATATGTTAAGTTCCCACCCTCAGCCCTCGACAAAAGCTGTTTTTTGTTGTCGAAGGGCAAAAAGCAGAGCTGTCAAACCATATAAAATCCAAACCAGAACTGGAGCCGTCTGACTTGATTTTGCAGTTACACAGTAAACTATAACTAATACAGCTTCATCAATGATTTTTGACAGTTGGCTGACTAGTAAAGTTGTTGCATAGTTTTATTTCTTGTTCTCAGCGAACAGCTTTGATGTGAAGTCAGGAGGAAATTTGCTTGATCGCATTTGTAAGCATAAGAAGTTCACATTCAGCCTGTTTATTAATAGAGGTCTGTTGTCCAAATGCACTCAACGCCCTCTGACTCCTTCATTGTGTCCACATAAAAGAACATCTAACAATCTGCAGAGTACACAAACCTCTGAGCCACAAAGACACACACACACATTCCCTCTGCTTAGGCTAAAAGAAGAGATCGGCTTTGACATGTGCCTCGAAGTGCATTGTCCTGTCCTCATTTTGTTTAGTCCTGATATCACCCTAACCTTTATGGTGTGCACATGTTTAGTTGCACCTGCACAAAACTGCTTCACTGCAAAAGCCAATTATCTTTACACTTGCACCACAGCTGCGTTTAGACACTGCCCACACTGCTGCCTGCAGAAAACAACCAACAGCACTGGTTGTGACAAAACTGGGTTCTAGTATGAAGCAAAAACATAAAAGATGATAATTCTGTTTTCAACCTTTTACACATTGTGGCCATGCACCATCTGTCCTGCAATAAATTGAAGCAAACTTTGAATATAAAAAAGGCACACTTTCTTCTTCTCTACTTGAAACAAGCGAACAGAGAAAGCTCCGTCCTATGTCCTGCTTGCGGGCTGCATCTAATTTTTTTTTTAACTGCTAGAAGTACTTATACTGGGAAGTGAAGATGGCCGTGGCTTTCTTCTCGTGAACGTGCACAACCCAGAAGAAATGACGTCACTAAAATTTGAATGAAATCAAAACCAATAGTTTCCATCACCATGGAAACCAGAGAGCAGCCTTGTGCAGAGCTTGACATCAAAATGCACACATCTGGTAGTTAGCCATTGATTTGAATCAGGTGTGTTGCAAATGTTACTCCTAACATTTGCAGGACTGTGGCACCCGAGGACCGGAGTTGCCTACCCCCTGGTTTATGCATTTGGCTCACATGGTAGAAATACTGAAAGCTTGGGAGCGAGAGTGCTGGAAAACTTAAACATGCGTTCAGGTGATAAAAAAAAAAAAAAAAATGCGCCGCTCATATGTGTGATAAGTATTCAACACTGTAACACTGCAGAAAGGTCAGGAAACTAGACATAGCATAATAGAGCCCCTTTAAGTCAAGCAAAGAGCATACATGTGCACCACCAGCTTTTCCCATTGCTTTGTAGAAAACTACTTGATCTGAGAGAAAGTGACTCATTAGAACCTGTTGCCTCTTCATTTACTTTCAGTTAGGAGAGCATCACTTATCAAAACCTTGCTCAGCTTAAAATAAAACTCTAGCAAACAGCAAACACAAGATCTGTTACACACAGGCTTACTTTACTAACTGAACAAAGCCTTTATTTCAGAAATGTAACAAGCAACGCGCTTGAAGAGAAAGCTTGAATGGTGGAAGTTTTGTTCAAAAAGTCACTGACTCTGTGGTAACAATGGCAGTTTAGCAGCAGCAAAACGACTGTGTGTGTGTGTGTGTGTGTGTGTGTGTGTGTGTGTGTGTGTGTGTGCGCGTCTGAGAAGGTACAATACAGCTCAAACCTTTTCTTCATGTCTGTTTGTTAGAAATGGTTGAATGGAGGGGGCAGGGCGATGCCTGTTATTACCTTCTTTGACTCCACCCCACTATCAATCTATCTTAACACACAAACACAGGAACGCACACAGATTTTCCCAACTTCACTGAAGCATGGAACAATCCTTCTTTTAGCCCCTTTATTCCTGGGAAAAGCTTATAGATCTTAATTGCATTACTGTGAGGCGTGAGGGGCCGTGGGGAGCGTCCAAACCCGATGAAGGCGAAACAGAAATGGAATTTTGATTGAACTGAAAGAAGAATAATCCTTTCACTGACAGTCAAGAGGTGATCCTCTCTCCTTCCCTTTACTCGCTCTCATGAATTCCCAAACTGTCCTTTTGTTTCCCACAAGCTTCATGTCTAAAATGGTACAACCCTTAAAAGCATTGTAGATTGGAATGGAATATGATCAAATTGCCCAAACACGGACATGTTTATGCACCCATGAGGTGGAAAATCTTTTTAGTCAATACAAAATTTATGCGATGAATGGAAGTTGTTTTGCATTTGCTGAATTGTACATCAGTTTAAACTGTATAATCAAGTAAATGAGGGATGTAATTTTATAATAAATAACTCAGAAATGATTTTTTCTTAAATCTTGTCTACAGTATTCCACAACAAACCTTCCTTGAGGAAAAGCCACCCTACAGTTGATCAAAGGTTGACAGTTTTAAAAGATAATGTAATTTAATGTATTAAGTCATCAACATTCCTGTTTTAAACAGATGTCCATTTGTTTGTTAATGCTACTGACATGCTCAAAAGACAAAGTTTGTTTGAGCCCCTAATGTCAATTTTCATCCGCTTATCATTTTTGCAGCAATGCTACATGTTGAGGTGTTAGCCTGCTGGATGTTGACGCAGCTTATTCAAACATGACATCTAAACAGAAAACTGCTGCTACAATACAAACACAGTAGATGCTGCATCTGGGAAAATGCCTTTCTTGTTTCACCGTCTTTGTCTGCTGCAGTTATCTCTGACAGAAGACAACGGTGCTGCTTATCACAAAGCCCACTCCTATTAACAAGGACATGAAAGGCAGTTTGTGAATGTGTTATGCAAATGTAAATGATGAGACTTGTTAGTGAACAAAAAAAAAAAAATGACGTGACAGAAGAGTCAAAGAAAAGGATGTACAGGGTTGAACTGTGGACTCTTGCTTTTTTCCCCCAAAAGCACAGGGTAGCCATTGTTCAGACTGGAGGCCTTAAGTCAATGTCTCAGCCCTGCTCACCCCTCCCAATCTGCACACGGTGACAACTATAGGCTTGAACTCTTAGATTAATGCTGTCCCTTTTTCTGTCCCTAACATGGGCCCTGGCCTCAATAAAGACCTCCTCCCCATCATTTAGACCGGACACTTACACATACCCAACGTCCCGACAACAATTTGGCAGGCGAACCCAAACAGGGTGTTAGGAATGTAGCTTCAAATGCTGGTCAAGCTGCAAAGGGCCTATATTGGCCCATGCTGAACAAAAGCAGGTGGAAGAATGGGTAGCACTCTTTTATGGACAACTCAAAAACTTCTGACAGCCCATAACTAAGACAGAAGCTTTACACTTAAAGTCTGAATTTAGGCTGGTTTACTGCACCTGAAACTATGTGCTTGTAAAGTCTTTACTTTTTTGTGGTTCAGCAATATTACTCTCAAAGCTATTAACCTCTGTGTAGAATATAAAGCTCTTCCTGGAAGTTTTTGGTGCATACTGCAGCTTTGAGTGTGACAATTTGTGCAGGCCTTAAACCCTGCACAGGAGAGGGATTAATTGGTAGAGCACCTAACGGTAGTGATGAGTGCAGCAAAAAATTCAAAGTTCTTCGTGAAAAGGTTAGACGGTGCGTTAGTTAGTATGCAATTATCAACCAATCAGATGTGAGCAGCGACTCGGCAGCTTGCGGTATGGGGAAAAAACGATAATGAATCTCTCCATCCATGGAAGGGCTTTTCTCTTCTTTTTGCTGATCTCAACCACTGGACAAGAAGGGGAATGATAAAAGACGAAAGATAAGATGGAAGTAAAAGGGTAAGAAAAAGTGAGAAGAGTTAGTGAAGAACATCAGACATGAGCATCAGTTCCAAACAGTGCTGGTGGGAGAGCCGAGATATTCATCTAAAGCCCTGAGTGATGTGAAATATTGAGAGCTCTCTTGGAACAAATTCGAGAAATTACAAATGAGGAGCAAGCAAAGTTGCCGGGATGTCTACCAATCTATTCTTAGCAGCAACGTATAGAAAAAGAGTTGAAAGAAACATTAAGAAGAGAATGGGTAAAACTTTGTATAGTTGTGCGACAGGTATTAATGGTAGGTAGATGTTCTTGGGGCAATAAGCAGCTTTAATGGCAAACACACAGATAAGCACTGCTCTTATGTAGCCTTGTAAGACAAATGGTCTCATTACTCTCGACTGAAACTGGGGAAAGTAGTTTATCTAAAAAAAAGTCAGTAAGAATTATCCTGTCGGACACTGTACAAAGGAAAAAAGGCATCTTTCTATTCCCCTTTGAATAAGAGAGAAAAAGAATAGTTCTAGTCACTGTTGCTCATAGAGTCCATCAGCTAAAGATGAACACAAGTTGTTTTTACAGGAAATTCAGTGTTGTCTTCTTATGTTTACCTAAAATATACACAGTCTATGCCAGGGGTGGGCAACTCCGGTCCTCGAGTGAAACACTGTCCTGCAATTGTTACAAGTTTCTCTGCTGCAACAAACCTGGCACACAGCAGACCTAATCAGCAGCATTGTGCAGAGCTTGAAATCAAACTGCACAAATCTGCTAATCAGCCATTGATTTGAATCAGGTGTGTTGCAGCAGGGAAACTCCTAACATTTGCAGGACTGTGGCACTCGAGGACCGGAGTTGCCTACCCCCTGGTCTATGCATTTGGCTCACATTGTAGAAATACTGAAAGCCAGCTGAGTGTTTTTACTGCTCTGCTGGAACTGCTTGATTAGCTTGTTTTGCTTTTCTAAATATACTGCTGCAATTAAAATCGATTGAGGAGCAAACAGACAGAAACGTGAACACACAACGGCACTGAAATGCCTCTGCATACTGTACACAAACATGATACAAAGTACACAAAAGCTGAGAGACACGGCAAACATGGCAGCCTCTCTGGAAACACTCAAGAGATAAACACTTCTGCGGTACTGCAGGCATGAACAGAAAGATTAAAACGGGACAAGACATAATGCTCTCCAATTGTCATTTGAAAACGTGAGCCGCATGATGTGGGCCATCAATCCTGTCTCCACTCACCGGCCACGCACTGTTAGCGTTATTACATGAGAGACACGCTGAACTACACTGACATTTTGACATACTGCAGCAAAGTGAGAAAAAACAAGGTTGTCTCCATCTCAATGATGATAGCTTAAACATTAGTCAATGCAGCATGGATCATTTCAATCCACACTAATCTGAGAATGACTGAGTTCCGCGCCTGCCGAGCTCATAACAACAGGGTTTTAATATTTCTCAGAGGTACCGAAGCACATTTCACACAGAGTGGGATATAACACGGCAAAGAAGACTAACTCCCAACTCTATTTTTGTTAACTTTTGTTGAACCAGTGCAAAAAAAAAAAAATGTGTTCCATACCCACTCATACACTCAAAATGCAGTCAAATATCTTCACTGCATCAGTGTATGCCCAAAGGAAGTTAGGTGTCTGGGATTAAACCTCCATTTTGTTCATTAGTTATCGGTAACCCTCGTCTACCTGAGCCATAAACATCCAGATAAGTCGTGACAAATCTGGTCTTTTTAGGTTATTTTATAGGTACTAGGGCTGCTCGATTATGGCAAAAATTATAATCACAGTTATTTTGACTGAAATTGAGATCTTTATTATTCAACACAATTATCCATAATCTTTAACAACAATATATTTATTTAACATTAAACTGGCTTTTAAACAATGTCTTCAGGATTCGAACATTTTAGAAAACAAACAAAAAACATAAACGGAATAGATAAATGTAAACTATGTTGTAGTGAACTTCCACATCCTACTGCAAATATTCTACATTGTACCTGCAGCCGGAGGCGACTGAGACTGACCGCCTGTGAGCGTTTTAGGACGGCAAGAGGCTCCCGCTGCCTGTTCGTTATAGTCACAGCAGAACAATATGTGCCTTCAAGTCAGTCGCCAAAACACCAGAAAAGTCTCTAATAACTCCAGTAAAAGTTGCTAGATTTGTCACTAATCGCTTTTGACCAAAAAAAAAAAAAGTTGCCAAGGGGGTTTGGAAAGTCACCAGATTTAGCGAGAAACAAGTTGGCTGAATAAAACCAAAGCAACTGTGGGAGGAGTTTACAGCACAGCGCTGCAATGCCAGTGATGCTCGGCAACTGAAAACTTCACGAGTAAACTGCAAAGAGAAAAAAAAAGTTGCAGCCTTTTCTTTTTATGACCGTTGAAAACCCAGATCGTAATTGGCTTTTGAGATTAAATAATTGAGATTAAAATCCGATCAATCGTCCAGCCCTATTAGGTACAGGTGAAAATCAGAAGGGAGCACAAAATAGAATACATTAAAAAATGATCAAAACACAAACCTTAAACCATCAACTATCATCTGCACTTGATCTTGATTGCTTCTCTTGAGTCAGAAAAGTAGAGCTGAGAAAGAAACTTGAAACCAAGTTCGGAGGACTACGATTTTCAGCTGCTCTTACAGTACGAAAAAACAAAAAAAGAATCTTTCTACTCTACATTTTCTATATATCTGTAACTTAACCTTTGTTACGTTATTCAAAGATAAAGTTTACTGAAAGAAAAAACTTTTGATTAAACAGAATCACCAAATACACACCTTTTAAACCACCATTGATTTAGAAAGGGGGATAAAAGATTCTTCCCAATTGCTGAATCTTTTTGATGTGAAACCATAAATCTTGCATGTTGCAGCTGGTTTTTGAAGTGAGAGTCCATTTCTTCAGTCAAACAAAGGGCTCAAAGTCCCTCCATCATCGGTGAGTGTGAAACGCAAGCATGTCAGTACTTATCTGTTATTCACAAATGGGTTTATGTCTTCTGCTAATCATCGTAGATAACGTTGTTGCAAATCACTTGTCTATGTGGATCCATAATATAGCGACATGACTAAAAATACAACTATATTGCTTGGCTTGTGATAAATGTACGTTTAATTTGTTCCAAATTAAGAGGAGAACAAATCAGGGTTTTTCACTTAGAAGTAATGTTGAACTGAAACTGGCCATGAATCTTTGCATTAGTAATACAAAATGGGACTGTGCTGACTTGCAATCTCTGATAATCTCACGAACAAACCCCATCCAGCCTCTAAATGTAAAGCTTGTTAAGAGTCAAACTGCAGCTTATGTCAAAGGCAGCAGAAATTTAGCTTAATCAAAAGCCGCCTTTCCGCTGCTAGTCCTTTGAAAGCCAAATTCTTCTAAAAGCCATGTAAACCCTAAATGAATGAGCTCCACCAAATAGCTCCAAAGCTGCTGTTAATTACATGGAGACAGATCCACCACGGGCAATCATCCTCAAGCAAAAATGCTGGGAATACACAGGAGTTATCCAGGTCAGAAGAAACCACATGGTTGGCATGGTACCGCATCCTGCAAATCCACAGAAGCAACAGGAAGCATCTGGCACCACCTGGACAATGACCACACTGACCTCTACTGCGACCAAGACAGTGTCAGACTGTTGAACTGTTAACACCTTCAGTGGATTGGAGGAGGGGGGGGGGGGTCTGAATTGAATTAGACACATATTTGAATAGTCAAAATGGATAGACAAAATGGAAATAACTGAAAAAAAGATCATGCTTATTTCATTCAAAGAAATATGTTGTCATGTTATTTATTGTTTAAAGCAAACATTTTTCTGAAAAACAAACTACGTGACCTTTACAAACCTTGGATAGTCAGAAAAAGAACCATCTCTAAATGTTCAGCTCAATCTTTGATCACTTTTTGGATGCCATTCAATTCACAATCATCTGCCATCACTACAAACTCTACAAGGCTGACAGCTGGCTCTTTGATGTCAAAACATGCCCTTTGGCAAATATCTAAGTATATGGGGAGCACTGCTAGCCTATCCAAACTGTTTTTTTTTTTCCTTTTGCCGTGCACTTTCATCCTGCTCAAAAAAAAGAAAAAAAAGAAAAAAGAAAGACAAGCAAGGTGAGAATGATTATGTTCAAAGATCTCTGCTGGTTCTCTGATGTGATGTTTGGTTGATTGAGATTTTGCTTCAAAAGAATTTCAACTCTTGGCAATGCCGTGTTTTTTTTTTTGTTTTTTTTTTACTGTCTCCTTTGGGGATCCAACAGAATAATTTACGTCAGTGCAATACACAATGGCAAGCAAACATTAACTTTAACACAGCTTGTCACTTATCAAAGTAAAAAAAACAAACAATAAAAGTAAAAAAAAAAAAAAGGCCATCAAAAAAACTTCCTTATAAAAACCCTGTGAGGGAACAATGCAAGTTGTAAATGTTATATTTTATACAGAGGAATGCTGTGGTATTATTAAAGCTATTCTATATTTAAAGGGAAAGAAGAAAAATCAATTTTAGCATGAAAACAATGGAGCTCGATATCTGGCTAGCTGCATAGTCAGATCAGCAGAACCCACAAAACAGCAGGGGGAGAGATGTGGTCTCCCATGCCTTTATTCTGCCGAGCAGCCCTTTAAGGAGATCAAAGCGTCTCTTGTTGTAAAACTTATGCAAACAAAGCTTTTTTTTATTACGCTAATCACGTCCTACTACTGCTTAGCTAAAACCACCCTCTTTAGCAGCTTAATATCCCCATCTCATTACAGCATACAGTATTTCCTGTATTGGCGGCGGGCAGCTTACGGAGCTCAACTCCTTATCGATCCGTCTTAGTGATGGTTAGACATGCCTGTGCTGAGAAGAGGCAGAGTGGCGAAGCAGTGAGGCATTTACACAGACTGAGATGTGGCTTTTCTTCCTCAGCCCAGTAATGATAGCAGAGAAATCTCATTTCACGACTCACTGCCATGTTTGCAAAACCGCAACGGTGAAGAAACAGCCCGAACAAAGCTCCCTAGGAGGCTCTGGTGCAAAGTCCACCTGTCTGGGTCCATGACACATCTACACAAGAAGTGTGAGAGTTAACAAAATGAAAATCTGACAGCCAGAGTTGAAGGGCTCCAGGACAAATGTTGACAACAGCTACTTCTTTGGTTGCTAATGGCTTATCGATTGAAGTGGCGATCCAAGTAGATTTCCCTCTTTAAAATTGCCTCCGTCCACATAGGTGAAGCAAAGAACGATCAGATCAGTCAACCTGAGAAGTCGTTGTTCTTTCCACAAATGCCTGAAGGACAAGGACCAATAACAGCTCTTTTAACATCTTTATTTATCTATTTATTTGTTCTCCGTCCATCGTGGGTTGATTTTGTTTCTTCTTGTACTTTTTATACTGCTGTATAAACCAGCAACAGTATTTGACGTAACGGCAGTGGATAATCAGACTGTGATCATGCAGCTTTCATCTGCACTGAATGAGTGGTATCTGAATGTAGAAGCCATTTGGTAGTATATTACATGAATTCCTACAGTTTTTCAGAAAAAATCGTATCTCATAGTCATATCACACAGTGACAAGAGTACTATTTTGGCCAGTTACAATGGTATTCCTAAAGGCTTCTATTTTCACTGTGATTACCCTCTCAGAAGTGTAACGAGTGTGTGAGCAGATTTAAAGAGAGTAGTGGTTATTAGGGGGCATGATAGTGTGTGTATGTGTGTGTATGTGTTAGAGGCTTTCTGTCCTTGCCAACACAGGGTAGGGAATAAAGGGAGCCCTACTATAACAACTTTCTGACCCTCTGCAATGTACATGGTATGTGTTTGGGGGGGTCTGTATTGGTCTTCACCTTCCCCATTCCTTCTCATGGGGCCAAATGCCCAACTTTAACTATTTAATATGAACCATTCTGCTGCCTGTTGAGTATCCCCGTCTCGGCTACAGAGAAAGGAATTTCAAATCCAATTTACAATATTCAACATTCAGATTTTAGTGCAGACTCTGTACACCCAAAGCTGCAAGAATGAGTTACTGATGAATAAAACAGATTTTCCAGACAGAGAAACCAAATTTAGCATATAAAAATTAAAATTACAGGAGCCTTTTTTCCTTAGAAAACACAGACACTCCAGATCTGATTGTGCACAAAATATATTCAGTTTATTGTGTAATAAATTTCACTTTAGCCATAAAACTACAACAGTGTACATAAAACTTTAAAGCACTTTTTTTTCTTTTTTGACAAATCTATATTTCCTTTTCAGTGTGTTTTCCTCTACACTGAGGGAATCAAGAAGCAATTTTAGATCAATGAGAATTCAGACATGCAAGTCTTTGACAGCTCTACACAATCAAAGCTAAAAGTCTTCATCACTTGGGAAATATTATCACAACTCAGGAAAACAGTCTTACTTTGCAACCAAATTTTTCCAGCATCAAAGCTTATTTTTTAAGACTTACAAGGAAATATTAAACCATGATCAATACTTTACAACTCAATATTCACAGTGTTTTCTTTGAAAAATAAATTAAAACAGATATTTCAATGTTTATGACCACGATAACCATTCCCATTTTTAAATTTTGTGGAGCTGTTTATTGCGTTTTTTTTTTTTAGGTGAAATTGTTTATTATTGTAAAGATCTCTGCAGTCAGTGAGTAATGTCTGATTTAAAGGCCTTGCTGTAAGATGTCCATCATTCTGTCTAATCATTCATTTCCCATTTGTATCAACATTAGATCATAAGCTGGCTACTTTTCTGAAGGGATTATCTTGAGATGAAAGTAAAAGTAATTCAGAGGTGAAGAGATTGGATGTATTCTGCAAATCCACTTTCCATTCTGAAAAGATACATCATAACATGATTCTGCTTCCCGTTTCCGTGATATTCAGACTGTGTTTGCGTCTGACTTTACGCTGAACACGAGGACTTTGTAGGACTTTGTTTAAGGTTATTTCTGAGTAAAACACAGAAAACTGATTTCTGATTTTATGGACATTTTTACCCTGATTCCAATTTATTCCAAAGACGTTGGTAAATTCATTCCCGGGAGAACGTGACAGGTTTCATCGCTTTATATGAGAAAAGTGATCTTAGGATTTACAGGTCTTATCGCTGCAAACACATTCAAATACTTGTCATAGCTCTATGCAAAAGCGTGTTCTGACACACAGCAGCCGGCAGCTACCCAGATCGAGGTCAGAACGGCTGTGAAAAATATTAGTGTGAGAAAGAAAGTGATTTATTCTTTTTTCTTTTTTTTTCCTTTTTTTGCATAACTATTTAGATCTGCCACTGCCTAAATGCATGTGTGCGTAGGCTACTGTTAGTAGGCCAACAACTCCCTCGGGACTGGTTGGAGTCATCCCCCTTTAAATAAAAACAACTTAACTATCTGACAGAGCGACTAAAAACACCAACAGGGTGGCTAACTGTAGATGTTTAGAGCTTAGTCACTGGCTGTAGTAGAGGTTCCTACAAAGTTTAAAGTGACATCTTAGCTAAACATATGATTCTGTAGTGTAATTATGCAAGCTTCTTTCTAAATATATTATCAAAAAGCAGAGAGATACAGCAGGAAGAGAGCAAGCAAGTATTCTGACAGTCAGAGAAGCTTTTGAACTCTGCATGCCCAGGAGGTTGACGGCAGGGCACACAACTGCCATGACCTTGCCTTGGCATTGTGGTGCCCGCCAGCAGAGATCAGAGTCCCAGTATGTGTGTGTGTCTGTCTGTTTACCTACAGCCACCAAATAAAACCCTCCTCGAAGTCCAACTGCCCAAGGAAGATACACAGTGACATCCCAGACTTCCATCTTTAAAGGAGTAAGCGTTAAAGACTTTATAATCTCTTTTACATTGTGCGTTAAAAGATAAAATGATCTATGTGCGAAAGGACCAAAGCAAAACAAAAATTAGCACTGGATACCACAATTTTTCTCAGTATTACAAAGAAGTTTAGCTTTCTAAAAATGTATTTGTTTCTTGACTTTAAGCCACGATGTTCATTCAAAATGGCCAAACAGCAAAACTAAGCTGCAACATCACGCAGCATTTTGGAAGAAAATGTTGTTTAGAGCACTTTCTCAGCCTTGGGATGTGCTGAGCAACAACAGCTACAGAAATGCACATAATGGATGTCTCTGTGCCATCAAACGAGTCTGGAACACGAGTTTTCAGATTAGAAAGTTATATAGCGTGGCTTAATTATTTTTGGCTTTAGCAATTCTAACTGGCAGACTTTCTGACGTAAAGTGGCTTGACGTAGAGTTATAAAACAAAAATCTGTTAGTGGCCATAAGATATGTAAATCATGCTTTGTGAATATATTTATTACATCTTTTTAAGTTGATGTAAGGATTACGTTTTCATAGCTTGATCAGCCACAACCAGGTGCCAGAAATCCATTCATGCAGATCCAAAAAACAATGCAACGTCATTTTTCCATTTAAAAACTCCAGGTGACGGCAACAGTTTGCATAGACAGAAGTGACGCTGGCAGAAAGCGAAACGAATGAAAAGCAGCAGAGAATAAAAAGACAACAACCTTTCTCGATTTAGATTCATTACCTTGAAAAAAAAAAATGTGTAGCATCGTTTGTAACAGATAACGTGAGCCGTCTCTGATGGATGTGTTTCATTTCTTCTCTTTGGCGACAGTATTTAAATAGGAAATAAATCTGCAAACAAATTTAAGGGAACAGCTGAGAGCGCATAAACAGGTGACAAACAAGAACTTAACTATGCAGCATTAAGAGTGCTAATAACGTGGTTTTATGGAAGATTTTATTTATAAAGACCTGAAAATAGACTGCATTACTGTACTGATTGTGTCCTTTTCCTGTCACATGTTGCAACTGTGGCGTAGACTATAATATCACATATTCAAGATGTTTCCAGGTCATGTTTAGATGCATATTAAGCTACCCAGAACACCTGAAACGGTCCACCTAATTGACTTTATCTTTGTCGTCTTCGGTTTCCTCATAACGTTTATGTAAAATTGCTTAAAAGAAAGAAATTAAGCACATAAAAAAATAGGATGCTTGGAAGCATTTCTGTTCCAGGCTCAAATGAACATTGGCCATTTTATTTTTTGAAGGAACCAGATGTGTCATCAGCAGGTTTTAGAGGTGAATGAAAAAAATTAGAAGTGACACTGAATTAATTTATGAGTGTCTCACAGGAACCAAAACTGATGAAATGGAAGAAGAGGAGAGGTAACAAGGGGAAAAGAGATGATATGAAATATAAGAATGAGGGAGATTATCAAAAAGTAAAGGAGGAAAGCAGAAGAGAAGTGGGTGGCACATTGTACGTAACCACACAGAGCAAATTTGCAAGGTATCAGTAGTGATAACGTCTCTTCATTTCCCTCCTGCTACATTTCTACTGTACGCCTCATTGTCTCAGTTTCTCCGTCACAACACTGTGAATAGAGAACAAAAGATGAGAGGCAAACGAGGACAGGTCTCCGATTTCCTCTGGCTAGATTACAGCTATTAACAGGAAAACATGTTAATAGAGGCGAGAATATTCTCACCCGAGTCTGGATGCGAACAGGGAAATGCAGCACAAGTAAGGTGGACACAAGTTCATCATGTATTATAAACATCATACTGCCTTGAATGAGATATTCAAGTGTAACTCTTAATACTCACATATTATAGCTTATATAGACATTTAGAAACCACATACAGAAAACACATACACAGACACAAAAAGTGGTTTATTTGACCTTCCACATTGAACGCACTTCCTAAATATCAAAGTGAAAGTCTTCTCAGTGTTTTGGCTCTGCCTGGAGGCACTTTACTCTAGTGAAAGGGAGAATGCATAAACACATGCCTCATTACATATCGGGAGTCTCGCACAAATATTATAATCTTATGCAAGTGAGTTATGTAAGGGAGAGAGCTCAAGGCACAGCATAAGTCTTCCCCATATGATAATTCAACATCATTAAATATCATCAATAATGCATTTACCTGGAGTTGGGATAACAATAAATATGTTGGGAGGGATAGAAATTAATAACATTTTGCTTGTTGTTTCTTTCCTTCTTGGTTTTATAATGCAAAATTTCATATGTTTAATCATACAGACTTCAAAATGTACCCTCATTTATTACTGTGACAAGTAAAAATTTACTTTGTAAATCGAGACCCGATGTATCCGATTAACATTTATATGTCCATTGATCTGCCACAAACCTAACATGTGCAGCAACCAGCATTAATCATCTTGTTTGGATTCATCATCTTGCTGGGAACTCTTAGGTCCCATCATGTTGCACCCGACCTAAACACTGCACTTAACAAGCACACACTAACATGAAGCCATCAAAACTGATGTAAAATATCCTTACTTTAATCCCCTTTTATCTGATTAGGCTTATTAATTAACTAGAAAAAAGAAAATTAATTAATATGTCTAAAATAAACACATTTATAAAGACATAACATTTTTGTGATGTAGCGCATTAAACACCATTTTCAGACATAAAGCAGAGATTGAGAATTAGAAGGATGTGTTAGCAGGGCTGATTTCACATTGACAGATCAACACTGGGAAACTTTCTTCCTGATCAAACAGACTTATTCCACTGACTCTCAGGGCCATAGCTCCAGATGTAACTGTCAGTGTCGTGCTTCTATATCATAGCTCTACAACGAGGTTGGGACACGCTAATCCTGTTTTTATGAGAAGGGAATATAAGAGGAAACCATCTAAAACAGGTCTAAGCCCTGCTGACAGAGAAGCATTTCATTACGGAAGCTTTTTCTGCGTGCATGTGTCTCATCTTTTTTTTTGCTTCATGCCTACAAGCTAACGCAAGCATGTTCTCAGCAATGCAAAATGTAATAATAACATCCAGATTAAGGCTACAGATTTTAGGATCAATGCAATGTCTCAATGAATGTATCTGTACAGGTTTATTTATTGGATAAGCAACTACCTCATATGCAAAGCACTAAAAATAAAAACTTCACATTTAAGTTTTAACCAGTTCTAAATATGGAATTTAAACCTTTCTATTCCTCAAAGATCTTTGATTCGTCTCTTATTTACCACTAAAAGACAAGCAGCAGTCTTCCAGGTGCAACAGCTGGACCTAAAACAAAGCTCTTTTCAGGTATACTCTGCCTTTTGCTCGCCGTAGTGAGAAGTACATCCCCTCTCGCGTTCTCAGAACTTGCTAAGCATACTTTGATCTTTTCAGGAATCACACCACCCACACTCCTTCTCAAAGTGTTCAAGTGGGAGTAAGATTAAAGCCACAGAGTGGCACAGTGGGCTCTGAGCGGCTGCTAATACATGAGGTAGTGGATGAAACAATCCAGCTAACCAGCGTAATTAACACGCCTAATCAGAAAGTTCCTGGCTGATATTCAACACAAACTTTTTATTCTTTTAGATAGGGCAGAATAATAAATTCAGTGTTTGAGTTGTGAAATATTTTCTCAAACTAACAAGATAATGGCAAGTTTAAAAACTTCCAATTCTCACCTCCAGTCAACCCAACAGGGCTGGATAAGTAAAGCACAGTCACTCAACCATTTCCAGCTACCCACACACAAAGCTGCATGTCTTCCTTACACACATACCAAAGTCTTAGTGAACAAACACACAATCCTGCCATTAAAAACACTGAGCGTAAATGGGAGCAAAGGGGCACATCGAATTGATGCTTTTAAAGAAGTGACCACAGGTGTTCGGGTGGATGCCAGCGTGACTATCTGAAAGTTCATCCTGTGAGGAGCAGTGTGAGGTTTCAGCAGGGTACGGGAAGTCTTTGTGTTCCCTTTGCTGCCATTCATCTCCTCTTCCCCAGTGAACTGGTATTGGGGTCATTGGCTTTATAAGACTTCATTCCAGTTATAAAGGAGGGGAAGAATTGGAGGATGTGGAGGGTAAGAAAGGAATGAACAGAAGAGAGAAAAAGCAACCAAATGTAACTAGAAAGCAAGACATTAATGGAACAGAATCAGAAAGGAACCCTTCACCATCCCGTGTGCCAGAGACATTGTGGTCTACCCACTGATCAGCGGGACTGCCCTCCACTTCAGCCGCTCTTGTAATGTTTACAGATCTTTGTCTTACAAGGCCTGGGAAAAGCCTTCAGCTTGGAAGACTTTCTAGAAACAGCAGATAGAAGCTTGCTTCCAGAAATTACACAAGGGCTACGTTGCATCCTCACAACAGAACAAACATAAGCATAGGGTTTTTTTTTGTTGTTGTTTTTTTTTATTCCCCCACAAAGTCAGTGCATTCACTGTGATAAAAATATACACTGTTAATGAGAAAAAAAAAAAAAAAAAAAAAAGTGTGATGAAACAAGAAAGCTGTGAGTCAGCACTCCTGCCAGAAAAGGGGATCAGGCTGAGGTGTATGTGAGTAGGAGGAGAAATGATCACTTCATCAACTCCCACTCAAGCAAAGACCCTGACAGTCACAATGCGGCAATCTTGAGATACCTGGTAACAATACAGATCCAGCACACGTACACATCAGGAAACAGAACTATAAAAAGTTTTAGTCAGGATTGACCTACTAATTGTCAAAAAAAATCTTTCATTATTTCATTCAACAGAGCTGCACGGTGGCGTAGTGTGAGCGTGTGTGGTTGTTTGTCTCTGTGTGGTCCTGCGATGGACTGGTGAGCTGTCCTGGGTGTACCCTGCCTTTTGCCCAAAGACAGCTGGGATAGGCTCCAGCTTCCCCTTCATTAGGAAAATGTTAGGATAATGAATGAATGTTCATTTAACAATACTGAGGAGAACTATTGGCCAGAACTAAAAAGCAGAAGTGCAGCACAGAGATTGTCCGTCGTGGCATATGACAGACATAATTGCTCAGCAGTAAAATCCAAATCTACCCTCTGCATTAAAAGCCAAAATGTGGAAGTAATTCGGCTTTGATGAGAGTTTTTGTTTGCTCAGAAAGTCCAGTACGATATGGAGAAGTGCACAAAGGAGCACTGATGTGGATCAAAGAAACCAAGTCTGGTAAGACAAGCTCTCGGTGAGATTCAAGTGAACCAACCATAAAAAGGGAACTGCAATGCTCAGGGTATTTTATGGGTGAACCCAACGAAAACACACACACACACACACACACACACACACACAAACTCGTCAGGCAGAAATTGTCTACATTAATCAATACATGAAGTTTTTTTCCTGGTATTGAATTATGGTAAATATGAGAGTCAATGATGCAGGTTTCCACTCAGAAAGTAGAAGTAGTCAAGTCATCACACACACAAACAAACAAGAAAAGCATCCAAATGCATCACTAATTGTTTTTATCATCGCATTAAGGCCAGCTGAATGCAATCGAATTGGGCTTTTATTCCTCTCTATGTGGAAAAATCTTCTCATATTAGTGGAAAATTTAATGTGAGGCAATCAGTTGAATTATTTTTAAGTTGACATTCCAATAGCAAGGAAACGTGTAAAAAGGCTCATCTCTAAAGTTCCCATTAATCTAAACATGTGTGTTTTGCCCTTTTGAAAAGAGTGTAATAAGGTTCACGTCAAAGCCTGCAATGACAGCAGCGCACTGTGGCACAAATTAAACATAACTGATGACAAATGAACTAAGGATCGTTTACTGGCAGAGATCAGAGGTAAATGTGGAATCAAAAGTTCGCAGTTAGGTTTAGATTAAACAAATTAAGGTATTAAAACTATTAACAGTACTGACACTGGCAAGTACAGTAGGTAATGAACTCTAAACAGAGTCAGGCTATGTGTTCCTTTGATCTGATAGATGATCAGAAGTTATCGCCCTCCGTCTGTAGTCAGCTTGAGTGAATAAGATTAAAGGGACATTACACTAATTTTCTACACTTGCTTGTTGAGGCTCATATCCAGTTGCATCTTTTCTCAGGATGCAAACTGCAAAAAGTACTGTATGTTCTGGACAAGTAGCCAAGGCACAAACTTGCCAGCAAATCGAAACATGCATGAAAGAGAATTAATGAGACAATCCCCAAACTCAAAGAGATAAAACAGCTGTCCAACAGCATTCAGCTCAAGATTTCTGAGCTGTTTCATAGGTCTCTGACAAAAGAATAACCAGCATTATGATGCTGGCAAATGTTATGTCAGCATTTATTTCCCCTTATGAAGTGTTTATATAGAAAAGATAAATAAAAAAAAAAAGACTTCTAAAAATTTGTTGCACATGTTAGAAATATCTAAAATCTTGTCATGCTGTTAAAAGAAAAAAAGAATAAAAAACTAAAAACATTTTACATTAATTCTTGTAGTTGTGGGATTCATTGGACCACCAATCATTTGGCTACTTACTGCACCTTTTACAGCTCCAAACTACTGACATTGTGTGATTGGCAAAAATTATCTATAAAAGTTAAAAACAAAAAAAAGCAAGATATTGACTGCAAAATGTTTTTTTTTTTTTTTTTTCAAATTAATATGTTAAGACATGGATATAGAAAAATGACTAAAGCCTCTGTCATGACTGCACAAAATGACAACTGTATGCTAATGTTTTAACACATACACTCTGCAAATAAATAAATTCCATGCATGGATGAGTGCAGTCTGACACCTTTAATATCAGCAGGGCTAAGTGACATGTTCATGTTGCAATCGCCAGACGTTGTCGGGTGTGGAGGGGGGGGGGGTGAAAAAGAGACTGAACAGTGGGTTTGGGTGCAGCGTTCATCCTTATTATAGTCTCATCTAACCCAGCTCGTCTCGAGACAGACAGGTCTCCTTAACACGTTTGTAAAGAGCCATTCCTTAGAGGTGATAATGTTCAGCAACCAATAAGTGCTGCTATTAAGCAGCCAGGGGCACTCCAGTAACATCCATAAACACACCGATTTAGCTCTCAATATATTCACTGACTTGCGGTGAGAAAGCAGAAGCTGGCTTAGCAAACAGTTCCACTTTACAACCAACGAAATATATTTCTAAAACACTTTTCCAAAAACAACTTTACAGCATATGCAGAAATATATGTCAGATTAATAAAACTGGATAGCACATACATACATCATCAGATCAATACCTACTCATCATCTGGGATTGTAAAGGCAGAATGATTCTTGTTTTAAAGTCCTCATTTTTTGTGGCAAAGAATTAATACTCTAGTGTCGAGTTTTTCCTTTACTTCAAACATATGTCAAAGTTGTGACCAGCAGCACAGCGAAGATAGACGACCCGCTGTTCCAGATCATATAATATCTGAAACCAAAATGGAATTTAAACAAAATACTAAAGTACATGTGCTGTCAAATAAATATGTTGTCTTCTTCCAAATTCAATAGCTACCTTCAAATGTTTATCGGTACGAGTGTTTGCCTATGAAAACCAAAACAATGTTCTTTAGTTAGGTTGTCTTAAATATTCAATATATGACAGAAAACCAGTGTGGTGTTCATGAGCAGGAGAATCTCAGTCCTATGCAGAGCTCAAACAGAAAGTGAAACTTGACATTTCACACATCTAGAGACAAATGGCCCGAAGCAGATCTGATCCCTTCTCCCAGTTAGTAGGAACATTTTTTTTAGTTGAAGAAAACTGGTTAATTCAGTCAAGGCCAAACATTTTTATGTGTTTATTTTAGTTTAATGCTGAACAAAGGAGCACTTAGTCAAGATGGCAGTAATCTCTAAGGAACAGTAAATGTACGTACAATTTATAAATGAGAGCTCAAGTCTATTTTAGTCTTTAAAGTCTCAACCTTTAAAGAAGTGGATGAATGTTATTTTAGCATCACTTAAGTTATTTATTCACCAAACTAATGAACCTGCATCTGCTCAGACATTGAATACCTTACTGTGTTTCTAAAGAATAACAACAAGTACTGCCATGAACATGTTTTGAATGAACAGGCAAAATTAATTCATGATGATTGCAGTTTTGGAGGAAAAATGTAAAAAAAAAAAAAAAGGTGAGAAGTATGCAGAGGAAGATATATAGATGAGAAGATGAAATCTGACTATTCAGAGACAACTGGGCCAAGTAATGGAAAAACTGGAACAACTGGGTGAGGATAAAGACGAGGGGGATGAGCGTAGTCTGATGTGCACCCGAAGCCTTGAGGGTGAAAAAAGGGAAAACACGAGGGTAAAGACGAGGCAGGAGGTGAGCTTTCACATCAGATCTACTGAAGCAGCAATGGCAGTTTCTGGGATTCCACCGACTAGATGATTGCTTTACATCTCACGAAGCAAATGTGAGCTTCAAGCAACAAACCCCCCCACCACCACCCCACCCCGAGTGAGTCTGCAGGCACATCGCATGGAGAATGTGGGCGGGAGGTAGGATGGCAAACAAGAACCATGCCTGTGAGACAGAGATCATCTACACCTCATCACTCTTTCATGCCCCCTCTCGCTGTCACTTCCTCTCATACACCCTCCCTCTTTACACAAATGGCGATAAGTCATTATGTCAGACTGCACTTGCGTAACTGGGTCAAGGAAAGAAGAAGATTCTTCACAAGAGGGGTTGTCCCTGACATGCATAGCATTTTTTGTTTTTTGTTTTTTTTTTTTAGCTTCAATACAGTATCTTTATTTATTTATTTAATTTTTATTTATTTATTTGGTTGTTTTTTTTTTAGGAAATTGCTCTATTTGTTGCAACTGTCTTTAAATTTTCTAAATGCAGATATTTCACACCACAATTATCATTTTCCTGCTAGCAAAGCGTCCTCAGAGATTTGGATTCTCAGTTCATGATGCATACAAATGAGTTGCATTTCGGGCTTCCACTAATGCACCGCAGTTCAGAAACATGTTCGCTGAACTTTTAAAGTCTTTTCAAGAAGCTTATTCTCACTCAGTGGATGCAAAAAATATTGTTCAACCATTCTCAAAATACTTATCAGATTAAATCAGATTGTAACACGTGTGATGTGACAGTATTTTTTTTTTTTTAAGTGTGAAACCATCTATTTAAGCACACAATAAAAGTGCAAAATATATTTTCATAATCTTACCACAAAAACTGTTATTTTGATCCAGTCAGATTTAGATACTGTTAGAAACATTTGTAAAGTGTTCTTTTTTGTTTGTTTGTTTGTTTTTTTGTTTATTTGTTCATTTATTTGTTTAGCTACTTTGGTTCTCATCCCAGAAAGTGTCTCCTATAAATAAACCAGGTTACAAGAGACAATTAATTAAAGTTCATTGGAAAAAATATATTGACAAACTGGTGCATTCACAACAACCCTTCGTAATAAAACAATAGTTTATTTACTTAAGCTTTGGTTCATTTGGGGATGTGTGAATGCACAAACGAAACTATGACTCACATTAAAGAAGCAAAGTCTGCCTAGGTCTCTGTTCACTTCAAGTGAACCAAATACAGGAAAGCAGGCTCCAAATTATATGGCAGAAACACTCTGCATTAACCAACAGATGGTTATGTCTTCTTTTATATTTGTCTTTTCTTTAGATCATTTTTAGTGCAGCACTGTGCCAGTCAAAGCGAGGAATAATTTACTCAAACAGGTTTATTTAACTCATTTTAAGTCATCTGAGAACCAATTTCTCATTTGCAGTGACGACCTGGGCCTAGTAAAAGTAAACTTGACCAGCAACTACAGCCTATGAGGTGTGAAAAAAAATCACATTATTACAATGCTTTTATTGGTTTACTTTGGAGAAAAGTGTGTTTTAAGAATTTGAGGCATTTTAGGACTAATCTGAACAAGCTAACCCTATTGATCACTTGCTTCCCCTGTCTACAGGCCAAAGTGTCCTTGGGAAAGACGATGAACCCCAAGTTGCTTCCCGGTGTGTCCATCAGAGTATGAATGTGCATGATGGATAAAGAATAAGAATAGAAGTGCTGTGTGATGTGACATGAAGTGTAAAAGTGCTTTGAGTGGTTAGCATATGAATAGAAAAGTGCTATACAAGTACAGTCTATTTACCATTTACATGTTTAATCAGTCAGTTAATAGTGTATACATCTTAACTGTAGCACTCTAATATTACCCACATTCAACACTGAATAACTATGAGTGAAAGAGAAACCCCACAGGCAACTACAAGAAGGAGCAGGATAATATATGGGGAGAAAAAGGCTGAAAGCAGATAAGCCCACAGCAGGTTTCATCTCCAAGGCATTACTTACATCCACATACACATACATGTACCTGCTGTAACACTGGCTAACAAAGGCTCTTATCATAAAGCTCTCCTCACTGTTATGGTACCCAGTGTCTAAGGACTGTAGAAGATGTCATTTCTCTTCTGCCTGAGGAATCTTTGCCTCAAGAAAAATTGGGAAAGGGGGTGCCTTAGGTTCAGAAGATCTGATGAAAATATATTTAACAATTGTATTCTTAAGTCTGTTATTTGGTTTCATCTACTACATTTCTCTGTATATTTTTGGTGAAAGGTCTCAAGGTAAGAAGATAGACCCATTTTAATTATATTTAAACAGCACTACGTGTTGACAGAAGACATTTTGGTGGCTTGTTTGCCACTTTCAAAGTTGTGTGTCTGCAATAGTCGTGTCATTTGGGGTAATCAGGTCCAGTTGTTTGTGGAGCATCAGGAGATTAAGTTGTATGTCAGTGACCAAATAAACATTTTTTTTTATAGTTTGTGTTGACTGTCCTATATACTAAGATTAAAAGGTATTTTATGGGCCTTCAGGGAAATTTGGATCGAATGCGATTAATTGTTGACTTCTTTTTCCTTGTTGTGAGTTGGCCGTTTTTAAAATGTTTGATAAAAATGCAAGTGTTCCATAATGAACAGAATGCAAAAATGCTGCAGCCTGATTTGCCATTAGGTCAGTGTAAAAGTGTATACTGCATATTCATCAGGCAATTCCACTTTTAGAAAAATTGTTTTGCGCTTTGATTTTCGTCATTAAAAAAAGTGCATTATGTTATGACATCAGGTTTTAAAAGACAAACTAAATCTCTAGTTTCTGGCTTTATAAAGCACATGGTGGATCACATGTCTTCTGGAAATTGTTACTATTTTTCTCATATTTTTCCAACATTTAATTCATGCAGATTTATTGAAACGGCATGCATGCAGACTTTCTCACAAACGCGCTCTGAAGGAATGAAAATGCTTACAAATGCAATCTCTCATTCTGCTCCACCCTGTTCATTCCCTCAGACACACACAAATATACACACACACACATATGCAGTGCATGCATATCATCTCTGCCTAATCTAATCCATTAGTCATATTAAGCAGATGTGATAGATTGTGCCGACCAGTCTTCTCTATCTACGAGCAGCAGACGTTGAATTCTCAAACTAAAACTGGAACCTAAAGTATAATTACATATTATTATAATGATAAATAATATGTAATAATGTCATAATATGTATTATGACATTATTACATATTATTTATCATTACTACTTCGCTTTCTGGAGATGGTAGGAATATCAGCATCTTAACATCTTATTAGAAATCCTCCCACGATGCAGCTTTGTGGAATTCAGTGTGTGTGTGTGTGTGTGTGCGCTGAAGGGTTTCTGGGATTTTTAGCAGCCAACTGAGTGGCCATGGTGGGCTCCAGGCCTGACACAACTGCTGTAATGACATTTTCGCAGCAAGCGCCATAACAGTATGTTGTTCTCTTCTATGTAAGATGAGCCCACAGATTTAGAGAGGCTCAAAAAGGCATTCCTGTTCGAATCAATATATATATATTCTCAATGGCAACCATTTGGCTGATGCACTTAGAATGAGATTGACAGAAGGACGGGATTATGTGCAAGTTATAAAACTGGGTTTCAGCAAAGTGTGTTCGAGATTTATGTAAAGTATGTTACAAAAGAAAAAAAAAGGCCATTGGCTTTGTTTTATTCCACTGACCATGCCTGGTACATCCGGGTTATAAACTATCATCTTTGTCTTAGAATAAACATACCAATTCAGTCATATTCTAAACCCCAACCATTTAACCAGGGAGCTGCTTGTTTGTTAAGGGTGCTTTATACAGACCCTGCAGTGGTGTTTCCATGGATGACTGCCCACCCCAAGATTTAACCACCCACTGTCACAGCAGCACATTCACATGTGTCTGGCTGCACCTGGGCCACATTTCAGACTTGCAAAACTATTTAATTCAGCAGGGTCTGATGCAAGCACTGGTTACATATTCATATATATCTATATTCGATTTTGTAGGAAGACCTCTGCCAGCCCACTGGGGTTCATTTAAACTAGTAGTTTCTTGCAGAATTATACAAATGGATGGCACTAATCACATCCCTCAGACTAAGATAACGGCCCTTTTATCAATGATGTCAGCATAGATATATAAATATATGCCATGGAAACATGGTGGCGCAGTGGCGAGGAGGTCGCATCATGCATAAGCATGCGTGGGTTCTCTCTGGACACTCCAGCTTGTTCCCACCCACACCACATGCATGTTAGGGTAACTGGTCACTTCTGGCATGTAAGTCACTTTGGATAAAAAGTGCCAAATGACTGTAGAACAGAACAGAATCGATTAAGGCAAAAAGAGTCACTAAACTGAAATGAATGTCGGGCTAAAGATTCTGCATGAGAACATTTTCTATGGGGGCTGGATGGAAATATGATAACTATGCAATATCCAACCTTTCAGTCTCACCTGTGACCTTTGAATTAATTTAGTCTGTGATTGTCACATTCATTACACATGCAAACTGTTACAAACAATAACAGGGATCGGTCACCCATTCCCCTCAATAATGCATTCTGCAATACTCACTAAATAATTTGGCACAAAAATATGATGGAATAACTAAGTTCGCAGTGCATTAATTGCCTAATTCTCCAACAAGAAAAAATAGAATACTTTTGATTGCTCAGGAACACAATTTCTTTATTTGTCCATATCTGTTTCATCCAATATCATCTGGGACGGGCAGTACTGGGTAGCAGAAATGCAGTAATTCATTGTTTTAGTCTTTTCAAAGCTTCTTGCATCTGCCTGTTGGAGGATTGTACTCCGCTCTCTTTAACCTTTTTTCAATCTCTAAAGTTGACAAGAGTAGTTTAATGGTAAATTTAACCTCAAAAACTTTTCAGACATTTTGAAATGCGGATATTATACTTTTTCCACCATTCCTCTGTGCTTTTGAGGCCCAACATTTTCACTTCAAGCAAAGTTTTTCTGACTAATATTTTTATCAAAAATCCCTTTGTTAATAAAAGAAAAAAAACA
The DNA here is from genome assembly GCF_933228915.1 of Telmatherina bonti. Classification (NCBI taxonomy): domain Eukaryota; kingdom Metazoa; phylum Chordata; class Actinopteri; order Atheriniformes; family Telmatherinidae; genus Telmatherina; species Telmatherina bonti. The sequence continues at coordinate 15,338,424 of NC_136626.1, forward strand.
AAACAAAAAAAAAAAAAAAAAAAAACCCACAAAACTACCATTCTGAGACTCACACAGAGCAACTCCACGTGATACACACTCTGCCATGTTTTACCTCTGATGGGATGTTCTTTTCTTCTGGAAAATAAAAGGCATAAAAGGGATAATTTCTCTCTCTTTTACCAAGTTATAATAGGCAAGAGGGTTGGCTAGAATCTACAAAAAGTTCATTTTTGTCGTGCAAAAAATGCAAAAGCAGCAGATCTTTCTTCTGTGGTGAATAGCCTTGGAGAGTACAGAGAGGTCTGGTTTACCTACAGACAATTTTTGATGTAGTCACCTATGTGTGTGTGTGTGTGTGTGTGTGTGTGTGTGTGTGTGTGTGTGTGTGTGTGTGTGTGTGTGTGTGTCTCTCTAGTTGATGTTTTTATCTTAGCTTTCTACACCTGACATTATGGCAACAGTGACAGTTTTCCTAATTTAAAGGAAAAACCTTCACTTGAGGATCATTCGGCAACAAAAAAAAAAACCTTCAAGAGCAAATGAAATTCATCCACTCAGCGGATTTTGACAGCTTACATCATCATGGAAGCTATTTGATTGAGCTATAAACCTTTTCACCGAACTATTGTGATAAGGTGTTGCAAAAGGTCACCACACTTATGCTAATTTTTTTTTCTCTTTCTCAAATGAGAATGAGCATGTGCATTGATACAGAGTTATCAGGTTATTGAATTTGAATTTGAGGTGGATCCCATGTCATCATCCATTCATCTAGGATAAAAAAAAATTGGATTTTGAAGGGACAAGGAACCAATATGAGCACTGGCCCTGGGTGTTTACTCATGCAGGTCGGGTAGAGAAGCTCACACTCTGACCTTGACTGATCGCCTCCTCTGAGCAGGAACACAGGTTGGTTCTGCAGGAGTCAGCACAACAATCCACCCATGTTCAATACTTTCAAGCGAAATCTTGATAATTAGATTTTCTATTAACTCCCTGTTGGTAAAAGTTATTCAATCTTTTTAAAAATTTTATACTTGACTTAGCTTCGCTCAGCACAGTCTAATTTACACTTTTTACCACTTCTGGTAAAGGATGTTTAATTTCCCAGTAAAGTCAGCAGTGCCAAGTATTTAGAATGATGCAGAAAGACAAATATGGCTCAAATATTCACTGAATGTCATTATTAAATGATCTAAAATGGGTGAACTGTGATGTGGGATTCACCAGTGTCTGCAATGATCGCTAAATTAGGCCAACAGATGAGGCCAAATGTGGCTCAACAGTGATGAGCCACCAATTGATATTCTTAAAATGACAGTAAAATAAATACTTTATATATTACATGATTCATCTTTCCTCTTGTAAAGTGGTCGGGTTTAAAAATTACTGGATGTCCCATAATTTTATAATTTAATATAACAGAAATAAAGAAATGTAATGTCAGCGTATGTATGCACACTGTTTAAACATATGGAAAATTTATCTGAAGTCAAATCTTGTTCTAAGTTTCCTACTTTTACTATTTTTGTTTACTATTTGTGTTTACTATTTTATAAGTTGGAATAATTTTAAGTGGTGGAGCCAACAATATAATTCCCTTTATCTTTTCCACTCATCATTCTTTGTTACTAAAATAGCATCTTGTAAATCCAACATATGGTCAGTGGTGTGATTTATCTTCATCATGACCATACCAACATACAGCTAGTCTTAAACTCCTTAAGTAAATGACCCTATCAGAAGTCTGACACTGGATCTGTCAGTGAAAGAGGAAACTTACTCCTACAAAGACAATTATTCCATCAACATTTATGTTGCTGTCATGTCAACATTTAAATTGATCATTCACAGATTATTTCCTTCAATGATGGCATGTCACTGATCCCAAAACTCAAACTGGCTTAATCACTTCAAGACCATAGGAGACAACCTGACGTAGACCATGTGACGCCCCACATTTTTTACATGTTATCATCCTAATCTCAATGGATTGATACTTCATAGTTAAACACAAGAAGGTGGATAGAGTCTAAACAATAACCTATAACTGTTCCACACAAAGTGAACACACACCCTGCTGTCCACCAAGGCTGCAACAATTTGTCGACAAAGTCAACAATGAAAATTCATTGACGCAAAATTTTAGTGTTGACGCGTTGTCTTATAAACACCCGTAACGGCTGCAGTCATGGTTTCCAGCATTCTGGATGGCAAAGTTAGCATTACCGAGTAGTGATGTGCTGTTACCTCTGCCAAAGAGGTTATGTTTTTATCGGTGTTTATCTGTTTGTTTGTGTTCAAGATAACTCAAAAAGTGATGGACAGATTTTCATGAAATTTTCAGGAGTTGTTGGAAATGTGAAAAGGGAGAATTGACTTAATTTTGGTTGTGATCAGAATCACCGTTTGGATTCAGGAATGTTTTAAAGGATTCTGACCCTTGTTTATCTTATAAAACAGGCTTTTTCCAAGATGTAAATAACCATTTCAATGCAATTCTACGAAAATTAAGACGTTAAAATATTTAATTTACTTTGTTTTCCTTTTGAGGGAAATTCTGTACAGCTTGGATATGACACTATAGCTAAGTTTGAATGTTTCAAAATAAATTAGTGGTAAGCTGTTAAGCTTAAATTCAATGTTCAACTGGTTCAGGAGTCATTATTTTAACTTACTAAAGGAAATTATGTTGGGACTGACTGGGAATTAGGGTGACATTCAAATGATGCAAATGAAAAGAGTGGGCTAAAGCATACTGGAGCCTGTAAAAAGAGCTGCGTCAACTGGAAGCACAGATGGTGGGTGTGACAGAAATAATCGTGACTAATTGACAAATCGAGAAAATTATTTGCAGCTTAGCCGACGAATAAAATAATTGTTAGTTGCAGCCCTACTGTCCATATAAAGTTTAATAGAGAGATAGTTTTGTGCATATTTGATGAAAGCCCAAAGAAAATTAAGCTTACAAATAAAAATAAAAAAACTTAAATCTACATAAAAAGACTTTCTTCAGGATGTTGGTGTCTTTTCGAGTCATGCAGTCTTCTCTGTCCAAGGGCCAGATATGTCCTCTGCAGTGTTTCTACAAAGCTCTTATAAACACACACCTTCCCATTTTTGATGAACTGGCTTTAGATACCCCTCGATGACCAAAAACATGAAAGACCTTTTTGGTCTGTCCTCTGACATGGAAAGAGCTCATTAGCTTTTGTTGATAAAGTACACATTGTAAAACTGAGTGCGAAAAGGAATGGATTGCTGCCAGAGAATGTTGTCAGTGGTGGTGTATCCATACTCACAAAGGCTACATTTCTAATATTTTGTCAGATTTAATAAGCTAGAATCAGCTCTTTCTCAACTTCCATCCAATGAGAATTTAATCAACGTGTTGCATCAGCACCATGGGCTCTGCCCTGTTAGTAGTTATATTCTCAGAAACTCCAGTGGTGCACAGAGGTAACTAAGCACAGAGGGACAGATGATAAAATCTGTAGCAGAGTTGGTGCTCATAAGTGTCCCACAAAAAAATGTTAATTCCACTTCATACATCTATCACTTTTCTCTCTCATCCACTAAAAAAATGCATCTTCCTGTCTGTCCTTGAATCGCTTAGCTCTCTCATCTATCTTTAAATTACTACAGTATCCTCCCAATATATCTCAGAACCTCACATTGATTGTTTTCTATCTACGGCTCCATAGAAAACTTCAATAACTGAAAGCAAATTCAATTTACATTAAATATACATTATTTATTTCATAACAAATTGAAACTGTCATTAATGTTGGCATTGGAATTACTGATACTGATTACTCACATAATCCCCATCATGTATTTACTAAAATATAAGCAGCAGTAAAACAAAATGCTTCATGGAAATTTCTCGAAACTGCCTGCTTACGACCAACATTTCCAGATCCAGAATATTCAGCTTAGAACAGAGAAAAGCAGGACATAACTCTTGTGAAAATCAGAAATTAGGGAATGTTTTGCAACTTTGCTTAAAATACGACAAGCAATCATTTCGTGATCATTAAAAAAATATGCTGACATAATTTCAGTTCATTAACTGAGCAATTAATCGACTCATTAAAAAGAAAATCAGATTTAGATTTGGAGAAGAGCTTCAAATCTGCATCAGCAGAAGAGTGCTACAGTGCTGCATCCATACAGTGCCAGAGAGATGATCAATGAACAAACTATATAAAGACTCCAGTAATTTTAGCAGATGTTTTGGCTAAATTTACTTACACAACTACAAATCCATATATTGCATTATTACTTTGTTTTGTTGCTCTGATTTTAAACCTTTACCTGCAACATAGCTACAAAGGAGAACATGTCCATCATTCACTCAAGTAAAATTCATTTCACACAGGTTGCTCCCCTCAAAGATACAGCATCTACACTCGTCTTTATCAGACGCAGTAGGAAATTGGAACTGTCATAATTATATATATATATATATATATATATATATATATATATATATATATATATATATATATATATATATATCTTGTATGTTACTCCATGTGTCTTTATCTTCGACTTGTTCAGGAACGACCGGCTTGAAAAGCCAAAAAAAAAAATGCCAACGGGTAAATAAAAGCAATATTAGGAATAGAAATTAGGAATATATAGGAATTTTTAAGTATGTTTTTGCACACAACGTAAGAAATCTGTCAACCTGGAAGCAAGCGAGTGCTGCTGGATAGAAACAAACTTAAAGAAAGAGCTTCAAGATTCCACTTTTTAATGTTAATATGACATTTTATTACTGCTCATGGATATAGGAAGATTTCTTCCCCTGTTAAATAAAATAAATCAACTAATCAGTCTTAGAGACATTTGCCTACGTAATTTTTCCAAGTTCCAGGTTTTTCCTCACAAAGCAGAAATTCATTTTTCTAAACCAATCTGAGGTTATGTCTTGTTAGTGATGTGAGTGAAGCCACGTTACAAGCCGACACAACACCCCCTCAGTTTGAGTGCCTCATTAAGTTGGCTGGCAGGCAATGAGTCGAATTCCAATAGGCTTTAGCTGATGTTGAATTTGCATGGAGAGAAGGGTGGCCTTCATTAGGGGCCTTGTGGTTTGTCTGGGCTGATAAGGGTCCCGTCGGGAAGGAGACGAGCAACACATCGATCCTACACAATGAGCACTGTGTGACACACTGGAGCCCCAACTTAGATTAAGACTTAATGAAAACCAAATCAGACGAGGAAGAGGGACGGTGGGAGATGGAGGGACAGAGAGACAGCAAGGAGAAGAGATAACACCAGTGGGATGGGGAGGCCAGCCTGACGAGAAACCCCATCTGAACGGGGAACAGCGTTAGATGGGATAAGCAGGATCTTGGGAGTTGATAGCAGAAGATGGTTTTTATGTATGCATGTGGCTGCTTAAAAAGAATAAAGGTTAAGTGTCAAAGAGAGGTGAGAAAGTAGTTTGAAAGGAAAAGTTTAGCAAGGAGGATAAAGTCTCCTTTAGGGCCAGAGTTCCCAAAAAGTGAGTGAAAATCCACAGGATCTTATTAGCTTTCTTACCAATCGTGAGCTGACAAAGTTTATGCTAACCTTGTGTCAGTACACTGCAGAAATAGTTTGACATTTAAGTAAATGTGAGATTTTCATTTCTGGGTAAGATGAGAAGATCAAACGCACAATCATGTTTGTGCTGTCAATGTAAAGAAAAACAAGGACAGTATATGTTAATGGCATATATTGAGAGATATGATATATAGATAAATACATTAATATATAGTGATAACTTTGGAGTACTGACAAGAGACGCGTGGTAATTTTGCATCCATGCATACCCTTTAGTATTAAGACATGCACAAGAATGCCACCCTTACTAACACACCTGGGCATGTCCATTTTAGGGTCATATGTATATTATGCATGTTGATATTACAATAACAAAACATTTTGACATACACTAGAGTCCTAATGTGAGCTAACCCTCTTTAGTGCAAAGTTAATACACCTATTCTAGCTCCACGTGTCTCTAATTTACATAAATATTTTCCCTTTTTTAAATATGATATTTACTATATAATACATATTTACAACACTTCAAACTCAAATTACATCCCTGGAAGGTTGTACACACGTTTAACAAATTTATTTTCATAAGGAAATGGCTGTACAGACACACTGCATGTTTCCTGGCTATCGTGACATTTAGCAACATTACATTCAACAAGGAGAGGTGCATGTAGCTTGAGAGATCACAAGAGGGGCTGATTGGGTTCTCTTGTTTAATGAGGTGACAACCACACAGAAGGATGAGTGTTTTCTCTTCAGCAGTATAATACTGATTTAGGCCTGTTTAGATGGAGGTCACCGGGCTTTTAATAATAGGCTACATGCTCCGTTGCATTTAAAGTGTGTTTGAGCTGTGAAAAGAGGCAGTAGCCGTATGTGTGCCTGTGTTCTGTGTGTGGCACTGCTATGAATCCAACGGTGAATTTGCTCTTGATACCTTACATAAATCATATTTGCATCCAATCACCAATCTTTATTCTCACAAATACTTCACACAGCATACTCAAGCACGTATGCACAACTGAGAGAAGCGCAAAGAAGTCCAATTCTAGAAGGATCAAAGAAATCCTAACCAGTTTGCCGAAATACAAGGTCAATGCCATCCGTCTGATGTATAGGCTACATGTAAAGAATTACCAGAAGTTACATATAAAATATAAAAAATGATTGTGTGTTCCTGTTTATATTGATTTTCCTCATACTTCCCATTTGATTTTATGTTTTTTTTTTTTCTGAATTCAGACAAAGCTGGGATCTGAGCCGCATGTTATACCCTTGCATTGCTTCACTGCATACACGTTCACGCTTACACAGAGGATAATCAGCCATTTCCCCTTCCTCAGCATGACACTGCGTGCATGTGCCTGCTACTCTGTGTGTTTAAATGGCAGCTCCCCTCCATGTGACAGATGGGCTCCCACAGTAGCATTTCACATGGGGGTAGCCGAAAGTAATTTTTGGATGCAATAACCTTTACACATCCCAAGAATTTTGAGAGATGGAGGTGGGGTGGGGGGGGGGGGGGGGGGGGGGGGGGGGTGTTCCTGTTGAACAGGACAGACTTGAGATCTGTGCACTGGCAAAATATGTGTGTGTTAGGAGCCCAAACTGAGCTAACACAAGCCAAAATGTTCTGACTGAAAGCCTGTGCAGAACATTGGGTTTTAATAGCATGTAAATTAGCGAAGTAAATAAGGATTCATATGCAGCCACCCAAGCAATAAAGAATAGAATTCACGATGAATGTAGATTCTAAATTGAATTTTAAATTGTAAAGAAAAGGGAAGCAGAAACAGATGGGAGTCACAGAAGGTAAGACGGGGAAAATGGGCGAGCTCATCCACACTGTTTTCTGTTAGCACTTCTGCTACACAGCGCTTGTCATTATCAGATTTTGGGAAAGTCAGTAAAAATTTGCAGCGCTGTGCTGGTTGGCTCAGACGCTGCCAGACATGTTGAAATTCTGCCTGCATGTTTCTGTGATTTTCTGTGTTCATATCAAAGTTCACCAGTTTTATGAGAATAAAGCAGAGGAAATACAACGTTACATGCTGGCAAAAGAATAATTTACCCAGTAGGTCCAGCTGTCCTGCAGACAATAGTCTAGGATTCTAGGAACAGTTTAGGAATCAGACTCAGAATGAGACGTTACTGCACATAAGTTTGCACAAACAAGGAATTTCTATTTGGATGGAGAAGCCTAAACAATAACAACCCAAAAACAATGAACATAATGGCAAGAAGCTGTCTATATGATATGTATCATGATACAGGGACAACATTACAAACGCAATATATTGCGATATATTGTGATTCTAAAAGCAAAATGATATATTACCAACATTGTAAACAATCAAAGCTGTTACATGCTTTACATCAACTTACTGAATAAGAACAGAGGGATCTATATTTCAATGCAGAATACATTTTTAAAAGAATATACCAGCATAGATATTAAAATACATTCATTTATTATCCGAACCGCTTAGTCCGATTAAGGGTTGCAGGGGAGCTGGAGCCTATCCCAGCAAAGTTTGGGCAAGATGTCAATATATGTCTAAAGTGTGCAGAGCAAAAGTGACATAATGGAACAAGGGGAACTATTTATCATTTACGTACTGTGGCCCTTGAGAATTTGGCTCACCTGATTATTGAGGTGAGCTGGTAGCTTCTCACCACACATTTCTCCTTTCATTGTTTCAGTGTTCAGTGTAACTTTGCACACTGGAAACTTTAGAGACATGATGCCACAATAAAAAAAAGGGGTGTTGTTGCCAAAGTTCTGCCAAATTCTGCTCAATTTCCCAGGTTTTTCTTTGATGCTGGACCTTATTTTCCTCCTCTTGTACCTCCTAATTCCATGTCGTGCAGCCTCATTGGCTGTAACTCTGCTAAAAGCTCATGTAATGTGGGAAAAAAAAGAAAAAGCTACATTATAATACCAACAGGGGTCATTTAAAGAAGAAATCTCTTAAATATTGGCAGTATGATTAAACACCTTCTTTGTGAGTGTAAGATCTTACTACATGTGAGGGTTTATAATGTTTGTGTTTTTCTCCCTGCAGTTATCAGTAAGTTTGGAAAAACAACCAACTTTTTCACACCATAATTCTACACTCCTTTTGTATCCTGATACCTTCTTTATACGCAAGAGAAACACCACCATTGATATGTTCATCAGCATTCAGGTGTAATTCACAAAATGTTCTTGCAAATAATGCCAGCGGTCCTATTCTTCTTGGCTTCATCTTTTTATCTGTATGATCCGCTATGATTCTAAACTCTCACCCTTTCATTCACCTAGTCTCCCTCTCTCTATTTCCCGCCCTCTCATCCTCTGTCACTCATCCTTTCTGATGTTCTGCCACTTTGCCAATGAGGAGGAGCAGGAGGAGAAAAGAGAAATGAATCTGGGTCACAGGAGGCCATGCATCTCAAGTCTCCTCTCTGCCACAATAAAAAGGAAATTGATCTGTGGCTTGCTTGCTCTCCCGTTCCCTTAGCAAAGCCTGGATGGAGACACACAACACACACACACACACACACACACACACACACACACACACACACACACACACACACACACACACACACACACACACACACACACACACACACACACACACACACACACACACACACACACACACACAGCTGAGTCAGTCCATGGAAACAGTGTTCATCCGCCTCTTGGATCCATCATCCGTTTTCCAAAGCAGCAGGTGCATTCACACTGTGAGCACGGCAATCGCACAGACACACACTGGGCCTCTGCCACGCTCGTCACCACCTCGACCATGTGTGCACAAGTTGCCTTTAATTCCGTTTCTCATTTCAAAACCATGCAGTTGCACGAGAGCAGTTTCCTGAAGAATTTCAACTCCGATCTTCTCTTGCATCCAACATTTGCATTTATCTTTTTTCCATAATCTGCAGGGAAAAAATTTAGATATAAAACAAAACATAACTCACTATGCAGGAACTCTAATTATTATTTTCTATTGATTATACTAATGAAATTGGTCAGAACTCCAGCAAGCCATAAGAGATTTAACGAATCCACAGTGGCCATGGGCATGAGAGGGAGTGTGGAGGGAAAGGTAGAAAAATGGAGAGATCTTCCTCAGCCATGCAGGCAAAAAAGAAAATCTAATCATTTTCTCATTACTGTGCTTCCTCAGTTAGTTGGGCTTATTTGGAGAAAGCAAATTATGTTCTTCGATTGCTGCCCCCCCCCCCCGCCGCATGTCCTGGTCAAGTTTCGCCGGAGCGTACGCGATCCATTGGAACATGTTAGATTACTGGTGGTGTTCTCTGTGTGGATGCAATCTGCTCATCAAACCCTGAAAGACTTCAGTTAATTTAGCTGTCGGAGTCTGGGTTGTTGTGTCAATCTGCGAAAACACACCGATTCCTCGCAGAGGAAAGGTCTAACTGATCGCTCAGAGATAAACTTGGGAAAGTGAAGTCAATTTGCCAAAATAAAGGTTTCAAATAAGATTAAAAGAGAGCTTTCCCTGGCCGTGATCTGCAGAAAACTGCTTTTATTACGCCTGAAACTCTCTACACATCCTTGTTTTTCCCCACTCTCTGCAACACACAAACAAACACGTCAAACAAAGCTTCTCCAACAGAACGGTGCGAGTGCGTTTTTCAGAATATTTTCTTCTCTCTCACTCCCCCTCATCAATGGTTGGTTTGATCAATTAGAGCAGAGGTTTGGGGGTTTTGGGGCGCAAACAGAAGCCTGGTGAGGCTCTTCAATCTCCCAACCCGGATTTACCGGCTTCACAATTCCTCAAAGCTAATGACCATCTCTGGGCACATATTGTACTCCATCCGCTATGCACACACAGAAGCCAGGAAACTCTTCATCATCAGGACACATCGGAAGCATATGCAGGCGCGCACACACACAGAAAGACTCATTATCCAACACCAATCTTTTTAACCTCTTCATCATGGTGACACTAACAGTAGGAAGCAATGTCTCGCTCTCTCACACACACACACAATCATTCCCAATTTCAGAGTCAAACACACACACACACACACACACACACACACACACACAAACAAAGATAAGCAGGACCCTTGCAATATATAGACAAACCCACTTAGTCTGCAACTTTTCCTGCTGGCCTTTAAACCGTTTTCACTATCGGCCTCTTTGTGGAAAATGTCATACTAGCAATATGTTGACTCTATTTAGCGTATAACAGCTGTGGTCTTAAAACAAGTGAAATCTCCCAAACTGGTTGATAACCTGATTTATTATTGCACATGTCTATGTAGTGACACATTGTATTTAAAAATTAACCTATCAAAACTCTGTAGACTGACAAAAACACACCTGCAGATGACGACAACATTAATCACAAAGCGTGCCGCCTGGTGTAACAGCTTCTACAGAAAACCGAGGGGGGGGGGGGGGGGGGGGGGGGGGGGGCTGTTGTGGAGAGTGGTTGACATTCTCAATTGTTTTGTTTTTTTTCCAAGAGTCAAATGTCAGCAGCACAGAGCACCTCATGGAGCCGCTCCCTTGTGGCAGGTGTGAACATCTGGTCTCCGATATTAAAGCTTGAGACGCAAAAAAAAAAAAAAAAAACGAAAAAGAAAGAAAAACGACAACCTTAATTTTCTTTCAACTTGCCGGATTGAGAGCTGCATGGAGAGAATGAGAAAGACACAAAAATGGCTGTTCATACACCTACAGTTTGTGTCATCCCTGAGTGAGACAAACAGCCTATTTCATCAGGTCAATCCATCAACGGCTCCATTTCTGTCCCTGCACAAATGTACAATTAATTCTTGGAAGGTGAGTCTGAGTGTTGGAGTACCTGAAAAACCAGAAAAAGAACACGCAAAATACACACACCACAAACATGGCACAGATGTTCATTAACGTCTTGTCTTCAGGTGTAACGGTCTGAAGTGAACTGAAGCCTTAGCCGAAAGACACCCAGACAAACACACACACACACACACACACACACACACACTCGTACTTAGTCAAGCACTTCACATCTGTATTTATCATTTTTTTCATTCCCTCCTCACCCTAAAAGTAACAATGCAATCACAGTGCTTCCACACACGAACAGCTTCGACCCCTCAGTGCAGTTCTTGCTGTTGATTAAAAAGCATGCACCAGGGAGAGAGGGATGAGGCCACAAAGGAAATAAAATCAGGGAAATGGGGAAAAACGAGAGGGAGAAAATAAAACAGGTCCTGAAGAAAAGCAGGTATTTAGCCACCCTCCCACACGTGTCCATCTAACGAGCACAAAGCTTACGCCGCCTGGAATGGAAAAAAAATGTTAGGATTATAAATGAAGGATGCATACATGAAAAGTGTATCTAGGCTAGAATAATGTAGCCTCCAAACAGGAGGGGAAAAAAAGAGAAATAAACCAAATCAATAAGAAATATTCATAACAATACTGACACACTCCAGCTCGTCAAGTAAAGCAAACCACACACAGATCTCGCTGTGAAAGCTTGAAACAGATCTCTGACTAGATTCCTGCCACATGCAGGATGAGTGTAAATGGTAAATGTACTGTACTTATATAGCGGTTTTCTAGCCATCCTGACCAGTCAAAGCATTTAACTCTACATGTCACATTCACACACACACACACACACACACACACACACACACACACACACACACACACACACACACACACACACACACACACACACACACACACACACACACACACACACACACACACACACACACACACACAGCCCTTCTACATTTTATATGCTTTTGGTTCAATCACATCAGGAGGCCAAAGACACTTCAGCATGTAGTCAGGGGGAGACAGGAATCAAACAGGCAAACAGCTGCTGGTCCTCCTGAGCTACAACCCCCCCAAGTAAGTAAGTCACTGAAAAACAGAACCAAAAATACAAAACACTATTAAATAAAATGTAATTAAGCCATCAGTGTTGAACGCCAAAGTAAAAACTGAAACCATACAACTATATAAACTTGGTGTTGCTTCATAGTTTAAATGGTGGCAAATAGGTCATTTTCTTGCCTGGCCAATCAGTGAGCCGGATTTTCAACTTCTTTCTTGTTGGTCAGTTGTCGTTTCAGGGAATATCGGCCCCATAATGTTCAGACAGTTTGGTCCACTTGAGTAAAAAGTGCAGTGTAAAAGCAAACCAAAGTAAAATTTGCTAAAATTTTTACCTTTTTTTTCCCCCATCCAACTGAACAAAGTTTCCTGGACCATCCTGCTGCGAAGGTAGTCGAATATTATAAAACAAATATCTCTATCGGTTCTTGAAAAGACACTTATACACTCACAAGACTCCTCTTAACCAAAATGTTGTCATCCTTTGTATTGATTTAAGGGGCAATTAAAAAAAACATGAGAGCAAGCACATGATTAAAGATTTATATGTCAAAGGTCCCTGCAGCCCTTTCTCTTTACACCCACACTGAAACACACACTCATACACATGCTCTATTATCATGACTGTCTGGGGATGCGGGAGGGAAAGAATTGATCTCATTAAAAAAACAAAAAGTCTGACTTTACAGATTGCTCCTGGACACACACACACACACACTTTCACGTTACTGTTATCTACAAAGTAGAGTAAAAATGAGTCATTCATTGAAATCAGTTAGCCCAGGGGGGGGAGGGGAAGGTTCACAACCAACAAAGCCACAAAAATCCTCTGGAGACATTGTGCTAATGTGATAAATTACAGTCCACATCACAGAGTTAAACTTGACTGTGCAAACACATGCACACATACACACAAACACAAAATGACATGGAGTGGGATTGCTTTTTACATTATCAACCTTTTTTGCTCCTCTTTTGCCTCTGCTACATGCAGAATCATGCATGCATTGTGATTGCAACAGTCTGAGAACATTAAAAGAAAAACTGGCGATTGTATGCAGTATTATAGACCACAGATCAGGGTTTTAATGCCTCCCCCTAAAAAGAAGAGATCTATAAATCAGTTCCTAGAAACGAACAGACAGACAGACTTTAACAGGTGCAAGGTGTGAGTACTTGATTAGAAGGAAATCTCTCAATATTTTGCAGAAACTGTCCTGAAAGGTCAAAGTCTCTTTTCTAGCACCTTGCTTAATGAATTCCAGGTAACTTAGATGTGGGAAAATTGTCAGGATGACATTGTGGTATTACAATACTGATGTGCAGAAGAGAATAGGAATGAATAGAATAATCAGAGAAACTGTGAGGGGTCTTAATTGCAGAACGTAACCTGAGACTGTCTCTTCCTCTGTCAGCCCATCAGTGGCAGAACTAAAATAAAAAAGGCAATAAATGACTAATTATTCAGCACTTAAAGCGAGAGCAGGACTCCAGCAGTTCGGCTGACAGACAGTTACAGGGCACAGAAGAAAGAAAACACAAGTAGATAATTTAGTTTGGGAAAAGGCCACAGACAAACACCAATTTTGGCTTAATGTAGCAGAAAAATGTAAGCCAATGACATTTATTCATAGTATTTTGCAGAACATCCTCTTTAAAAAGAGGCATGTCAGAATCATTACATTTCAGCTCATCTGTCGACTGATAGTCCATCTGCTCTCAAAATGACAGATACCTTCTAGAGAGGTGGTGGCACTGACTTCAACCCAAAATGAGTCATCCACCTACCTATTCAAGAATATAAAAGCGACTCATTTACACAAATATGTTTATTATGTGTCTCAGATCTATTTAACATTATGGGTGAAAGTAAAACTTGAAGTTTATCATTTCTTGACTTTAAATATAATATTGCATAAGCAGTAGAGTCAAACATTTGAGAGAGCCCTGATCTTCACCTTCAAAGCAGGACATATCAGGTGGAAAACACAAGAAACCCCATGCACATAGTGTCAGGTGTGATAATTTATGAAAGCATCACTGCAGCAAAGCAGCCTTGTCTGCAAATAAAGAGGTGGAATAAATCTAAAAAGATCAAAAAATATAATAATGCATCACAGAAACAACACCACAGGCTAATTATACTTAACTACCGCCTTCTGTCACAACTGGGTCACTGGGTTTTCTCTGTAAACAGTGGGAATGGAAGCATTTGTGCGTGTTTTAAAGGGTCTGGTTTGCACACGTGTCAGCATTTAATAAAACATTTCCAGTAGCAGTATTTTTGGTTTTTACAGTAGGGGCACACGTGCTTGACAAACTTGGGTTTTAATCATGAGAGGCCATGAGGAGGATTAAGATGTTTACCGTCTCAAACCAAGTGCTTAGATTCTTTTGAATCCTAATTGATTAATTATTTATTGGATGAAAATGTTTCCACATCTCATGCAGCACCAAGAAATAACATGACATCGAAAGATAAAACTTTTTTTTTTCCCCCAACAACTTCTACATTCAGTGATGCTGCGTGTGACATATATCATAAACATCAAAGAGAATAATATTTAACCTTCATGGATATATCAATAGCCATCACAGAAACCTGGCTCCTGGTATACTTTTGAAGGTAACTGGGATTTATATGCTTACATGTAGGGATTAGATGCTTTTTTGAATATAGTCAGTGGATTTATGTTGGTACACCTGAGTGCAGCAAGCAGTGGGAAGCGGAAATTCAGAAGCAACAAGGCATGAAGAGCTTCAGGTATAAGCTACAGGAGCGAATGTGTCACCACGTCAATAGTTTCCTTGACTAAACAGTTTCGTCCCTCTGCTGCATTGCTTCTGTTGTGTAACAGTAAGAGCTTCACAATTAATCGCGAGCAGACTGGTTACATCACCTTACTCATTTTAAGTCAAACTCCTTTTTCTTCTAAAGCAGTTTAAAAGAAAGTATCAGGTTTACATATCTTCAGCACTGAAGAGCAGAGTGTGTGCTCTTCACTTCTGTGTATTTTTTTTTCATGTGAGACACACATCCATGTTTAGCTTATAGAATCTGAAAGCCACTGGATGAAAGCCTTGCATGACATTAGGTGACAAGAAGATGGACAGAATATAATGGAGCGTAACAGACAAGGTGCTTTGGATCGCTCATCAGTGTGAGCGCTTGAAGTATTCTCGAAAAGTGATGCAATACATGAAAATAAAAGTCATACATCAGAAGGTATCACACTCGCAGCTCTGGTATGAGCCAAGATTATTAGCATGAGGGCAGCGTTAGCGAGGCTGACATAGGAGAATCACTTTCAAACAAAGTTGGTCTTTCTGCATTATGTTGAATTAAAAGGTCACAGTCCTCCATCTTCCCCACAGTAACCACGGTTAGTTGCATGAAGAAAAAGAAATCAGAACACATAAAATGTGAGAACGCTGTAGGGTTTCGTGGTTTGCATGCCCTTAAGCTAATGTATGATGTTGAAGTCGTTCATCTTTCTGTGTTCGGAGAGCAGAAATCATCAACAATAACAGAGACAGAAAAACAAAAAAGCCCCAGGTCTCACTTTTACTGATGGGAAATTTATGCGCACACATGCCAACGATGACGCAGATTTAAAAAGCTCTTTAAAGCTAATGGAGCTCAGCAAGAACCAAAACATGTAGAAATGTACTGAAAGATTCTTGGGATGAGAATTAAATCCCAACAGGATAATGCAGATGCTGCATGCAAGGTCACAGCACTCCTCCATATGCCTGCACACACAAAACCGGTCAAAGCCCCCCACCACCACCTTTTTTTTTTTTAATGTCTGACTTTGTGTATGTGAAAGAGAGAGAGAGGAAGACTGAGGGTCCGTTAGGCTCTATTGAGAATGTGTCACCCTGCTTCCAAACATTCAAGCACTGCTTCCAATGATGCATAATAAGGCGTGGGGGTGGAGAGTGGGAGAGAGAGCTGTCACTGGTTAAACCCACAATGAACACATGCCAGGGAAAAAAAAAAAAAAAAAAAAAAAGAAGGAAAGGAGGGGAGATCTGATCCAAACCATATCCACCATACAAATACCAAAAAACTTGATCAATCCAATTGATCCGAACTTGTTTCTGCCGATGGAATCCGCTCTTCAGCTCTACAGTTTCTTCCTTTGAGAACCATCTTTAAACTCTGACTTGAAATCATTGCAAAGCAGACAAATTGCTCAACTTGAATTTGCATCTCAATGCATCCTGAGAGACTTGAAGCACAAGCAACTACACTTCATCAGCTTCTTATTTTGTTTTACTTCAAACACGCTGATAATCCGCTCATCATAATTCCAAGAGGAAAGTCTTTTTAGCATCATTTTAGACGATAATCAGAAGAGGAAGCGTTTACTCCCCCCTCAACTTGCCATTGATTTCTTCACCATTTCCTCACCCTTTAATCTCCCCCCTCAGCTCCTTCATTTTGACAGCATCGGTGCAACATGATAATGAAGCATGCTGCAGGTCAAAGTTTTACATTAGTACTATGTTTATCCTCTAAATATAGCCTGTGTTGTTGATTTTGTGTCGTGCTGGTCTTTTTTTTTTTTTTTTTTTTTCTTTTTTCCTCCGATAACCAGCATTACTGAGCAGTAGCTATTATCATCAAAGAGTGTCTCACCTGATCCCAGCATCCTGCAATGAATGACAAGTTAAATCCCCTCTAGGTAAAAGACACCTTCACGGGCTTAGGAGCTGGTAAGACGTGTGCACGAAAGAGATACGTTGTATGTGCAATAAACATTAAGAGCTTCATTTAAAAGTGAGATTTAGCAAAGATGGCAAACAGGGAGAGAGAGAGAGAACCATCGTGCAGCAGGTAACGCCTGGTTTCATCACTTTATTAAAGAAATATCAATCTGTCAGTCAAAAAATGCATCACTCTTACCTAAAAGGTTTATTCTCATGTAGCCACAAGTGTGACAGTGAGGAGAGGCCTAACTCAATAACTTAATAACTCAAGGCTGTACATGGGTAATGCAAGGTTTTCTTTCCAAATACGAAACTGACAACCGCCATCCAGTCCTGAAATGACTGTTATAAGGTATTAGCCATTTAAGTGCTTCATGGTGTTGTAAAACATGATGGAAACTTACCGAACAGTCAGTACAGTAAAGGAATCACTAATTTCTTAAAAGGGCGATATTGAATTTACATTGCAATAGGGATGCTTGATATTGGCTTTTTACCAATATCCATTTTGTCCAACTCTTAATTTCCGATACCAATATCAACCGATACTGATGTTTTTGGAGCATGTTCTGCCAAAAAAATATCTGGAAAACTATACATGATATATCATAAACTTTTTTTCATTTTGAGCTAGAAGAGAGTTTTCTGAGAAGTTTGACACATAATATGTTGTGTAACAGTTTATTCAATCATTATCCTAACTGATTAGTCTGATTAAGGGTCACGGGGAAGCTGGAGCCTATCAGAAGAGGAAGTGTTCACTTGGGCGAAAGGCAGGGTTCACTATGGACAGCTCGCCCTGCAACGTTTCAGGGCCACACAGAGACAAACAACCGGTCACTCTCACACTCACACCTATTGGCAATTTAGAGTAACCAATCATGTCTTTGGACAGTGGGAGGACACACGCATACACACAAACTCCACTGTCCAAAGTCGAAGATCGAATCAGCAACTTTCTTGCTGTGAGGCCACAGTGCTAACCAAGTTATAAAAAAGTTAAACCGGTCATGTCCAATATTGTACTTTAATGTCAATATCGACTGAAAATATCAATATGCCAATAATATCAGACATCTCTATTATTAAGTTCATAATAAATAAATAAAAAAAAAAGTTTTATTTTCTTTTTTCACTCTGGATAAACAATGTGCACCGGAAACAGAAACTTAAAATCATAAGGTTTAACACTTCTACTGGTGCAAATTTACTTCTGCTTTATAGACAAAAAGAAACTATTTCAAGTTTGTGAGCATCAGAAATAAGAATTTAAAAAAAATGGGGGGGGGTAAATTGGAAAGTCAAAGATATTAAATCTTTAATGACATGCAAGAGTCAAAAGTAAACATGGCTGTGGTGCATTTGACAAACTGATTTTAACTTACCTCATGAATATTTCAGCTAATTCATAAATTATTCAAAATACTGAACAATTCTTTGGTGTATGTGTGCATATGAATGTACAGCAGATTCAGAATGATGTTTAGGATTTAATTTACTTCTGCAAAAATGATCTACAGATACACACTCATTAGGCCAAATAACATCTGGGAGTTTCAGGAACATGCTGGAAGTGTCTTTTTTTTTCTCGTTTTAAACGAAAAAAGAACTCCTTCACAAGTAAAAGTGTGATGGATATCAACTCATATATGCTTGTTTAGCTTTTTTATTTGAGGAAAACTTGTCTCACTGTGACTGGTTCCAAGCATAACAATTAGACAAATAAATGAGAATATTCTAACTCCAACTTTCATAACCTGAAACTATCCCGATGACACCTTTATTAAAGAAACAAGCCACGTTCAGCTGGCGACAGTTGGCTTTTCTTCATGATTTAGAGATATGTGGCTGAGCTTTTCTTTATTTATTTTGGAGACCTTTTGTTTTTTGACACCTATAAAGCTTTTATTCATTCGCTTTCTGTCAGCAGGTGTTGAGCCAGAAAATCTTGTTTCACAGACAAAGAAACAGATGATACTATCACACGCCAACATACAAGCGCAGCACCAAATTTGCTACACCACTGACAACAATTTCACCAAACTGATTTCCTGTTTCGCCATCGCTGCTGGTGAGGGAGGGGAGCGCGATTTCCTGTTTTATTCGACACAAGACAAAAAACAAGGATGGGATGTAATGATTCCTGCAGAGCAGACCAGCAGTGTGTTGGAAGAGCAGCGAGAAGATGAGACCAGAGGAGGAATGGTAGATGAAACAACAGGTTTACAGAGTGAAAACAATAAAAAACATGAAAGAAGGGATGAAATTAGAGTGAAAAAATGAAAAGCATTCCTCTCAGAGTCACACTAAACTCCCTTTGTGTCACTTTTTAGGTTCAGTATTCAAACTTTCGAACACACTGCACTCCGGGACTCTATATCGGTTTCAGCCCAGCAGATTGGAATTAGCAGCCATGTTTTATTCATCAGTATTCATACTTGTCATTTCATACGCCGCTCTCCGACTACACGTACTAGGCAACAGAGCACAAGGTGAAAAACAGGATTACAGCAAATGTAAATAATAAAAATGGAAACCATTTGGTTAATCTGAGTTGGGGATTAACACTATGATACGCTGTCAGACTTGGCTGGATTGGGGAGGGGCCATAATAACGGAGCTGCACAGCAACCCAGCCAGCACAGAGCTAAATATGCACAAATAAACCCGCTGCAGAAATAGGATTGTAGTGTTATCTGAGTTTGACTTTGAACAATAAGTCACTTTGCAGCAGAGTAAGCAAACACGACCAGGTAATCTGTTGAAAACGACAAGCTAATTCTGACAGAAGACGCACAAGGGAGGGGGTGTGTACTCTATACATAGAGGAGGAGAGATAATGAAAAGCAGAAAAGAAAAAATGAAAATTAAACTGTAGCAAAAAAAAAAAAAAAAAAGAAAAAGTAATTTTCAAGTCAGTGCACCCCACCCCTCCACCCCCTTCGGCTCATGGATGGCTCCTCAAGCTTCAATGCATCATTCACTTCTTCATTCTTAGCTCACAGTTTACAGTGTTTTTTCCATTTCACCTTGAATAACTGCAGATGTCTGTTTCTTTTCAGTCATTCATAAAGCAGACGCTGCTCTTGGTCAGAGTTTTTATATATATATATATATATTTTTTTTTTATAAACTATCTTGATCTTCGGCAAGACAGGTAGCATCATCCTTTAACTGTGTGAGACAGAAAGCTGCCGTGTGGGTATGATAGTCAACTTCTACTTTGGTATTACTGACATTCCCAAATAGTCTCATGTATTTTAATAAATATGGAAGTTTTGTGTGTGTGTGTGTGTGTGTGTGTGTGTGTGTGTAAACTCTGGAGGTAAACTCACAGGCTCTCCAATCCTATCCATCGTTTCCCAAACACACACTTGCAACTGTTCAAATCTTCCACCCACCGAGGCCCTTACTAATTGGATCAGTATATATTATATTATATAAATATATGTGTGTATTTATTATTACTATTACTAATATTAATGTTATTTCTGCCCTTCCTGTTCATGCAAAATCATTACTGCACATGCTCAAAGACATAATCTAAAAGGCAGAGATGTTTAAAAACAGAAATGGGAAGATGGGAACAAGCAGAGGTGTTGGCCAAGAAATGAGCAAGAGAGACAAACAGATGGTGACAGAGAGAGAAATAGAGTCAGCACAAACGCCTCAGGCCAGGACTGACCTCAGCTGAAATTACCCTGCTGCTGTTGTGCTCCGCTGCACCCAACACCTCTTCCGCACACCAGGTATTGTCAGCTTGTAGAGCATGGAGCATTATCCGACAAAGGTGGCGACCGGCACGTTTTTGGCTTGTCATCTGTCAAGGCACCAAAGACTATATATACATACATACATATTACAAACATATTATATATATATATGAAATTCTTTCATAAGTTTATATTTTTTGGGAGGATTCACATGCTGGCAGTCTTTCTCTTAAATGAGTCAAGGTAGGAATAAAGGGACAAGAGAGACAAGCATCAATTCATATTTCATAAATTTTACTGTATGTATTGAGGTCATTTAAATTTATTGGTTGCATATTAGACATTAAACAACATTTATTCAGACTGATTTTTTTTTTATTCAAATGTTTTCTATATGAGAAACACAAAAAGACACCCTGACGGTACTGTCTGTGGCAGTCTTGGATTCTTTTGGTTTTTAATCCACCCTTACGCTAACAGCTTTCAAACAAACACATGACCTCAGGAAGTGAACAATCAATCATCTGTTCATTTTCTGTGTGTAAATAAAAAACTGACAGTTTTCTTTTCTTCTCTGACAAATGCAAACACTTTAATATGTCTGGAATAAACTGGTGAAATTTAACAAACCATGTCAAACTTGCCCCTTTAGTTGCGTTGCTACTGATCTACTTTTGCACATATATAATTAATGCAGCCTAAATATCAGCACACACATTCAAGCCAATTTCATTTGGATAGTTGGCTAAAAGCAGCCAGAATATTTCATTTATGGTTATTTATTTCTGAGATGATGTTTTCATGTTTGGCAGCCATCCGTAAACCCTACACACCACTGCCAACCCTGTCAAACATTGCTTTGTCCAGCCACAACATGGAGCTTCAGAACTGACCATTTTCTCTCCCCCTGACTTTGGAAAGTTTCTGCAGCCAACATCTTTATCAGCTCCTCTTGTCTTCCTTTTACATATCTTGGTCATGTTGTTGGGAAAGTGCGTGTTCTTGTTTGTCTCCATCTTCACAACATTTGCCAACCCTTAAATATTAATCACATCTGTGAAAAATGGGGATAAAAGGTGCCAGAGAGAAAAAAAAAAAACAATGAAGCTGGTTGCAAGTATCTCACCAGTAACTTGCACAAAATCACTGGTTTGTGAAATGTTTCCTCTTCACAGTTCCAACCAGATGAAAAACACATGCACAGACTCACAAACACACGCCAGTAGATCCACAGAGGCTCAGAAGTCACAGAGCACAGCAGTTTTTTCTCAAGAGATTAGAGCAGTGCAACTGTACATCTATCATGCACACACACACACACGCACACACAAACACAATTTCCTTAGTCCAATAAAGAGAACCAGATGACGACACAACATGTCACTGAGACCCCATGTCTGTTTTCATGAGGTAAATGTGTGTGTATAGCCTTAAGAGGTGTATGTGTGTGTGTTGGAAGCAGCACAATGTGTTGATGTTTAATGCATTTAAACCTGTGTGTGTGGGTTTGAAATGCAGCAGCAGTGTGTTTGTGTGTAATTTATTAGGCCACTGGTCCCTTTGACCTCACGTTCTCATTAAATTCCTGACCCCAGCTGTAAGAGAGGGCGGTGTGTGTAGATCCATGTCAGCAGGTGACCAAAATGTGTGTTTGTGAATCTGTCAGTACAATGCCTTTCATGCCTGAAGTGCCTCTCTGCTCT
Source organism: Telmatherina bonti (assembly GCF_933228915.1). NCBI lineage: Eukaryota > Metazoa > Chordata > Actinopteri > Atheriniformes > Telmatherinidae > Telmatherina > Telmatherina bonti. The sequence goes on from NC_136626.1 coordinate 15,360,965, forward strand.
CTCTTATTGCACTATTATGGGCGTGTGTGAGAAACAGGCTGATCTCACACACACCCGTGGCAGCAGCGTGTAATATGTTGTGATGTCTCCTCTATGGAAAGCTGCTCTCACATCGCAATGGAGACGCTCTCCTTCTCAGACTCATTGTCCTGCTGTGACACCCACATGGGCACATAAACATAGGAATTTTTCTCCCACCCGTGTTCGGTTTCCATCCACCTGCCTGTAACCTTATTTTAAAGACTTTATTCTCTGGTTTCATTAAAAAGCATCAGAATTTGAAAGTTACGGTTTCTCTGGCGTTTAACCTCTTCATTACCATCAGACGGGGATTAAGTGTTCTCCCGGACAGCCGGTGACCCCGTGGTAACGAAGAGGTCAAGATGAGTTAATCAGTTGTTTTTAAAACAAATGGAATCGTGATTTAAACGTTGAAATTTATTTGAAGTTGACCACACAGCTAACATGTGACAAGAAAAAAAAACTTCTGACTGCAGTCATGGAAAGCCAATCGGTTAAGTTTTTAAAGTCATGTAGTTTTGAATAAAACCAGACAATACTTACAAAGCTGCGTGACCAAGGCCATTTTGAGCAGAATACTCTCTCACATTGCGGTAGAGGGATAACAACTAAAAGCCAACGTGAGGTTCAGATATGCAGTGATTTTACACTGGCACTTTGGATTAGGCATGTTTAAATCCACTTAAATCCGCTGGAAAAACGATAAGGGCCTTTTTTCTCTCTCTCTTTCTGGATCCCACAAGTAAAATGGGTCAAACACAACCTCACACAGATGCAAGTTGAACCATGTACGAGTACAGTTGTGTACGTCTTAGCTTTGTTCACAACAACCAAAGCACATACATGTTCAGAAACCAGCCAGCCTCACTTTACCGTCTCCCAGGGCAACAAGAGCAGAATAAACCAAGAGGCATGTTGAGAATGAAGTAAAGGAGAAAGGAGGAGAGGAGCAAAAGGACAAAAAATGAGGGAATCAAAGAGAAGAGTGGCAGGCACAAAAAGACATCCCAACCTATGGAGATTTATTCTAATACAACTGCTGGAAGAAGGACGCCACAGAGTTCATCTGCTGTGTTTATATGACTGATATCTCTGCAGGATTGGTGAGGGTCGTATGACAAAGTCCTGTGTGTTTCCTGGAAAGCTATTGTTTAATAGTTTGAACATTTTCTCATAAAATTGAAACAAAATTATTTCTGCTGTATAAGCTGCTGCCTAATTAACAAAACTAATACTTTATTTGTTTAATGGGAGCTTTACTGAACAGATAAACGCAGCATAAAAGGTGTCTTAAAACAACATTATTCCATTTCATCTGTGAATCTGTTGGACAGCTCAACTAACTCAGCATCATTCTACAACTAGAATAGCATTTTATTTCCTTTGTTGGTTTTTAAACTAGAACGACTTTTTTCATAAACTGTGGCACAATCTGCCTTGCTGCCACTCATTTATGACTACACATCTGTGTTAAAAGAGGACCCTTTACCACCAAGCTAGTGACGTGTCAAGTATTGTTAGGCCATTAAGCTTTGCAACCACACAAAAGTCACCAGCAGGAAGTGAAAACAGTCAACTTATTTTTTATCACTTTGAACAGTTTCTCTTTTCATACTTGCACACAATTCATTTGCATCAACTCAAAACGTGCTAAATATACGTGGTAAATATAAGAATAAAGAAACACTCATAAATATGAAAACACCAAGACAAACCTGCTTTTAGAGACAGTTATGAAGCAATATTTCCTCATCTCACAGTAATAGAATTTTCTTTGTGTGATTGTGTTTGGTTCTCTTAGGGTCGGGATAAGTACACAGCAACGTTCAGCTAACAACGCAAGCATGATGAAACCAAAACGGTCCCTACTGGAGGCCGCCACTAGGGGGCAGTAAACAGCACTAGGATTCAGAAGTAGCAAAAAATCAATCCGTGGCATTTTGGTAAAAAAAGATCAGTACAACAGTTTATCAATCTGTTGCTAACACTAGGCATGACTCGCTGTAAAAAGGTGAGGAATAGTTATAATAAAAATGCTGGTAGTTGCAAATAAGGTCCAAGAGGCAACTTGTTTGCATGAACGTGCCAAAGGTACGCTGAGAACGTGTGGGGAACCATGATGCATACGGGTTGCCAGCAGTATACACCAGCCCCTAGACTCTAGTACTATTACTATAAAACAACTGAACTGTATTTTTCCAGGGTTGTGACATGATGGGAAGTTGTATAAACTGTTCCAAATGCATTCTCAATGCGAAGCAAGCAGACAGACAAACCTTTTCATTTTCCTTTATTTCCTTCTTCATTTTCATTCCTGCTCATTTAACTTTTTCCCAGTTGAAGCATCTTTGTATTTCTGTTACTTACAACAGATGTGAATGTCATTTTCAGTTTGACTAGACATGGATTAGACCAGGCTCCCCCCCCCCCAACATTGTTTCAAAGGGTCGAGGGCTATCAGTCGATTAGCCCATTATCAGCTTTTTTCTGCTTTACACTACTTTCATTTTATTGCCCATTAGAAAGTCACCATCAGACATCTCTTATCTAGTCCATGCACTCACAGTTTCATCTATACTCTGAACCATCCTCTTCTCCTCAGTCTAATCTTTTCCACGCCTCCTCAGCCACCTCCCCCTTTCTGCTAAAACTCTTGCTGGTGATATTTGGATTTAGGGAGGGAGCACAGTGGCAGTGCTGGCATCTGTTCGAAGGGCTGGCAAGCTGCCAGCCACTGAGCATCACTCCAGCAACGAGAGTCCTGCTGCTGGATTTATCTCCAACCAACCTGTCAGCTGATGCTCTTTGTGGGCGTAAGACGAGTGGGCATAACCTTTCTGGCACTGGCACTGCCAAAGTGCTAATAAGAGACTTAAAAATTGGGGAGGAAAGCCCTTTAATGGGAGCTACAATGTAGGGGAAATGAGAGAGCTCTTCAGGGAGAATCGTTTTCAACACTGACTCAGGGCTGAAGCTTTTAAGGAAAAGAGCGCAAAGCAGGTAGGAATGAAAGGAGGGAGCAGGGGATGGAAGAGGGTACAAAGGCACAGCAAGAGAAGGTAAAGTAGGAAAAGGTAGACATGGAGCAGGAGAAGAGATAAAGGGAGTGACAGATAGCCCAAGAGGAAAGCACACCCACAACAGAAGCTGAGAGCATGAAGGGAAGAGAGAGAGAGAGAGAGAGAGAGAGAAATCGTAGAAAACACATTTCTATCAAAAGGTGGCTCGATCATAAGAGCAGTCTGACCTTGTGGCTTAAGCAGCATTTCCCCAATTCTCTTCTAGCAACACGTACAGAAAACAAAAGGAAACCACAAGTTGGAGCAAAGGTGAGCTCATTAAAATTTAATTTCATTCCTCACCAAGTATATCCCCACTAAAATGTCCAATAATCCCAACAAATCTCTGGAGTCAGCGAGAAGCGGCTGGAATTGTCCTGACATGCTCGCAGGGAACGCAGCATGGCGAGCATGTGAGATGAGAGGATCATGTGCTTGGTGTGCTGGTCCCCAAGATAAGTGATGAATCAATTTGCCGCTAATACAGCCATTCCAACAATTACGACCATGACAAATTTATGATAACGCCATGATTACCCAGCTGGTTGTTAATACAATTACATGACGGTATTCAGAGGCAGCTCGATCGGAGTTATACGCTGCTGGTATTCTTCATGAGTGAAGCAAACTCTTTAAGTTGTATTATTCCATGTCTACTCGGGATTTTAAACTTCTTTTACGAAAAAAAAAAAATCTATCTGCAGCGGTTTATTCACCCTCAAAATCCCCCAAAGCAGCCAATTAGTGTTGAGTCATATCTACGAAACTGCATTAGAGCAGCCTGCATTACTCAGCATTAAATATTATGATACATAACCCTGAAACTTGATTGCTTTTTCGCAGCTATGACTCAGTCTATTAAACTGTTGCTGTAATACATATTCTAAGTGTTATGAGACAGTTGAGCAGCTGTCTCGCTGATGACAGATGTTGTTTCTACACAGTCACACGAACGCAGAGGTAATAAATAAAAAAAAATATCAATAATAATATTACAAAATGGACGTGATTAGTTTACACCACAGCTCTGCTTTATATCTGAGGTTTGCCGTGGAAGAGAAATTAGAAAAATTCCAGTGGCCATGTGACTTTGATCCAGGATCAGCCGTTTCTGGACTGGTATCTGTGGACTAACAACTGAAAAGGAGATTCCAAAGGGCCCCAAAGCAAAACGATAAGGAGCTTATTCTCAGCCCGTGTTCATTCACTGAGAAGTTATTCCGTCTATGCAATCAGCTAAATATGGCATACACTGTTACGCCAGCAACATGAAAGATCATATCCATCAGCATATATGCCAGTTTCATGTGAAAGCAGTCTAAAAATCTTATTAAAATGGTTTGGAAACTGCACGCCAACCCGGAGACGCAAGCAAAGGCATCAATCCTTGTACTTACGACAGTTTTCTTCATCGCTGCTGTCTGAGCAGTCATCATCATCATCGCATCTCCAAAGGCTCGGGATGCACCGTCCATTCTTGCACTCAAACTGCCCAGTTTCACACTCAGACTCTGTATGAGTTCCTGCATTGTCAAAGAACAACAAGGTGTCAGTAACTTTTTTCATTCAGAGTGGTTACATCTGGAACATAAAACGATTCAGAACAAACTATTAGAGGAACTGAAATGTACCAGAAAAGAAGACTAGCTCACTTTATAGTGTAACTCCAACTTCAGGGAGTAAATGGATGAACTAGGTGACTACTGAAGAATTTATAACTGCAGTGTGGGTGGAAATTGGGAAACAGTAGATGCTCTTAATAACTAAATATTGGACTCTTCTTCTCTTTGCATTTCTTCTTTTAAGGATTTTGCTGTGTTAACGTTTCATTGCAATAAAACTGCAATTTGCCCGTGACTGCCTCGCCTGTTGTTTCACCATGCTGCCTTCAGATCCACAGTCTGCCTTCCACCAGTGTCCTGCTCCCACTTCAACACTCAGACCTGTTCAGGCGCATCTATTTACCACTAATCTAGATGCAGATGCAAAAAAAATAAATAAATAAATAAATAAATAAAAAACCTTAACATCAAGCCATTACAGCCATTAGGCTACATCACGTCCCCAGTCTGTTGCCTCTGCTACAGCATGTGTCACGCTGTCTTCCGCTCATTGTCACCTCGTGTCACCTGTGATCGCGTTACAAAGCGAGGACTCAAGTGGCGATCGTGGTTTCTGAACCTCTGCATCCACACTATGACAGTCCTTTTCAAGCATTGTAACACTGCAGTGACAAAGATGCAGATCACAGTGACAGACAAGTCGTTTCCCACAAGGCAGCGATCCCCTGTGTGTGTGTGTGTGTGTGTGTGTGTGTCCGTGCAGCGATGCACATTCTCCCCCATCAAGTGTCTTTACCTTTCACGTAGTGGAGCTCCACAAGTAACAGATGCAATAGCACGAGCTTTCCGACTTGGGTCCACATCGTTAGATCCTGTTGGGGGGGTCTGCGGTTGTGTGTGTTCATGCAAGTGAAAAGCCACTGAAGGATCTCCAGGCTCACTTGCTCCGCGTTCCTCTCTGTGTCTCTGCTCGGCAGCGTGTGTGTGTGTGTGTGATCAGCCTGGCTCGCTGCCTTCTCTCCTCCTGCATCGGCCGCTGTTTGAATCCGTGACGCTTATGGGCGGGATGGTTTGTGAGGGTGCCCACGGCTGGCAGGGAGGGGAGAAGTTGTTTTTTTTTTTTTTTTTTTACAACGTGGAAACAGCCGAGTCACGCTTCTGTCCCGCATATAAACTGCCTTCGTGTCACTTTAGAGTTTCAGGGTGTAAGAAATGAAACAGGGAAACAGCCTGTGTTGACATTACTCAGGCATGGAAATAAAAGGTACCATGGGAATTGAAATAAACGCAACTTAAAGTAGCTGTTACATCTCACTTGTTGACCAAAAAAAAAAAAAAAAAAAAAAAGTGCAGTTTGCGATTCTCCCTCAAATCCCCGAAACTCTTGTCAAGAGATAGTTTTGTTGGTGTTGTGCTGTCTTTGTGTGCATTCTGGAGACATCCCCGTTTCCAAATGGCCATTTAAGAACAACATTTACTGTCCTCATATTTATTAACACGTGTCATCTGGTCCATCTAATAAAATACTGCTCCAGTTTTTTTTTTTTTTTTTTTTTTTTTTATTGTTCTCTTGACTTGCTGTCCTTCTGGCATCCCTCTTACAGATTTTTTTTAAGCTAGTGATGTAATATGCTGCATAAGACTCATTTTACTGTTACTAACATTAGAAATGGTAATCCCTAGTCTTACAATATATCAGCAGCAGGGGCGGCTAAAGAAAATATATCGATTTGAAGGCCAGGCCCAGACTGTGAAAAGGGTAAATATCATAGCAATAAGAAAGAAGCATCCAGATATCAGAATAAATAACTGCTTATTTCAAATACTTTTCTAAAGTGAAAAGTAAGGCAAAAAAGTGGAAAAGCAAACAGATTTTTGTTTATCACCAGTTGTTTATTTAGGTTGATCCTGGAGTGCATGGCTTTAATCACAAACATTCATACTTCACTGATAACAAGTAAAACTTGCTTTGAGCCAATCGCCACTTTAGACCTTTTTTTCTCAGCATTATTGACCATCTAACGTTTCTATTCTATTCTATTCTATTGTCATTTAGCTGACACCTTTTTTCCAAAGAAACTTACACCTGCGATGGACTGGCAAGCTGTGCAGGGTGTACCTTGCCTGTCGCCCAAAGCCAGCTGGCATAGGCTCCAGCTTCCCCGCGACCCTGAATTGGATTAAGCGGTTCAGAAAATGAATGAATGAATGAAGCTTACATCTGAGAGTGAGAACAACACAAGCAAAAAAATCAAACTCAGCATTGCATTGGCATGAAAATACGAACCAGTTTCTGTTGTACTAGTCTGTTTACTGTTTAGATTTCATGATTACTAAGCTTTGTGTGGACAGTGCTATATGTGTCTTGTATATAAGCCCATGGTTGATCCCGATGTGAACCCATGTCTTTGTCTGTGCTCTATATAACGGAGCTGGAACAGATGGCCAATGGGATTTCCACAATTGGCTTTAGGAGTCCTCACAGACTCTGCAGATCTGTTGTAGTTGCAAGACTTTTTGTAATAAACATTTTTAATATTCATCAAGCTGGTGTTTGGGGCTCATTTGGCTTCCAAACTATCTTTTATCAGATTGTATAGAATTGATGGTCAGATGTGTCATGTTTCATCCACTTTTACATTGCAAGTGTGTCGAGCTGTAGCCTTTTTATACTTTCAAATGCATTTGATATCCTTTCTTCCTTTTCTTTTAATTGAAGTTTTTTAACCAGCTGATTAATTCTAATTACATTTCTTCAAATGAAAAAAGTACATAAGCACTATGTGTCACTTTATACATGGCTGAAAACCTGTCAGTCCCCTCACTTTAACTTTCCTAAACCTGGTGGAAGCTAATGACCATCATTAAACCAGACAAAGCTGGAGCACGCACAGTCATATCTGCACAGACACTGATAGGCAGTGAAGTGACCATGCGTAGAGAAAAGGTGAGAGTGAAATCTATAATTTAAATTGAATGAAAAGTGTGCATAATGAATGGAGGAGGCAGTTCTATGCTACTGCGCTACAATATGCAGCTAGTGTTCACTTCTGATTTGCTGCAGTTCAGCCCAGCTCATGTGCATGAAATAACTTTAACACATGAATCAGCACATGAATAATGAATACAACTACTGTATAAATAGAGTAGAAAACATAATTCTGGCATCTGATACATTATTCAATAAATTGAAAAAAGTGTGAATGAAACATTAAAAGGCTGGCATGGTTGAGGGAAATGGTCAAAATAAGGTTCTGCATAACTTTCACCTTAACTAAGTGTGTGTGTATGTGTGTGTGTGTGTCTTGCTAAGCTTCTCAAATCAAAATGGTTAACTAATGAGCCTACGTTGCATCTACTATTATATTTTCTTTATATATGTGTCAATCTGTCACTCCATCCTTTATGTCACTTGTTGTGCACATTGTGTTTTATGTATGAACAACAAGCCCAGAGGATTACACCATGTGTGCAGCACCTCCAGTGCAGCTGTGCATTCAGGATGCGCTAACGGTTGAATTAGAGCAGAAGAGCAAGAACAAGTTTTCTGTCCAGACACCCCCACCCCCCACCACCACCCACAACCCCCCCAAAAAAAGCTGTCAGGAGCAACATCTACAAAAATGGAGAATTGCTTTCAGATAACCTGGTGGATATAAACATCACATGCATGCAATACTTTTCTAAATACATTTCTAAAAGCAATCAAATGAAGAAGAGGAAAGAAGATAAAGATAGATTGGTTCCAAAAGTTGCAGCATAGTTGTTGAGTTTGCCTGCAGGACAAAGAAAATAAATGGATCTTTTTTTATTCTTTCACTGCAGCTCTGACGTTTTCTGTGCACAACTTGGGAGAACTATGTGAGATCTAAATTGTTCAGATCTTTCAAAACAGACATTGTAAACTATATTCTACTTGATCCTTAACAAATCATCTGGATAATGTCCAATGTCTGGATAATAGCAAGCAATTGGCTGGAGGATTCACCGAAGGCAACTGTAATCTGATAATGTTTGCTGCTTTCCACTTTGCTTTGCGCCCTGTTGTTGATATTACAGACACAAACACACACATCTAATATCGATTTGAAAACAAAAAGTCATTATTATAGATAAGCCAGGAACCATGTACTCAAATCTGAGTGTTCAGCAATACAGATGCTTACATTTCTGCCGCTCTTTGCATCATTTCCTCCTTCTCTGCATTTTCCCCAATAATCATAGATAATCCTGTAGTCTTTGTGTAAATAGGGGCTGTTTGTCTAATATATAAATTAGATTTTAAAAGCATTGTAGGCCTACAGAGTGAAAATAGTTTGTTTTTGCCAATTGACAAAGTCAAGTTGATTTTTTTTTTTTTTTAAATCTTTTTAGCTTCTTTTATAGACACTTTATAGCACATAATGTGATTCAAAGCAGCCATTTTCTATAGTTATTTAACAGATAATGGGCAAATATGTTCTGTTTTCTTTTCCCTTCTGGAAGATTGTAAAGTCCTAATTTAAAAGCTCACAAAGGATTGGACGGCAGTGTGAAATAAAGAAAACAAATAAGTAAATAAACAAATTAGTAGACTTAAAATCCCAACTTAAATCAACCATAACATTTTTTAATTATCCAGTGGCATTTTGTGCTTTGAAGGCATGCAAATAAAACTAATTACATGGGAGTTTACTGGTTTAAAAAATAAATGGATAATTTGCTTGTCTCCAGGGATAAACAGTGATTAATGAAAACATTTCTCATGTCATACATGCAGCACATCTACATGTTTTTGTCAAGTCACACTCTCGGACCGACAGAGCAGGAGAAAAGTGTCAGTGTGACAGATAAAGTTGATTTTATCAGTTATGATAAAATTGCTGTACAAAACCCAGCGCGTGTACAGCATGGTGGACATGTGTGCAGCTTGCCAGTACAGTAGGCTGTCTGAGTCTGAGCAGCAGACAGTCCCTCTGCAGTCCCATGCTGTCATCGTCTTTCAGCTGTTTCATATTTTTACCCCTTGAGGTCATTGCTGAAATTCTGTTCATCTTTCATCCCTGCACACACAGCAGGAGCTAACTCTTTCATTCATCTTTGCCGTAGGACAGTGAGTGAGTCTGACTGAGACCTTCAGACCTTTAAGATGATTACTTTCCTCTTCTGTCTCTTTATCTTTCTCTCAGCCTCGCTTCGTCCGCTGCCTCTCAAACCGTGCTTGCTTTCCTCTCCTCCTCCTCTGTATTTTAATCTCCATCTCTGTCTTTTCTGTTGTCATTTTTCTTTTTTTTTTCCCATCACCCTCTTTTTTTTCTTTCCCCAATCATTTTATCTGTCTTTCATTCTGCCCTTCTCTCTCTGTGTCTCTCTGTCTGTCTCTCTCTCTCTCTCCCACACCCAATCTCTGGCCTGAGACAGATTGTACTGTCAGGGGAAAGAAACAAAGCCGGTGGTCAGCAAATCTTCTGTCTTTCCAGGGGACCGTCACTCTGTGTGTGTGTGTGTGTGTGTGTGCGCATGTGGTATGTCCTTGTGACTCACTAGTGAATACAAGACAGGAGCGTTATCTGCTTTCATTCCAAAGCTTTTGACCCAAAAACTCTGACAGAGGTCTGGTCAGTAACTGGCCAGGGGTCTGCTGCACAGAAAAGTTCAAAGTGGTGCTATTATGGTATTTCGAGTGTTCTGAGCTTTCTACAGTGTTGCAGTGTTGAATCCTCATCAGACATGTGAACGGCACTGTTTTTTATCACCTAAACGCATGTTTGAGTTTGAGTTTGAGTTCCAGCACTCTCTCCGTTCGGTTTCCATGGCGACGAAAAACGCGCCGTTTTATAGAGCTTTTTCTACTTGGAAATCCTTGTGACGTCCCGGGGGATAACGTTCAGTGGTTACCTTCTACTGGTTAACAAGACCATGTACAAATACATCAGGCGGGTGGAAAACGTCGGATAAAGTTATTTCCAACAATGGCTGGTGAGTTTACCAAAGAGAGACATCCTGCTGCATTCTTTGCTGTGGGTTGCTGTTTTCCACTTCGGTTTCAGGGTCTGATTCAGGTTCCAACATGTAGGGCTGTATGCTATGTGTTGACATTGTATTTTGTTTTTTTTATGTTTTTTTATTGAGTTCATATGAGCCTAATCCTTCTGTTTATGAGATGTTACAATGACGGCAAAAGCAGGTGCGGTGCGCGCTCCCGATGTAGTGCAGTGGCGGGAGGCGGGGCTTAATGCGGAAGAGTCTCAATCCACTTGTTTTGCCCACAGGCTGACCTGACAGCCTACGGAGAGGGCCGGTCTGAACTAAATAAAGCGATTTGTGACAACAACTCGATCAATCCCAGCCCTTCTGGTCTCAGAAATAAAAATAAATTAGCCTGAAATGCACATAATAGTTCCACTTTAAAGAAAAGAAATAGAATATCATTCACCATCTGGAGGCAAGATGGTAACAGAGGCAGAACCAGTTTAGGAAGTCAATTCAACTTCGTTATAGTGGATTTAGCAGTTATTATAGAAACAATCTTTTTATTTTAAGACCTTTTTTCATAGTTTTACATATAAAGTGTCTCAAACCACACAATTTCACAAACTTAACATAAAATGACCAGTTAAAGAAAAAAAAAAAAACATACATATTGCGAGGCTGATGTTAATGTTCTGTTTGCATCTTATGACCCTCAGCTGCTGTTAGCCCTCCCTTTAAGAAGTGTGTCTCTGTGTTGGGAAATTTTTCACAGATTTGGTGGCTCTTTGAATTTGCTGTGGTTTCCCACTGTCATCCCCAAACATGTGATTTCTTTCTCGGTCACACTGGACCTGCTACTGCAGGGCAGAAAAAGGATGTATTTCGCTGCCAGGATGAGAATGTCCTCTCAGCCGGGCTGCAGCTGGAGCTGTCAAAACTGGCATTTCAATCTTACACTAAGAGGTTGGCAGCTGTGTGCATGCACAGAGGAGAGAAAAGAGAGGGTGAATTGAATAGTAAAATACTTTTTTTTTTTTTTTTTTTTTTTTTTTTTAAATAGGCCATGTTTTCAGGCCTGTTTAAGAATGAATCATGCCAAGACAATGTTGTCTTTAGACTATCACTTTTATTATTTTTATTGGACCAAATGAAGGAGAACACATAAAGAAGATTTGTTTGGCAGATTTATTAACCTGAGTCCAATCCAATGGTGACTTTAGTTGCCAAACAATTTGTTGCTGTTTTTTTCTCATTTTTCTCCAATTGGCAAGTCAAATAGCCAAAATGTTCTTCCTGTTGAATTATTAGGAATTAAGTTATTAAAGAAGTAAGAATAATATTCCAAAACATTGTTCCTCCGTTGGTTCATGGACTCATTCCAGCCAAAGTTTTTGTGATTTAGCTGTGCACATATTTTTGGTTTTAAAATATCAATTTGTCATTTTGACCAAATTATAGAGAGTGTTAAGCCAATTAAATGTCTCACAAACTGATTAAAGATAACAGTTTATGATGAGTTCAACTGGATATATTGTCGCCGCCGTGCTGTGTTGGATGAAAGATGAGAAACAAATTTCTAAAATAAATTAATTAAAAAGCTTAAAATCTCAAAGTTATGACTACATTAATAGGGCAAGTAGCAGACAAAAAGGGTAGTAACCAAAATCAGTCATAATAATCCAAACTAGGATGTGATGTGAGATTTATCAAATTGGCAGGTAAAAGATGCAAATACGTAAATTTCTGGTGGGAAGTGCTGCATCAAATGTGTGTGGCTCACTGCTTTTCGCACAAATCTCTACGATGAGGAAACAGGAGAAAGAGGACAGAAATTTCAATTTCTTTTACTTTTTTTCTTTTTGAAATGCATAAATAATAAATGGTCATTTGCTTTTGTCTCCACACTTCGACAGACAGCTGCAAGGATTTTTCACTGAAGGTAACCAGAGAGATAGTTATTGATGATGTCATGAATGGGTGACAGAGTGAGAATTTAATCCAAATTTGAGCCGGAAAACAGCTAATCTTCAACCTGGGATTCAGAAGTGAGATCGGGTGCCAGAAAAAAAAACCCCAAAAACATCTGTATTTCTGAATAAACAATCGTCCAGACTTACAAAACTTGGCTGAAGGAAAAAGGCAGGTTGAACAGAGCAGCAAAGGCAAGATCTCAAATATAACCAAAGGACAAAGCAGAAGCATAGATCTATGATGAAGAGAACTAAGTAACAAAAAACAAAAAAACAAGAACGATGTTTGGTGGCCAAGCGGCAACAGACAATCTAGCACCGGAAGGAGGACACCCTTAAATACAAGGGAGAACAGGTAAAAAGCAATAACAATGATAAAAAGTTTTCATTTTATTAAGCTACATTTTAAACTTGCTTTTAATTAATTTATTTGTTTCTTTGTTGTTGTGTGTTGTGTTTAATTGTGAAGCACTTTGTGAGTTTTATCTTGCAAGGTGCTAGATGAATAAAAATTTACTTACTTTTACTTCATTAAAATATTTTTACTTCATACTTTGTTGATAAACAATAATTCAAAATGAAATGAAATTTAAAGACACAAGTAGTCAGGACACAATGCCTACATTTCTCAGGAAATCCTGACAAAATCAATGTTTTAGAAAGACTGGAGGATTGTGCTCTTTTGCATAATAGATATGGAGTAATTCCATGTTTTGCTGTGACATCAGAGTCTACTCAGATGTTGCTCAAAAATGTTTCAAAGCGTGGATCACATGACATGACTGTCAGGAAATACGTAGATTGGTATAAGTTTGGAGGACTTTGTTGTTGCTTTTATTCCTGTTCTTTTTCAGCTTTCTGCTGAATCTGACTTTAAATACAGCAAAAACTTGGGAGTTTTTTTTTTTTTTATATTCACTCATTCACTGATAATATTTGCAGACAATCTCCACTGCAGAATAGAGTATGGCGTTAGAGGAACACAATGGTACTATGCTGGCACTCATATCTTACCACATAAAACCCTGCCATACATAATTCAAAGGCAGAATTTTTCTCATGCTCTAGTAATCTGGTTAAATAATTTGGGATTACATTGCCTCAGCTGCACACCAGTAAGGGGATCAGCTCTCTGCCCATGAAATGCCCTCTGTTGTATGGTACAAAGGGCATCTCAGTCGCCCATGTATTTGCAGTTTGGATAATCTCACACTGGCTTTAGTACTAAACGCAGGCATGGTTTCATATCTGGGAAGCTTTGTTAACAGCTAATAGGGCTGTTTACTCCACCCCCCTGGCTGAGCTGTGACTTTGAGCAAGACGATTTAATCAGAGGCAGTCGTACTATGATGCAAACATATGCTGGTTGTAAAGAAAAGAAACATCTGACATTACATTGCATTTATAAAGGTGTATTTTTGTCATGTGCTGAATGAAAATGAAGAATTTTTTTTTCTATCTTTGGAGCATCTAAGCCTATTTCACACCCAGGCTCTTGACTGAATTATATACAGACTGGTTTCTCCATGCTGTCCATCTGCCAGATGCCTCTTTGCAGCAGAGGGAGAGAACTACACTAGTCACAATCAGTATTCTTCCAGCCTAACCTTCTCCACTGGGTCCCAACCTATACACGGGGGTAAAGAGTGAGTGGCATTGCTATTCAGATTAGCCTTTCGGTAGATGGAGATAGAGACTTGAAAAAGGAGAGATGTAACCAAGAGACAGACAGAAGGTCGGAGAAAAGAGAAGAGAGAGGAGCATTTGGACAAGGCAGACAGAGGTGAAGGTGAAAGAAGACAAAGCAGCCACAGTCTGCTCCTTTTCCTCTGGGTCCTCACATTTTCCCAAGGGAGGAAAGAAAGAGGGATGAAGAGATAGTGTAGAGAGGTAAAAAGAGAGGTTGTATCATTAGGCGAGAAGAGGTTAAAGGTCACTATTCCAGTGAACCTTGAGAGGAGAGGAGAGGAGAGGAGAGGAGAGGAGAGGAGAGGAGAGGAGAGGAGAGGAGAGGAGAGGAGAGGAGAGGAGAGGAGAGACAGGAGGGATCAGTCATGTTCTTATAGCTATAGCAGGATTAACAAATAAAGATTTGCACGTCCTCATATCCTGTCTAACAAGACTTTGAACTCCTAATCTGAGCAGTACAACATCAGATTAAATATTCTACAGAAGTAATTCAACATTTTGCCAAAGTAGTTCACATAGATATCCCCTGCTTACTAAGGACTGGCCACATTTTTTTTTTTTTTTACCATTTATTTATTTCTTTTGTGTGATTTATGACTTTATTTCATAAAATAGATTTGCTTTTTTTCATTTGCATGTGAGAAAATATCTTTTGGAAAGATGAATCAAGGAGCCACTTATTTACTGATTGAAACTTTGTTAAGTTGTAACCTTATCACCACATAATAAAGCTGCATCTGCATGACAGTTTACTGTAGGCAAGCTACTAAACTTTTCTTTAGTCACCTCCAATAAGAGAGAAGGGTTAACAGATATCCTCACCGTGCAACAGTGGGTGTTTATGAGTGAGTGAGGCCTTATTTATGTTGCACTGAACCTCACTCTGTCAGCACTGCTGACTCTGTCTCACCTTCACTGTCATTTCCCACAGGGCTGAGTATGAAAATCTGCTCATCTAAATGCAAATTATAAATGTAATTTCCAATTATTTTCCCAATGCACTGTGTCTAATTTCCATGTATGAAAATCAAACTGTTTCCATCCACATGGGTCTAGTGTGTAATTTAATACCAAACTTTTCCCTCTTTCAGGTTTCTCTAACATTGTGGGAGGAAATATTTGTATTGATATTTTGCTTGGTAGAACATGCTCATTAGCAGTTTTGAAAAATCCTAAATGCTGATATTGCTTGTAAAATATAACTTTTTCGCCATCACACAAAAATGAACAAAACCTACTGGGGTAAATAATTAAGAAATGCACTGATGCTGAAACTCAACACACACATTTTTCATGCTAAATAGAAAGTGATTATGTGTATGTTTACATGTTGATTCTTCTCACCATTGTGTTTTGATGTGTTATAACAAGAGGTAACAGGAGGTGAACATGCAGCAGGGGTCAAAGGCCATGACACAATGGATGGGCGACGTGTGTTCACCCACAAAAACACCAGAGACGTTCAATTATTTTGCTACTCAGCAGGGATTTAACTGGAGAGCTCCGGCAGTGTTAATGAAGTGAGATGGAAAGTAGGCTGCAGGGATGACCTGGCTCGTGTTCAGAGAAGCATTTAAATGGAATTAGGAACAAGGGGATGAAGATGGAAAATTGAGATCAGGCTTAATCCTTCTGTCCAAGTAGTAAACGGCATAAGGACGGTTGCAATAAACAAGAGAGTAATATCCATTACCAGTCCGCAGAGCGTAAAAACGGCACCAGACACAAACCCTGACAGTGTAAGTGTCATTTAAGTATTTGCTTTTATCGCTTCCACAACAGATTAAGAGTGTCCCAAAACCTTTAATTGCTTCCATATGAGATTGAGAGTTTCCCAAAACCTTTAACTGTAAATACCGGCATTTGAGATTATCATAATCCCGGGTAAACAAGACAGTGCCCGTTGTTTGATGTTTTTATTGATGCTAACCCTGATATCAAAGAACATATCAAAGCAAATTGAACACAGCCTAGCTTGTCAGTGTTGACGGTACTCTCTGACATATATGAGGAAGTCACTGTGGTTTTAACCAGACTTTAATCTATGTAATATATATATCTGTATATGGATAATGTACCAACACATAATTAATTTGTGGTGTTTCATTTACATTGAACACCAAGCATAAAAACATGTATATGTTTTCTGTATCGCCTACTGAATACATGGAGGTTCACATAGTAACACAGCACAAACAATTTGCTCTGTAAATGTCAAGGTTCAATTTGTGATCCTACTAAAACAGCTCAGCAGGTTTACACGTAGCATGGATGTTTTTCCTCAGCTAAGAAGTAAATTCAACTGTTTGTCATGGTCAAAAGGGTGGATTTCTAGTCCATTTCGTACACATTGTTGACAAATTGGATGATTAAAATGCAAGTATTTCATCAGCAATTTAGTTTATTTTGCTGTACAGCAACTGAGATTTTAACAATGGTGGTGAATTTAAACTGGAAAACGTTAAAAACTAAGCGGTCCATAGCTGATTATGTGCTCAACAGGTTACCCTTTTGGTGCATTTTGATGACAATCCTAATTTTAAGCTTTGCACTCAATGCTAGCCCATTGATCTCATTTTCCACCACCAACATCTCCCACCAGATGACTTAAAATACAAAGCTGGAGCTCTGATACCGAGTGGCAGAATGCTCTACCAGCATCTGCTGCAGCTTTGATATAAATGTTGTGCTATACATCACATAGGTATGTATTATACTTTCAATGTCATGTTTTTAATTTCCATGTGGACTGCTGTTTGTTTTTAGACCAACAATAAACGTAAAATCACCACACTATGCCTCTTTGCTATATTAGTGATTATCTAGCAGCCTGTAAGCCAATTATAAAAACCCATTAGTAAGTATAGTCCACATGATTCTCCTCAACTGTGTTAGCTTTCTCCTCTTTCAATGCTTCATGAGCTTGTCCTCTCTGAATGATGCCATGGTGGTTTGGCTCTGGAAAAAACAAAAAACCCAAGCTGATTTGAGCATGAATGATGGGGTTTAAAACAGTTTAAGTTTCCCAGATGAAAAATATGGAAAGGAAACTATTGAGGGTCTCTGGTTATATTCTCACCACACTCAAGGCCTTCACACACATATTCAAATATTTTGTCCAAATAATTCATACAACAATGCTGTTTATTGAGTCAGTGTCAAGTCAACAAGAATGTTCACATCAGTGCTGAAATTCCATTCAGCAATTATGCAAGCTTTTATTTTTAGGATTCATGCATATCTGCATGAACAGAAAAAAAATTCCTTTTTTGTGCCTGTGTTTGGATTTACTTTATTTATGGGCTTTCTTTGTGTTCTGGTCTATTAGGGCCAGCCAGGAATGTCGATTGAGGTCATCTTTGAGCATGTTAAAGAGATGCATTTCTGACATGACAAGTAAAAGAAATTCCACCGGGAAAGATTATGTTACTTCAGTTGATGATAGAGAAAGAGAACCTGAGAAGCTGAGGAATGGGAGGAGGGAGAGAGAGTGCAATGAAGCACTGGCAACTCTCATGGGCCTCTCCACATGGGGGAGTTTGCTATACGCTTGTTGTGAAATTGCTCACAAACAACCTCCCTGAGGGATTAAGTGTACGGACTTAGATGTGAGAACGGGGATCGAGTCTGTTCTTCTGCTGAGTCCCTCCTGTGCTTTAAGATAGGGGTCAGCTTAGACCACCACGTGTTGGCAACACGGTGCCTAAGCCCAACAAGAGGCGATTAAAATAGGTCAAGTGAAGCTTTGTGAAGATACTCTTTGTCAACCTCTAAACCCAGACTGAAAGCCTTAAAGAAAGGAAACTGGTGGGAAAAAGAGCGCTGACTTGTTTGCTACTGTCAAAAACATCTTTGCTTTTTTGAATCTGACAAAATAGAAACTTTGCAGACTGAGACCTCACACAAAGTAGGAGAGCAGTTGTTTCATGACATCCTAACTCAGTACAGCAACAGACGCATGTCTTTTTGGTATTAATATCAAAAGTCAAACATACTGACTTGTGAGTGAAGCTATTTAAAGAGGAGATATGAGAGAATAGCTGACTGATTTCGCTGGGGGGTCAAATATCTAGACTACATAAACACATCTGCTCCTTAACAAAACCATTTAGCTCCCTTTCCCCTTGATCCCAGCCCCAAAACAAAGACCATCGCCATATGTCTTCATCTAGCGGTCTGGATCAAATGGACCAAAAAACAGGGACATATTCCGTCTGGGTCCCCACATGACAGAAGAGCTGTTTGTTTCATTACATTGGCTCCCAATACGACTGAATAACTTTCTTTCTGTGTTGCCACCATATGGTGTTTGCACAGCACAGTGAATCCAAAAACACGCTAAGTGTGGCTAAGGTGCTGGGAAAGCTGCTACCTGCATGTGCTACCCATCATAAAAAGACTACCGTAATATTTACTGCATTTACAAAAACAAAATGGTGCTTGTTTTTCTTTACCAGCTCTTTCTCAACCTTATAACAGCAGCAAGGGTTCATAGAAAGTGTAACGCTGCATTCATTGCCTGATTTCTAGCTAAAGATTTGTGGTTAAAAATGAAAACTTTGTGACATAATGCACATATGAAAAAAAAAAAAAACTAACCAAGAAACAACTTTGATCCAGTGTGGTATGTTAGTGAACAAAGTCAAAGAAGAAACACATGTATACTTCTTACAACAAACAACAATATCTGTTTCCTTACTGTTTTATTTGATTTATATCTGGATATTGATCGGGCCCAGAGATATAGAAATGACCCATTGCCAAATGGGTCATTTCTATATCTATTTACTATTTCTATATATAATGGCCAAAACAAAACTGTTTTGGACCAAACTGAATTCTGCCTCATTGTTTGTATTGTCTTTTGTTCATATTAAAGCCATATTAAAATATACCTCATATTTCTGTGTGTTGGGT
This sequence comes from Telmatherina bonti, assembly GCF_933228915.1. Classification (NCBI taxonomy): domain Eukaryota; kingdom Metazoa; phylum Chordata; class Actinopteri; order Atheriniformes; family Telmatherinidae; genus Telmatherina; species Telmatherina bonti. The sequence continues at coordinate 15,380,135 of NC_136626.1, forward strand.
CATTTTATAAGGGGAGACATACTTTCCAAAAACAGATCTACAGTGAAAGCAAAATTAAATAATCAATTCTGATTATCATTGCCTGAGAGCACGATTTGGATTTCCTCATGGTCATGGAAACCTGGCTTAGGCCAGGTGACAACAGCGCTTTTTCCAAGCTCCTCCCCCCTGGCTACTCCTTCCTGAGCGCACCGAGATTGGCAGGCCGTGGAGGCGGGCTTGCCACTATGTACAAACATAACATCAGCTGTCGCTCTATCCCTTGTAAGAGCTACAGTAGCTTTGAACACCTAGTATTTCTGTTACAACTGGCATCCCCCACACTGTGTGCTGTTCTATATCGCCCCCCCAAATATAATAAGGATTTCATTTCTGAATTTTCTGATTTTCTTTCTGATATAATGCCCAAATATGACAGTTTTCTTTTTTGTGGGGACTTGAACATTCATGTCTGTTGCCCATCCAGTAATTTGTCAACTGACTTTCAAAACCTGTTAGCCTCATTTGATTTAACTCAGTCAGTAAAATCACCCACACATAGACTCGGTCACATATTAGACCTCATAATATCACATGGTCTCCCAGTAAATATTTCAGAGATATTGGACACGTGCATCTCAGACCACCTCCCCATTCTTTTTGACTTCACAGCTCCTTCAGCTCAAGCTAAATCTTCTGCCCCAGCTTGTAGCCGTCGTACTTTTACTTCCGCTACAGCAGGTGAATTTGCTGCTGCCTTTATGGTTACTGGTTTTTATGCTCTGGGTGAACTGGAACATCTGTGCCCAGAGGAATTTATTTCCTCTTTTAATTCTACCTGCTCATAAATTCTGGACTGTGTTGCACCCCTTAAGCTGAGGTCCATCAAACCTAAACCAGATCCCTGGCTGAATAACACCACACGTGCCCTGAGAAGGCGCTGCAGGCAGGCTGAACGGAGATGGAAGAAAGACAAGCTGCATGTGTCTCTGGGCATACTGAGAGACTGTCTTTCTGACTATCAAAATGCTGTTAAAGAAGCCAAATGTGAATATCTTTCAACTGTTATTTCCACTAGCATGTCTAGGGCCATGTCTACTTTCTTTTTTCAATTCCTGCCTGCTGTTAGGGTCTGTTCCGGCTGTTTTTAAGCAGGCTGTGGTCAGGCCACTTATCAAGAAACCTAACCTAGACCCAGCAGTTCTCTCAAATTTCAGACCCGTGTCCCATCTGCCATTTCTCTCTAAAGTATTGGAAAAGCTGGTTTTTTCACAATTACAATCATTTTTGGATCAGAATCACATTTTTGAGAGGTTTCAGTCTGGTTTCAGAATGCGCCACAGCACAGAGTCAGCACTCCTTAAGGTGCAAAATGATGTCTTGCTCTCCCTGGATTTAAAGCAATCTGTGCTGTTGGTAATGCTTGATCTTACCGCAGGATTTGACACAGTGGACCACTCTGTCCTTCTCACTCGCTTAGCCCAGCAAGTGGGTCTTCAGGGACCTGTGCTCCAATGGTTCAAGTCATACCTGACTGATAGATCTTTCACAGTAATGATTAATGACCCCTCTTCATCTTCAGCTCCTCTGTCTTCCGGTGTGCCACAGGGTTCCATTCTTGGCCCTGTTCTGTTCTCTTTGTATATGTTGCCCCTCGGCTCTGTGATATCCCGCCATAATGTCTCATTCCACTTGTATGCAGACGATCTCCAAATCTATCTGCGAGTTTCCCAGAACTCCTCAGACACACAGTCCATCTACAGGTGTCTGGATGACATTAAGCAGTGGCTATCGCAAAACTTCCTCTGTCTGAATGAGTCAAAATCTGAATTTATCCTCTTTGGTGCCCCCAGCCCAGCAAATGCAGCTCCATTGTTCACACCTCTCACCAACCACCTCAGTCAGACAGTTAGGAATCTTGGAGTGACTTTGGACAATCATCTCAGACTCAATAGACAAATAGACTCTGTGGTCAGGGCATGCTTTTTTCAGCTTCGCCAGTTGGCCAAAGTCAAATCCTTTCTCACTCGTCAAGACCTTGAAACAGCCATCCATGCCTTCATCAGTTCACGTTTGGACTATTGCAACGCCCTCTACATTGGACTCAGCCAGGCTTCTCTGCACCGTCTACAGCTTGTGCAGAATGCAGCTGCCCGCCTTCTCACCAACACACGCAAACATGACCATATCTCCCCTGTACTGTTCTCTCTACACTGGCTCCCGGTTCAGTTCAGAATTCAATTCAAAATCCTTCTGTTTGTTTTCTGCTCCATCCATGGCCTTGCACCTCCATACCTTTGTGACCTCCTGACTCCTCACCAGCCCAGCAGAGCCCTGCGCTCCTCTGATCAGCACCTCCTGGTGGTCCCTCGGTCTAGGTGTAAACAGTGGGGCGATCGGGCCTTCGCACTGGCAGGGCCCAAACTCTGGAACTCTCTGCCTCTGGAGTTACGCTCCATCATGGACCTGCCTCTGTTTAAGGCCCGGCTAAAGACTCATCTGTTTAGATCAGCCTTTGGCTGTTGAGATTTTTACATGCGAATGAACTGCTATTTTATATTTTTACTTGTTTTATCTTTGTCCAGCACTTTGGTCAACTAAGGTTGTTGTAAAGCGCTTTATAAATAAAATTTGATTGATTGATTGATTGATTGATTGATTGAGAGGACATTAGGGTTCCCCTGTTTATGTCAGTCAACGCAGAAGAAAACTGAGATATTCCAATGCAGATTGCCAGGCATCCAGTCCTCCTTAAAGCTATCAACTCTTGTTGTGAATCATGTTGAAGGGCTGAAAAACATCTTGAAGAGCAGGTGTCAACAATTAGTTTCTTATCAAAGAGGACAAGGTGGCAAAAACAATTAATAGTGAAGAAGCACAGCGGAATCACAATGAAAATAACTGCAGTGGGCATTCTTCATTATGGAAACACTTATTTTCTAACCAGCACATAATCTTTCACCGCTTTGATTCCTTCCTTTCCTGCACAGAACTATTGGATAGATTTCTGTTAACAACAACCCCAAAACAAATGAGACTGACCCACAGCTTGGGTATTTTTCAGACTGCCCCTCAAGGCTGCAAAATGCTATTACATCACCACACAAATTTACAAGGCATCAATACCTGGCTTAAACATGTTCAGCACTTAAGGTGGATTAACATCAGGATTGTTCACTGGACTCTGTCCAACTGGGTTCTTGGCTCATTTATAGGGTGTATCCATGTGGACCGAGATCATGTTCATGTTGCACTTTGGTCAAACGAGCTAAACCATTAGAATAATATATCCCCATTCTCACCGAAGGTGGCGCTGCACTAGTATTCAATAAAAGAGAGAACAAGACCTGCGTAGGGAAGAAAACTCTGTTTCCTCCACACAGAGCACACAACTATCGCTGTTTTTTTTTTTTGTCTTATGCAAGTATACTGCAGAAATACACCGCAACAATGGGCGCAGTATGAACAACAGATGATGCAGAGGACTCGCCATTAATGCCATTGCTATGTATTTACCCACAATGCAATACTACACCAAATGCAGGAAGTGACTTATTTTGTAGTCCATTTCCTGTGTTTGGTCTGCTTGACTTGGACCGAGACCTGCCTTTGTAGGTGAACAGAGTCCACTTCTTCGATCCAAATCATAATTTGTTTGGCATATTCACATTTCTCCAAACAAAGCAAACTATCAGACCAAACGGACTTAGATTCGAATCAAAAAGGCTGATGTGAATGTGCCCTAAGAATGCACTAAACTGAAACCACAGACACCTACCCAAGAGTCTTGTATGTATTCATAGATATAGCTGAATCAGAAAGACGTATCACCATATTAGGCTGCAGGGTGGCATAGTGGTTTGCACTGTTGCCTCACAGCAAGAAGGTTGCTGGTTTGATCCTCATTTGGGGGCGAGGTTTGGACAGTGGCCTTTCTGTGTGGAGTTTGCATGTTCTCCTTGTGTATGCCTGGGTTCTCTTTGGGTACTCTGGCTTCCTCCCACCATCTAAAGACATGCATGTTAGGTTAATTGGTTACTCTCAATTGCCAATAGGAGTGAGTGTGAGTGATTGTTTGTCTCTGTGTGGCCCTGTGATGGAGCTGTCCAGGGTGTACCCTGCCTTTCGCCCAAAGACTGCTGGAATAGTGAAAAGACTGCTCCAGTTTCCCCGCGACCCTTAATCAGACTAAGCGGTTGGGACAACGAATGACTATCTCCATATTTCAAAGGTTGAATGAGTTATGTTGGAAAAGCCTTTTAGCTAGCAAATGCAGTTTTTCCCTGTTCCTTTACAACATCTGTCTTCATAGATGGGTGATGTTGAATGTGTTGCAATAACTGACCAGCTTGAACCCCATTCAGTGATTGGAACTTAATTTGAAAAACCTAATTTTGTGGTAAACTGAAGTAATGTGGAAGTGCAATGGAACAAAAACAAACTCAGTGCAGAAAATGTTGATCTACACATGGCTGCACAGTAATGATTAATGAGCTATAATCTGGAAAATCTCATCTCAAATCAAACAAGTGTCAGTAACTTTTCTTTTTCAGTTTTTGTTGTCAACTTGATTTTTCATTAACCTGATTATTACTTAACAAATACAAAAAAACCCCCCAACTTTTTGAAATGATCTAGAACATTGATATTCCTCAGCTTGCTGCAGCAGTTTTACATTAGTTTCCAGTATCTTTACTTTGAAATTGTTTTCTTTCAGGAACGGCAATAGGTTGTTTACGTTATTGTGTGCAGCCTCAAATATTCAGCCTTTTTTCACTCTTCAGACATGAATCGTGCAGTTGGCCACAAAAATTCACAAATTTATTACACATTCTTTTCCCTTCGCTATTTCTGTCTCTGGCACACATGTGCACACAAACACTCAGAGAAAATGCCTTAAAACAGCTCCCTGCTCCCAGCCCTTCTTCAGCTCCTTTTATAACCCTCCTGTTCATGCAGAAGAGGCACTGCTGCCGAATAATGCCACACTCAGTTCCAGCCAATGCTGCCCATTTCGCAGTTAAATCCCACTTGACAGCTGCTTTGTTTTTAGTTTGGAGCTCCCCAGTAAACAGGCAACAGTGTGAGACAGAAAACATGGCTGAGAAAAAGATGGAGAGAGTTTAATCAGAGAGGAAAGATACTTTCTGATAACATCTTCTTTAGCTTCAGACTAGGACTTTCTTTTCTCAATGGTAAAACAGCAAATGCAGTTCATGTTTTAACTGTTTGGGTGTGTGAAGGAACTATTGGAATCAACATAACTAGAGAATTTTGTCCTGCAGTTCTCACCACTATATATAAAGCAGTAGCTTTCCACCTAAAATTACCTTCAACAAGTCTCAAAGTTATGCATTGCTTTAAGTAAGAGAGTATTAAAATTTGTTTGTCTTTTAACTGGAAGAATTTTATGATGGTATGAATCAATTTTCAATGTAAACTTTTCAGAGATAAAGACAAGTAGAAGGCTTTTCTCACAAAGAGATTTTAGTGCAGGAAAATGCATTTGACCGGTACATTGCAGGTATCTTTCAACACCTTATGTTTCTAATGAAGAGCACTAAAATGATTCTAGTCCTATCCTAACTCAAGCGTTTTGTTTCCTTGGCCAAATCATCTTTGGTGCCAAAACGACACCAAACAGCAAGTGGCACTGAAACTGAAAAAAAAAAAAAAACCCAACAAAAACCAACAGTGATTTCAAATTAAACCTATAAGTTATAAATACACCGCAATAACTTGAAGAATCAACATAGACAAGAAGACACCTGCAATGTTTTCTCATGCTTCCCACATGTGAGCAGCAGTATTTAAATATATGGTGAAGGCAAATGACACAGAAGATGTGCTTGAAAATGAGAACAGGAACAGAAAAAAGATGATAGTACTTTGGTTATTCAAAAAAGGGAAACTGAAAAAGTATAATATGTACATATAATGTCACACAAAACTGATCTCTAAATTCCAGCTGTTCATTGGTCCAACAGGTTGATGTTGTAAAAAGTTTAATTTTTATTTAGAGAAACTGAGATAAAAAACAAACATACAAACAAAAAACCACAGACAAAACAAAACAAAAAACCCCAAACAAACGGGCACGTATTTGTTATGCTGAACAACCAATCAGAGTGATCTCATCTACTGACTGATCAGATGCCAGTTCAACATAGTGAATATGCTGGAAGAAATACCAACGGGTTTGATAACGTTGATGATGTGTTACATATCAAAATGTAGCAATTATTTACCAACACATACCACTTATCTATCTGACACAGAAACCTTTGGGAATATGAACCTTACTTCAAGACAGAACTATAAAAAAAAACACTCCAAATAAAAAGAATCAGTGACAGATGTGGTACAGTAATAATAGATTCACCATCAAAATTATTGCTTTTTATTTTTAGTGTAATTTACTGTTTGATTCAGTTTAGACAATGCAGTTTACAAGTGAAGGTTACAACTAAACTACCTGTTTAAGTTAAAAAAAAAAAATCTAAACTACCTGGTTTTGTATGGAAGATTGTATTCATTCTTTCATGCATTTATTTCCTTTACCACTTAGTCTAATTAAGGTAAGAGGCATGGTACACTCTGGCCAGCTTGCCAGTCCATGGCAGAAGACTGCAGTTGAGTTTTAAATACACCATTTCATATCGTTAGCAACAAGAAATAATATCAACATCCATCATGTGCAACACTGTCACAAATGATGACCTTCTTTATGACCTGCGACATGAGGCGTCCTAATTAAACAGCGGTATTTGATGCTGTCAGAGTGAGAATGAGTTGGCTTAGCTCAGAAAAGCTACAAGCTTTGACACAGAAAGTGCAACGGGATGAGGAGAGGCTGTCTGCAGATGTATCATGACAGAAAAAAACACATCAGCAAGTTTATATTAGCTGAGCATGATGCTGAAGACTGAAATAGGGCAGTGCCTTTCCTGAATCAGAAAGCTGTATTTATGTATGTAAACATGCTGGATGTTTGGATGGGTGATGAGTACTGTGCAGAGGGTATTTTAATTTGGTACAAACAATTTACCAGCTGATATGGTATGGTAGGTCTCTCTTGCTTACTGTCTTCATTTGGTGGGATAAAATTGTTAACAAGATAAAGTTTTTTTTTAATAGTAGGTTTCCTCTTAGAGGTTTTGGTCAGTCATTAATGCATTAAATTATGATAAAAATATGAAATTGTGACGTAATAGGCATTTCAGTATGAGATAAATATAAATGATTGATTTTTAAAAGGAGATGTTTCGCATAATAAACAGCTTATGTGGTAATACAAAGTTTGAGACAGGATCTGAATGCTTGATAAGAATGGAGGAAGGTGTAAGGACAAATTAAAGTAAAGTAAATTTTCTATTTTATTACTATTATTATTTTGATTATTATTATTATCATTATTATGAGTATTATAATTTTGTTTTATTTTTTTTATGTACTGTATATTGTGCTTCGATCCAGTAACTGACTTGTTTGGCAGGACAAAGATTCCTCAGTTGAAGATGTAAGAAGAAATAAATATAATAATCTTTGAAGAAAATAAAAATTGTGTCTGTTTTAGTTCATGTTTAAAAAGTATTTTTTCTTACCATGACAATCAGCCTATCTTTGGGTAAGTTTTAACATAGGAAAATCTTGTTAGCTTTGGGGATCAACAGGTATTTTAACTAGAAATAAGATTTTATCAGGGAGCAAGTCAAAAGTAAAACATAAAAGATGAGATAGAAATAAAATGTAAAATTAGACAAAGTAAAACAAGAGAGAACTTTACAAAAAAATTACAAAAAAGCACAGACAAATAAAAAAATAAAAAAAACAACGCACACACATGAAAATAAAGAAAAAAAAAAGCAAAAAAGGCTGCAGGACACCAAAGACACAGGTAAAGAGGTAAGAAACACAAGGGGTGAAAGAGTCAATGCAAAGGCGATCACAGTAGGAAGCTACATAGCATCTTCATCAACATGACCTTGTTTGCTTCTAAACCTCTTTTCCCTGCATGATAATATTTACACCCCAGTGCATCCTCACTACAAAATGAGACGTCAAAGAAAAAAGGAACTGAAATTAGATATCAGGTGAGAAATCACTGAAAATAACTCATCATTTCCACAGTCCTCGGCTCCACGTGAGTGGTAATACTGCAGTTAATCTGTCTCTGTCACACTTTGATTTGGCTTCAACTTGCCTGAACCGAGCCAAATAAAGCCGCTTTAACAGATATGTGGCCCAGATATGATTCCAGATCCATATTATTCCATGTTTCTTTTTGGTATTTTTATCATGCTGCTGTTGCATGAAAGTCTCACAGTTGCCGCTCTGGTGGTTTTTTTTTTTTTTTTTTTAAATTTCCTTGGCAAGTTGTGTACACCAGCTGCTTTGAATCTGAAAACACTTGAGGACAGGATGATAATTTTGCAAATTCTAATTTAGAAAAAATGCAGGGCAGGAGGAGAACATGCCTCCTCCCACCAGGGCAAAGAGATGAGGAGCGAAGAGGTAGGAAGGAAGTGAGAGAGGAGTAAAAAAGGGAGGTGAGAGAGCAAAAGTGAGGGTGCAATGACATGTAGAGGAAGAGCAAATTAGTAGAGGGGAATCAAGGTAAAAAAAAAAAAAAAGGATGGTCCTCACTGCTGCTACCTATGCCACCTGCAGTAGAATGATTAGAGGGCTGCTGAGACACGGGGTCATGGGATTGCATCAAGTTGCCATGGGCAACATGTGCACATTTGCTAATGAGATATCTAAGAGAAGGAGAGAGTAAAATCAGAGGAAGAGGAGGGCAGAAAGTCTGAGGAAAATGACACCAAAGAAGAAGAAACATGGACAAAATGAAATAATGAGAGAAACAAATGAAAGAGGTACAGTGAATAACAGACAACCTTAGCTGTCTTCTTAAAGTCTGAGCAGTATTTAGAGACTTGGCTCCACTGCTGCTCTCAGCCCCGAGGTGGAGAGGAGGAAAAACAGTTAAGTGTGGATGGGAGTCAGAGATCAAGTAAGTGCTTAAATTCACCCCTGTAGCATGAAGCTGCGCTGCTATGCAGCCAATCCCCTCTGTCAAACACAATCTTGACTTGAATGCATCACCACTTCCGTTGCGTTTGTTCATTAATAGTTCATTTCCAGTTTAAACATCTAATTTTCACTTTGCCTCTCAGGCTTTCTCGGGGGTTAGGGCCACAGACTTGCTCTCATCTCTTCCATGCTGATAGGGATGAGCGATCGGATTTAGCACCGAGCCAGGGAACTGATCCAGGCATCAAGCCCTGTCCCAAAACTAATCCCACCCCTACACCACTGTAACATCAGCACCAGAATTAAAGCTTAATAAGACACTGAATTTAATCTATTTTCCCTCATATCTGACCTCGGTTAAGTGTTGGAGTTTATCTGGTGGGAATACAAGGTGGAATGAGGATATTGCATCCAAACCTGTAAGCATAGTTTCATGCTTCCATATTGTAGCTCAGCTTGGCCTCGGAGAAATAAGTGTTAAATATCGATGCCACTGCTCACGCTACTGTTCAAAAACTGCTCTAGGTCTTCGAAGGTTTATCAAATATGCATTACTGGGCAAATAAATGTAGGAAAGATTATGTTGAGGGTATTCTTGAAACATAGACAGCATTGGACCCTAACGATGAAGTGAGAATCTACAAAACCTTGCCAGATACCAACCAGGATGGAGGAGAAAAACACAAGTATTACAATAAGAAACATTTGTACTCCAGTCCCAGGCTTGAATTTGTTATCCCATTATGCACTTTGCGCACCTTTAACTTCAAGTTCAGAGCTTTCATTGCTTAAAATTTTTCATCTATCAGGATGATCACTGTGCTTATAAAAGATGCTAAACTGGTATGTGTTGCTTGATGTGATGGGGTCGCTTTCAAGAATCATTGTGCTACATGCTGGGATAGTACATGTTAATAGGTACGGTTTCTCAGCCCTGTCTTGAAAGGCAAATACTGTTAACACTGACGGCCAGTGTGTGTGCATTTGTTAACTCAGTCCTCTGGAAATGGCCTATGCCACAGGTGTCAAACTCCAGTCCTCGAAGGTCGGTATCCTGCAGGTTTATGAATGAAATGAAATGAATGAAATGAATGAAATGAAAAATACTTAATTAATCCCCAAAGGGAAATTCAATATTGTAGTATATAATAATAATTAATCTGAGGAGGTCTTGTTCCGGAGGCTGATGGCTCCTGGCAGAAATGATCTTCTGTATCTTTCAGTCTTGCATCGGACCTGAAGAAGCCTCTCACTGAACACACTTTGTTGTTTCATCACTGTGTTGTGGAGAGGGTGTGAAGAATCCTCCATCATCTTCATCAGCTTGTGCAGCATTCTTCTTCGGACAATCAGCTCCAGCGGCTCCAGAGTTACTCCAAGCACAGAAGCAGCTTTCTTGATCAGTTTGTTGATTCTCTTCAAGTCTCTGGTTCTGATGCTACTACCCCAGCAGATGCTGCAAAGCTGACTGCACTCTCCACAACAGACTTATAGAAGATATGCAACATCTTGGTGCAGACATTAAACCATCTCAGCTTCCTTAAGAAGTACAGTCTGCTGTATTGTACATGTAGATTCTACATGTAGAATTGTCTCCATACTCCAACACACCTGACCAAAATCAATGAATAGGATGACGAGAAGATGGTGGATTCATTTGATTTGAATCAGGTGTGTTTGAGCAGGGAAACAGCAAAAACCTTCTGGATACTGGCCTTTGAGGACTGGAGTCTGACACCCCTGGTCTCGTATTTGGAAAAAAAAAAAGTGCTGGGAACGGTTCTGAGATCAGCTGACATCTGGACTTGAAAGATGAAGGATATTGGTAGTTTGCTCTTGTTCAGGACGGGTTAGCTGTCACATAAAACTCTGAGGAGATTGTCTCTCTTTAGCTTCAAAGGCAGTCTTGTGCAGGTTCGGTGTATCGACTTCAAGAGAGGGACAAACAGAGGGATGAGCGGCTTCTGGCAGACTGATTCTGCAATTCTAGTCCTAGAGGCTTAACAAAAGAAGCTGATTTTAGGTGAGTTTGCCCTCTAGGAAGGACTGGGGAGAAAGTATACCATCCACTGGAACCTGGACATGTGTTCCTCCTCCTGTAGAGTCTGGGCAGAAAGAGGCAGTGATGAAGTTGGAGATGTTGTTACCTGAATAGGAAGATGCAGACTTTTCGAGAAATTTAACTCAGAAATTAATCATTTGGCTGGATGTGTCCCTAAGTGATAATAAAAAAGGGAAAATTGTCATACAAATAATCACTGTTCAAAAAATATTCCAAAACTCCCAATTAAGCTCTGAGTGTGAGACACTGAAAGCAAGATGTAATAGAAGAGAGTTGAAAGCTGATATTGATAAATATAAAAGAAATGACAGATGAACAGAAGGAGAAAACTTGGGGTTTGGAGATAAAACCGATAAATTCTTTGCTTTCAGTGCTTTGTGTGACAGCATAAATGCTTCAGAAGATAAACTTATTTCCAAGTAAACAATTACTCTGAAAGCAAACAGCTGCAGCCAAAAGGTTATCTTCTCATAATGATTGAATTCTTCCCCCTTCTTCCTGATTTCTAAAATCTAGATAGGAGTGTAAATGAGCTTTTTCCACTCTTTTTTACTTTGTTTCTATATATCCCATTTGATGGCAAGATGAAAAGAAATGGACTGAGAAACTGCCAGGATGAAATTTCTCAAAGGCGATGAATTTTGATGATATCCAATCTCCATGTGGAGATAGGAGCTTGGAGGAAATGAAGGCACAGACACAGCCGACTCACTCAGGCCTTGCCAAAACCTTACATCATTCAAATAAAAACTGCTCAAAAATGTGAAAAAGTTGATTTATTTTAGTGGTGACTGACCGTGACTTTATGAACCGCTCTATGAGCCTTTAAAACAACACAAGGACAGAAAGAAGAGAACATCTTTTCCAAAGAACAACACATAACAAGGAGAGCAAGTACTGCAATAGATTCCATCTAATTTGGTCCACTTATGTAAATTTTATACACCCTTTATTTTAACATACTGAGTGCATTATAACTAACCTCCGCCTTGGAAATAGGCATGTTAAAATGCAGCGCATGGTTAAAATTCATGTTTTATTAAATTTACTCTGATTTTATCCATCTTTGTTTAATCACAATAGCTTAATCTTGTTTTCAAAGATATAATCCTGGTCTGAGGTTATGAATGGATGAAAGCAAGTGTTGGCTTGAAAGCACGACTTACTGTATCTCTCCTTCTCTTGCATTTTGCTATCTGATTAAAATGATCAAGGCAGCATTTAGTGTGAAGACAAGAAAGCAGAATTGGTTCAGACAGTGGGTGTGCATATGTGCCAGTGATTTGCAAACATTTCATCCCACACTGACACACTGCAAGCATATCTTTGCATGCATGCATACCTTCCCACGCCAGCCATCTGTCCATGTCTTATCTTTTTGTTCCCATGTGCTTTGTTCAGGCTGAGGCACAGCTTTAATACAAAATATCTGTGTTTAATAAAATTCAAAAGCTTACAAGAACAAGCTTGTGTGTAAACGTCTTAATCATCTCGTATTTCCTCGCAGTACCAAGAACATCCATTGCTGCAAGAGAATGAATTTAGAGAAAGTTTAATATGTAACATTGTGCTTTACGGTCACACAGACATTTAAAAATATGATAAATCTTTTTAAGTAATCTTAGAAGATCAGCACCATTTTTATGTATTCGTAAGCAATAAAAAACATTAAGTTTTACATATTCAGAATAGAAACAGAAAAACAGCCTCTTATTCTCCATTCTGTGAGCAGAATTTGTTAACGGTGTGGTGATGATGATAGAAACTTACTGCTTCAACTTTAGAATAATATGAAAGAGAAGACATAACAGGGAAAAGAAACAAGCAAACAAAAGAGGGCAGTGAAGTTTCCAGATGATCACGAAAAAAAAAACTGAAATCAAAGTTTCGGTTTGACAAAAATGACACAGCAGAGGGAAGTGAGTACAAATCATGCTGGAAAAAAAGAAGCAGTGTAATTGGAAGAGTTGCTGATCGGAAAGAGGAACAGAAAGAAATGTTCTGACATAATGACAAGAAGCTGAAGGGATTCTGAGACAGACAGGTGAAAGATTGGGTGTGTTATCACAGAGATGACACAGTGTGCTGACAAAAATATGCACTGAGCTTCCACCAGCAAGCCAGACTGGTGTATGCCTGTCTGTATGTTACAGAGACGATTTTTGCTTGTCCAAATCAAGTCTCAAGTCTTGGTTTAAGACAAATCCAAGTCAAAAAACCCTTTAGAGGTCTTTATAGTAATATCCAAGTAATTTAAAAACTGTATTCACCCTTTACCACCATTCTGTAACCGCTCTGGTCTTTAGCCTTAATTGACAAATACTTTGTCCTTCTCTGGACAATTCCTTTGCTTTAATAAATATGGAAACCAGTAGATGAACATGTGAATGTATACAGATTATCAAATGTGCTCTTATGATTTATCCAAGAGTTTTAAATTCACACACCAAAAAAAAAAGAACTCATTTGGATCCACGGAGAAATTTTCAAATCACTTCTGCAGTTTATGCAGTTTTTTCCTGGATGTAGAGAGGAGGTCCAACATGCTACTTAGTGTGGGAATCACCAACTGTCCTGCAGGTTTTAGGGATTTCTCTGCTACAATACATCTGGTCCGCATGACTCCTTGTTCTGCACAATTTTTTCTATTTCATTTTAATAATATGTCTCAGGTATACTGCAGCAGGTGAACAAAGAGGTGAGCGGTAACAGGTTTAAGACCTCTCTGTGGAGAGATGGACTGCTGCTGGGAGCTTCTCTGAGCATTATTTACAAAATAGTGACATTTTCAGTGACAGCTTTTTTGAGTGAGTTTGGTTTTTCTCTTCTGCAAATGTTTCTTTTATGTTTTAGTGAGTTGACATCAGTTGCACAAAATCAAACAGGAGACCTTTATTTTGCTCTGAAAAAATGCACTTATTACACATGATGAGGTGGTCCACAGGTTGGGTTTTGTTTTTGATAAAACTCAACTTGCTGTGCCTGCCCCATTAATATTTTCATCCTTTTTAGAATTGCTTCATATAAATATATCCTTTTTCCACTTTTGAGGCGTAGTAATAAAGTCAGGTGAGCAGAGGGAAGGTCAGCAGTTGTTCTATACAGTTTGTGGGGGGAGGAAGTTATTCCGACAGAGACAAACATTGGAGGAAGCAGAAGAACCAGCTAAAACGGTTTTGGAGCGACAAGCATCTCTCTGTCTGCATTACAAAACCCTTGCGACCTGAAGAAACCATTTCCTGCTTTTAGAAGGATAATTTCAATAAAAGTGTGCATTTTCAGTAATACATTTGTATGGGTGTATGTTGCTGGTCACTGGTATCATTTTTTGTGTTGCACACACACACAAACACAAACAGACTGAGACACTTATATGTACAAGAACACCTAAATGTGTAGCTTATTACAGACCCATGCAACCATATACAATCACACTGGAGGCCTCATTAGCAGTACAAATCTGCTGCAAACCAGTTGCTTCTACGCTTCTATTAATAATTATTTGCACACACTATTAAGAGGAAAGAAAAAACTATCAATCCAGTTCTGGGTTTACAAAACCAAAACCAAAAATATGATAACGTTTTCTTGATCATTTCAATGTGTGTGTGTGTGTGTGTGTGTGTGTGTGTGTGTGTGTGTGTGAGTGGTGGTCAAGGGAGCGAGGACAAATGAAAGAATGTATGAAAGGCTTGAAGTGAGGGAATGGTGATTAGTGGATAGATAAAAAAGATGAAAAAAAAGACTTTAGACTTCCACTCATCTGCTGGTGTAAACGCTCCCTCCATCTGTCACTCAGCTGGTGGACAGATGGACATGCATTAATGTGGGCACATTGATACCTGTCAGATGATGAATGACAAAATGACAGAGTTGTCAAAAGAGCAGCCATCAGAGGTGAAAGGGCAAGGTATAGATAAACAGGGAAAGATTCTGAAGTTGGATCGACAGTATTGTGCTAATCATTAAAAGTGTCAGTATTGCAAAATGCTCACAATTCTATTACCAACATGGTGCTGCTAAGTGATGCAAAATACTTTCTATTCTCACCGCTGTTGCTTTGCGTTTGCATGCAATGATTTTCAAAATAGGAAAAGAATAATGCAAAAGCTATTCACATGCAGACACTGCATGGAAGAAAGAGCCAAAAAGTTAAATACAAACAAATTCGGAAACGACTGAGATGTCAATATTTTATTTTCTTAGAAGAAGTTTGAATTATTCAGGGTTCAGCCCTGTTCATTATGGTACTTGAAAATCGCTAAATGAGGTTTTAAACACTCCTCTGTCTTGACAAGAAGAGAAGTAGGTGGCAGTCTGAATGATTTTAAGGAGCCACTGGCATCTTGTATTCATGGAATAAAGATCTTAATTTTTATTATAGCAAATTGAGGTTGAAGAGACTGACTGTGCTTAATTAAGGGGTGTATGCTGGAGAAAAAAAAACATTAATTGACTTCCTCCAGAGTGTTTTGTCTGTCTCTCAGTAGAGAGTAATCATCATGAACCACAGAAACCCAAGTAAACAGCTGCATGAAAATGAGAGCAGTTCATTCACAACTGTACATGGCTTCCTACTAATGAAGGAACATTCAGGAGTTGCAATGCATACAATTTCAACTCTCTATCATGAGCTCGGCATGCAAATGCAAAGTGCTAAGATCTGTTTTGGGGCATGTTATTTGCTGAATGAAGCAGAAAAAAGCCTGTTAGCACAAAAAGAAAAGCAGCTCTGACAGATAGGCACAGAGTTGGTTCTTTTGGTTTGTGTTGTTTATTTTTCTCAGTGCACTGTGAGCGATTCAACCCTTACCCTTTAGTATTACTGTGTCCGTGTAGTCACTACGAAGCTGTCAGCACAAAACTATTTTGATTTTCAGCAAATCTCTCACTACTAGGCCCTAAAGGGCAGTTGGCTGGTGAAAAATAAGACTATTGGGTCACTTTGTGTTGAAGCTGCAGATACTTCACTTATTTTAAGACAATGTAATTTTTTAACATAGGTCAAATTTATGAGTTTGTTGCAGTTTTTTTTGGTTTTGTCCAATTTATATTGGCAAACACTGAAAATACAGTTGCTGATCGAGATTTGGGTGTCAGTGATATAAAATAGCAACAGTAGATAGTGTGTCAATGCCTGTGCTTTTGGGTGGCACTGATTTAATTTTAACAAATCAGAGTGTTCTGAATCCAAAATTAGGTTAGATGCTTTTGTGGAAGATTTTCAAACTAGGCTCATTTCCTGCTAATGCAGGGAGAGAAAACCCAAGGACTTCTGTGGTTGTTTCATTAAATGTCAATTCCATGAAATTTTCAAGAGATTATTCTTATTTCACAGCAGTCTGTGTTAAGCATTAAATACAAGTATTGAGTGACTTTGTAATTTTAACATTTACACTGCTGTGTGTATTACCATGTGGGATACTCCTTTTTTCAATTTGCTTTTATCCTTTCTGAATAAATGCTCAAACAGATATACATTTTTTTTGAAGATTCCATGTACATAATCCGTGTGCAAAGATGCATTTTTATCTGGAGGAATATGTACTTGTGATTTGCTAAATAAATTTAAATAATACAGTAGCAGATGCAGATATGAACTGTCTTTACTGATGGTGGTTTGCCAGAAGTGGATCTATGCAATGATTTGCTAAAACAGAATGTAGTTTGCATTTTTAGTAAACTATTCTGGTTCCACTGTTGCATTGGTAACAGATTAGCCACTGTTTATAATCCCAACAAACTTATGTTGCCAAACCGTAACAAATACTGTCATGTAAAAAGAAAAAAAGAAAAAATACCTTTAGAATGATTTAAGAGATTTCAGTTTAAATGTAGTTTTATGTGAAAATGATTGCTGGTAAATGCCATGATCGCTGCTCTCCACGAATCAAGCTCAACTGCTCCACCTGTGCTCCCTGACTGCACACCATCCTCACCTGCTCTCCGCCCTACTTAAACCATCTCCCTGCCAGATGGTCAGTTATACTCACCATTGTTGTTTCCAGTGTATTCTCTTGAGCCCAGATTACTATCATTGACTAAGTCACGTCCCTCGGATCTCCTTTTGCCTGACACCTTATCGGACTTTCCAGACCATGGTCTTTTGGGTTTTAACCCTTGCCTGTTTACGCACAATGCTTTTGGATTGTGGATCCCTAATGTCTCATACCTGGAGCCCTTCAGAATTAAAGGTCCAACAGCGTTTTCAGGAACCTCCTGCTACTTTGTCGACCTGTTCCCTGGTTTTCCCCCAGACTCCCAGGTTTCAATAAACCATACCTTGTTGTGATCTATCTCTGTGTATGGTTAAATTTCCAGGTCTTTAAGGATACCCTATTATAGTAAATTATATGTAATTTTTAAAATAAAATATACAGGATGTCAATAATTATTTGCTCACTTGTTACTTTTTAAAAAAAAAAAAAAAATCCTGAAATTTTCATACTCCTGGGTCATAACTAGTTGGTTATAGCAAGAGGAGCATGTCCAATGGATGGTTTCATGGCTGGAGGGGGCATTGGATCTCCACAGCACCAACTGTGTGCAAAGAGTCAATAATAGTGTCAATTTTATTCCTGAAAATATACATGAAATCATCACAGCTAAGTGAGAAAGGAATACATGGCTCCACAGCGCTCCGGCTCCTAGTAAGCCTAGCTACAGTGCTGAAAAGAAACCGAGGGTTGTTTTTGTTTTCCTCTATCAATGATGAATAGTAAGCTGTTCTTGCCGTACGTAAGGCTTTTTTGTATACGATTAAACTTTCTTTCCAGGTTAAGTGAGACTCCTCTAGTCCTGATGAACGCCATCTGTTTTCCAAACGCCTTGACGCCTGTTTTAGAGCTCGAAGCTGGGAATTAAACCAGGGAGCCTTCATAATCTTACCTAATTTCTTCTTCTTTAGGGGAGCAACATTATCCAAGGTTGTACGCATTGAAGCTGTTATAGTATCAGCATGTTGATCAATCTGAGCAGGAGTAAAGCTTAAAGGGGGACTCTCAGTCATGCTAACACATGGTAGATGTGAAAAAATTGATTCAATTGATTGTTTAAATTTTGTAATATTGTCTGATAAACATCTACTATAGTAGAATTTATTTTTAAGTGAATTCAAAGGTTAATAAGAAGTGATCGGACAAGACAGGGTTTTGAGGAAATACTTTGAGCTTATCAGTCTCAATACCATATGTTAGAACAAGATCAAGAGTATGACCATGAGAGTGAGTGGCACCATTGACATTTTGTGAAAACCCAATTGAGTTTAGAATAGAGCTAAAGAAAATGTTTAAACTATCATTTTCATCGTCAACATGAATATTAAAATCACCTAGTACAATGACCTTATCAGTAAAGAAAACATGAAGTGGGAGCAGCACCATTGGACATGGTTCCACCGGGAAAACTTTGACTGCTTTGGTATCCTCACGCTCCCAGAAAGAACTTAAATGGACCTGCATTATGTTGCTATAAATAGGCAACATGTATTTGTGAGTGCTTACTTTTTAAGTGCATCTGAGCATAATGCAGACTGAAGCCATAAGAAAGCTCAAACAATTAGCCCTACTTTACTACTTACTCCATATCACATCTCTGTCTGTCTCTGCATGACAGTGGAAGAATTAATTGGGAGTTTTAAGAGGGCAGCAGAATTATTTAAGAATAAAGAACGGAAAATATAAGAAAAAAAATAATCCTCTGGAAGATTACACAGCAGTTTAAGATGGTTTTAACAGGCAAAGGATTACATGTTTAAAAAGAAAAACCTCCCAGTTAATGGTGGCAAATGCTGGCTAAATCTCAAAGGACAGAGAGAATTAATTGTAGATGACCTGTTTGGTTTACATCTGTGCACAGACCACAGAGCTGCACCATAGTTGAGGATTGTGAGAGGCAGTTTGTCGCCCCTGGGCAATACACATCTGTGTGTTACTGCCTGTACGACTTTAAAATGTAGATCAAACTGTATGCATCAAAGGCCAAGAGACTGACAATTTGCATGTTTTGAGTCATCAAATGTATGCACACATTTATAGGCGATACATATATTTATACAAACATTCATGCATACATGCACATAAATGTAGATTCTCTATCTAAGAAATAATGCATTAATCTAAGAATGTTTTATGACAAGCATTTTGAATGTCACACTAAGAAAAGAAAAACATCAACATACTCAAACATATATTAAGACACACTCGTATATTCAGAGTCTCCAAATGGTCACACGACTCCATGTAGTCATACATTACTCACTTACACACTCATGCATAAGAGCAAGACTCTGAACACCCACAGGACCAAAACTGCAGGCCAAATGTGTGTAGTGACTCCTTTTACTCAGATGAGTTTCCGCCTGGTATGGCGGCTAATGTGATATGATTAAAACTGCATTGCTCAGACACATTGTGATGGTTGACACACAACTAGAGGGTAAAAGGTCCCTGAACCGATCAAGCTGAACAGATCAAGGTAAAAATAGATAACACCTGTAAAGTGCAGATGCAGAGTCGCAGTAAGAGTGTGGAGGAAAACAGAACTCGCTAAACAGAGACCATGTAAATTTTATTTCGGTCAGTTCAGCTCATTTCTGGGGTTTTTGTTCTTTTTCAGACAAATATATCACCTGCTTGCAGCTCTGGATTCTGACACCAGTATGTGAGACCAGTTTAGTTGATTAATAATTTAATCAACAAAACCTTAATCAGCTACAGCTTTAATAACTTGAGTACATTTATGAATTTAAGAGTTGTACTTATGCATATACCATATTTAGCCATTTTCTGCATTCCTAGTGGAAAACTGATTTTATGTAAGATCAGCTTTTACAGCTGACTGTTACCAATTTGGTACAATTTGACTATAGCCCAACTTTCCTCTAAAAAAAGCTGTTGTGAGCAGGTGCTGTGCAGAGATATCAGCATGCACAAGTACCGGCATAGAGATGAATAGAAACCTGTGTAGTGCTGCCATTGCCTCCCCTTCATTCTCCAAACATAGCCCCCTCTCTGAGATGCAGCACGTTGAGGAGCCCATCAAGCTACTTGTGACCTTCTTCATCATCCCGATCAGTCAGAGCAATGAAGTGGCATTTGGAAAATAATGCAAGAAGTTCAATTTAGATCAACAGCGATGTTCAATGTAAAATGTGGGCAACATTTTTTAGTTCTAAATCAAGCTCTGCTGGAGTTGAATTTCAAAATGTTCTCCAAGCTTTTCTTCAATTTCTGCGAGAAAAATATCTGAGAAATGGAATGGCATGTGGTTCAAAATGTACCTTGACATCTGCACATACTGAAGGACACACAGTGAAGACAAAAGGCTTGAAGTCGCTTGCATGAATGACAGTAGATTAGTTTGTTTAATTTTGAAATATTACAATCAACACTAAACACCATAGAATCAAGATATTATTGAGGATAAAACCTGAGTCCATTAATTTTCCTTTCATAGAAACAGTTTTAAATATTTTCTGAATACATGAAAAAAACCTTCTGTTTGTATTAAATATGCATAGGGCCACTCATACACACCTTCATGATCATGAGTTGCTGATAAATTCCTAACATGCCAAAGCACCATGGTTGTGCTCATTCATGGTAATTTGCATTCAGAAACATCCACAATCATATATGGTCTGAAGCATTCTTACAAAAGTGTAAAGGCTGGAGTTTTCTTTTTTTTTTTTTTTTTTAAAACAATTCTCTCAATAATATACAGAGTTTGACTAAAAAACAAAAAAACAAAGAAAAAAGAAATGTACAAGAACAAAAAACAAGCAGTGAGTAAATGATTTGAAATATAATAATAAAAAATAAGAAATTAAAAAAAAAATAAAAAAGTTACAGCCCACAGATGAGCCTCATCTACAACTAGATGAGGACACATCACATCAAACAATTCTCTTTGGATGCTGTATGTTACGTCCCCTGGGAGGGGTGCAACCTGACAACCACAGAGGGAGACAAGACAAGTATAGAGGGGTGACACGTTTATTTACAGGTCTTGGATATGGCAGGATTATGGAACCTGTGGGAGAGGATGGGACATTTAGGCTGTGCCAAAATCAAAGAAAACAATAAAACAAAACGAGGCCTAACTCAGACTGTACCTGTAAACCAAAACAAAACCAAATAAACTCCTATCTAACTGATCTAATAACCAGCTTGACCAAAACGTTTACAAGGGGTGGCAACAGCCTCTAGCCCTATATGTCTATACAATGCTTTCTACGTGTGGAAATGTAAAGGGCGCCCCATCTTACCTGGTCCTCATGCCTGCCCACATACCTGTTCCACCATGCCATTAACAAACACAGGCAAAACAGAAGAGCCTGATGGCCTCCAGATGCTGCTCTTTTAAATGGTGATCTTTAGTGCTGATTGGAGCATCTGAATTTGAACCAGCCAATAGAGCCCAGGCTAGGCAGATCTCCACTTCAGCTACTTGGAACCACCTGGAGATAACAGGGATGACAAATTTGTACAAGTGATGCACGTAACACTGCACTTTTATTATGTGGATCACTTTGGTTAATGAATAGTTACTTGATTTCACTTGTGATTGACTTGCAGACGTACACTGCCAGTGTCTTTGCAAATACAGTTTTTCTGTATTTGATATCAGCTTGATGTTGATCATTCAAGGGAAGGTGGAATACAGCTCAATATTGGTCAAATGTCAGACCTGTCTACAACTTCATCTTGTAGACCAAAAACCTACTAAGACATTCACCAGAATAGTTCATATACCGTAATTATTTGACTGCAACACAGGTCCAAAATCAGGGCATAAATCTACCTGGATCTGTCTCGGTAAGCAGCATTTATTCAGATGCACTCTGTGCTCTCAACAAGCAGATCAGGTAACCAAAGATGCGCTCACAGCAGTGCAGAAGTTAAATAGTCTGTTGATGATGCTGAGAATGATTGGTGATGATAAGTTCTCCTCTGTCTCTCACAGGTATCTTGTAAGCTGTGAAACCAGCTACATATCTGATTACTAATTATTTCAACACATTCAAATAAAGCATGTGGATGCAGAGATTGCTGTACCAAAGTATTTGTGGTTTCGCTGTGGATTTATGCACTTTAAGTGCGAGTTGGTATATTCTGCTTTTAATTTGGAAATTTCCTCACTAAATATGCACAAATAGGTACAAGCACAGTTGATAAAGGAGGCGCTTATTTGCAAAAGATCACACTAAAGATTGAGAATGTTGAACATTTAGAAGTCAATCTTGATCAACCAATGCACTGGGTGAGACACACACGGAAAAGGTTGGTAAAAACTGTGTACACTAACTTTTAGTGGCACTCAATTAACCAAACATGAGGTTGTTACAGGGAGTTAGAGTACTGGTGTAAACTATGAACTCCACAGAGACAAGCTCCGGTGAGCTTCAAACCAAAACCTTAATTAGCAATGTAACCACACCAATAAATACATCACCATCCCATCCTTCTACCCAGCAGGTGATCAAATAGATCCTATATAACAGCATCATCTCCAGCATAGGTCTCATAGTTTAAAATATTGTGAAAGGTTCAACTGAATAAGGTGTCAGAGGCAGGCATCTATTATGTTGAGAAAAAAAAATCCTAATTCATTCTAAAAACAAACATCTGCATTTGCACGTCTGAGCAGATACTTATAGGAACACACAAAAAACCCCCAAAACATTCACTTTAACCAGCATAAATCCCTATAGGGATTAATATGGAATATGCCTTATTCATGCCAGGTTAAAGCCACTTTAACAGTTTTAAAACATTCACGTCCACCATAACTGGACAAGAATTTGCAAAGTAAATAGAAGCAGATTTTTTTTAAACATGGCTATAGATTACTGCAAACTATTATTTATGTGTGTAAAAAGTAACTTAAAAAAATGGTCTTTAAACCAAAATTAGAGTCTGTAAGTGTTACAAACTATTCCTCCTTTTTTAGTCAATGACATACTGTAACTTTAAAGGTGGAGTATGTAAGATTTTCAATATTTTCAAAATAAATTAAACTAAAAAAATAACTACAATCATAATTATATAGTTTTTTGAACATGTAGGTTCCAGTCTGTCCATATTTGATGTGTAATTAAATTACAAGTTTAATTAATGACAAATGACAAAAAGCACTTTTTTTTACTGGTAGGCAAACATTTAAGAAGGGTCTGTCATTTATTAAAGTTGTAATTTAACAACACATCAAATATGGACAGACTGGAACCTACATGTTTAAAAAAAAAAACCCATCTAATTATGATTGTAGTTATTTTTTTTAGTTAATTTATTTTTAAAATATTGAAAATCTTACATACTCCACCTTTAAGGCATCAGATGAAAGAACTGCATGTTCCTCCCGCCTCACCTGCATCTGTCATTCCACATGGCCCCATTATCATTTCAAAGACGGACAGTAGGCTCTGCCTCAGAGCAGTCCTTCCTTTAAATAACACGTGGATTTTAAATCAGGCTGCTCATGAACAGTCAACGAGAAGCTGGTTCATCATGAAAGATGCAATAGGAGAGGACACATCTGTAACACAGACAGGCCAGCTTGATGCAACATCTGATGATGCCAGGGAGAGATCAAAAGCTCTCCAGCAAGGCCAACAATGTGGCAACTCCTCATATTCAGAAAACTGCAGAACCAAAAGCAATTTCCACAGCTCTGTGGAAATCATCCATTGAAAATTGGTTTAGTGCATCAGTTTTTAGACATTTGCATTTCTAAATAGCTTTTTTTTGTGGTTATGTTTTGTCTGAACAAATCTTTCATTTAGAAATGGAGCTCCTCCTCAATTGAGCACGAGGTTGCTAAAGGTGTAATAAGCAAAAGGGGGGGGACGCACCTGTGAGGGGGTTTGCAGGGCCTTTTGGTTCTCACTGCTCTGTAAAAAAAATGCATGTGTGAGAAATACATATAAGGCATTTTAAACTTGTTTTATAACTAAATATAGTTTAATATGCTTTTTATATATTTTACGATTGCATTAAAAGTGAACGCAGGCTTTAGATGTCAGCCACTCTTTGTAAGTTGCATTACTGTAGCCTTAAGTTCTGTATTTGACAGTCAAAATGATGTTTTACTGCAACACAGGTGACCATATTAGACCACTGTCAAGTTTATCATTGAGTTAGTGACAAGTGTTAGCCTTGTGCAACATAGTTAAGGAAGAATAACAGATGTTATTTTGGGAGCAGGTGACTGATCTGGAGTGAAAATGTAACTGCAATGAGAGTGTGTCTTGTGAGGAACATGATGGTTTTCTGAACATGTCTTCACACCACCTGCATGAGATGTGCATCTCTGACAGCTCAAGTCACATTACATCTGCTTTCTCCTGCAGTTTAAAAGTCAATTAAATAGCAAAATGCAGAGTAAAAAAAAATGTGTTGATCATCAGCAAAACACTTCTCAGGGTGTAGTGTGTATGCGACATTTCACAAATACTGAAAATTTAGCTTAACTGTTTTAACAATGAAAGAGCTGCATGTGAGAGCTCAGACTGAAAGTGAAAGTTCAGAAATTTGAAAACTGAACAACTTTCATTAATTTACTTTTGGAGTATAATCACATATTTCTGTGTATGTGCTGTTAACAGAGCCATATGTGGTAAAACTGAGAGCAGATTACTGCAGCTTGGATCCAGAAACATCTTTGATGTAAATACAGTACCGGTACATATGCAGCTACAAAGCAATGCACATGCTATGTAGACAATCATAGGTTGGTTCCCCTCATGACTGTAAATACTGTCCAAAAAGAACTCAAGATACTTCAACTGTATCCTTATAACAATGGGGCAACCTGATACCATAATATCATAATTTAAACCTTGCTTTATTTTAAAGATCAACAATAAGGAATATGTTATTGTCACTGGCTGCTCTGTACTGCCAACAAACTTCTGCTAAAATATTCTAGTTTGCACACACATATTCCCACTCGCAAACTGGGATTGCAGAAGATCTGGGTCTATGTATCTACAAAACAAAACAACAATTTGGATTCTGAATTTCCAACTTCTAAAGTACACCAAATGCAGAAACACATCTATCATGACAAAGAAAACAAAATATAAAAAGAGTACTGGTCAGAATACAGATAAACAAAATGTAGGAGAGATGTTTGTGACTTGGTGTTAATTAGAGAAGTTGACATTTTTGGAATAATGGAGTCAGACATGTTTTGGAGCCCACACTTTTAGTGGGTGCAAACAAAGTGGGCATATCCTTCCAGGATTCACATGTAACATCCAATTTAGGATCAGCCCACAGATGTATTTTGGCCAATGAATAAAGGTCTTGGTAGAAGAAAAACCTTCCATAAACATCAGCTTCTGTTGATTGGTTGTTTTTATCTTCGCTTTAGACGTCTGTCTGTGTTCTGTCTAACTGAGATAGCTGATGTACTCTGATCATCAGTTACTGAGAACATTTCAATGAAACTATATGAAAGGAAGTAAAACAAAGTGAAAAGACTTCTATGGCACTTGTTTCTGACCTTTAATTAAGTTTCCACAAAAGCATGCTGATATGCTTTTGCATGGAAAGCCTTTGTCTTTGCTCATAAAACGTATTGGAACTGCTTTGTAAGCACTGCCATCAGTCCAGTTTTATCTCAGCTGCAGCACTAGCTAGACCGGACATCTCTGGGATTTTGTTTTAAGCCAGTTGCAGAATTTTATGGAAGAACTCCCACCCTGCACACATCACGACAGGGGAAGCCCATTGTGCATATTTACATACATCAAAATATTTAAACATTGATATATTCTGATGTCCATGGAGAAGACTGACAATCTCGCCAGCTGTGTGTCTGTTTTTGTCTTTTGGTTGGTGAAAGGTAGCTTCTCAAAATGAAATAACTTTTCCTTGTTGCAAAGAAATGCACTTTCAAAAGCATGTATATATAGAGTAATCAATATATTTATGCAACAGAAATCTTCTAAGCTTTACATGTATGCACATTTCTACCACTGACCTAAGCTTCAGGGTTCCTTCAGCTGAGAAAAGTGAACACAAAGTGTACACTGCATGTGTAGTATACATATGGGCTCAAGCTGACACACTTTACATCTTGGAGTTGTCTGACCCCCTTTTCCCCAGTAAATGATGATGTTGATCTTGACAGCATGCGTGCGTGACTGACATGCAGTCAAGCCCTGAGGTTTACGTTACGACCTTGTCTCTTCTCATCTCTTTGTTGTTCCCTGCAGCATGCCGGTTGTGTGTGTTTGCATGTTTAAAACATCCTGGTGTCATCCCGTATACAGCTGGGAAAGTTATTCCCCTCACTTTGCTTTAGAAAAGCTGAACAAAATGTTTTGGGACATCGTGAGCATCTGATGACAGCTAGCCTGGCAGAAAGGGTGTAGCAAAACTTTTTTTTTTAACTTGTTTTTTTTATCTTTTTATGTTGATTTTACAAAGAAAGGGAGTTGTTTGAATGTTTGTGTGAAGGACGTCTACTTCAGCTACACATACACATACATGCACACTCTGCTTGGCTGGCATAAGTCGATGAATAAACAAGATTGTGATCTTTGCATGTCACATCTGAGTGTCAGTCACAAAGGACACCGTGACAGCATCTGCATTTGTCAATGAATGACATTTAATAGATAAGGACAAGGATGACCCTGAACATCCCACGCTCACATTCACAAACACCACACATCCAAGGTTTCTTTTTGTGTCCATAATGTGACACACCATCTTCAACAGGATTGAACGCTGGAGGCAAACTTGTTAAGTAAGAAATTCCATTTTTAAGGAGACATTATTACGTATCCTTTCTGGTAGCACTGTGTTTTGTGATTTGATATAATTATCTGTTTGGTTAGTCATGGACACTGGATGTGTTTCGGCAACAATGCTAGTTAGCTTTGAAAAGTATCAGTGTTTGGCGAAAAACACAATTATGTGCTTTGAAAAACAGCTTCGACAGTACACCTATACTCCAATGGGTCTTAAAAAAAACCCAGCAGTATATATGAAGATTTGTACTGCGCATGGTTTTTATGGTATAATAGTGATCTGCGTGTAGCAGTGAAAGTAAAGCGCTCATGCCAATGTTCAACTTCTCTCAGAGAAACTCAGTTACTGCAGAGGAGGATGAGAACTGTTTAATCTAAAAATACCTGAGCAGTAAAACTTCATGGCTCAGAAGGATGTACATTTCATAACAATACCGTCTCGAACACTCAGACTTGCAAGTTTCATGTTTTGTTTTGTTTTTTTTTTTGTTTTGTTTTTTTTCTTTTTTTAAATGGGGGAAAAGATGGAGAACGGCACTTTTCTCGTGTTGCAAAAGTGTACATCTTATTACAGATTTGTGTTTATTTCATTTATTGATTGACTAAATCATTTATTGATTAAATAGCTGATATTTTCACTTGCATCCTGTCATTAAATGTTATTAACCAGTTTGGACTAATTACACATTTCCTTTGTTAGATTTGAAAAGATACATTAAACTCATTTGTCATTTTTTAGAAATATCTTTGCTAATGACTATTTTATTGAAAAACACAAAAGACAGGACACATCCAAATAGGAGTATGAGTAAAAAAAAAAAAAAAGAAAAAAAAAGACATTTTTCTTTAAACAATAATATCATAAACTACAGTATCAGTTTGACATAATTTCCATCAAAATTCTGTTAACACTAAATGCAACCATAAAGCTTTCTAGATTCATCCAGACTTCATTTAAATCCAGTGTTTGATATTAGCCAATTAATTTACAGTCACAATAAATTTGACTCCTTTGATTTCCCAACCATTTATTTTTTGTATTGCTACATGAATGCATTTGAATTTGTGACTTGCTATCATTTCTTGCTCAATCCATTCTATAAATCCATATTGCATAATGATGCATGCACCCTGCTTTATGGATGTTTTCTTTTTATTTTGATGTTTTTTTTAACCTTAACATATTACTCAACTCTCCACTGAAAACACTTTAGAGAAAAAAAAACAAAAAAACAACACATCTTCCACTTGTTGGAAAAATCTTGCAATTATGATATTGTGAGCCTCTAGAGGTCAGATGGTCAGAATAATGTTTGTAGAGAGAAGTTTTTATCTACTTCACAGTGTCTCTAAAATGCAAACATCTACAAGGGACTTTATTAAACCCCTGCTGGAGATTGGAGTCGTAAACCTCACAGAACTGTAATGAGGATGTTCCCAGAAGGGGTTGGGGGAAGGAAGAGTAAATAAGGGTGTGATTCTGACTTGAATGTTGGTTCACCTTGTCCACAGGCCGGGGTCACTGGTCCTCCTACAGCATGTAAAACTTTTGTACCTTCTCACTGACCTGAGTGTCTGTTACTCATTGGAAGATTCCTCCCCTTTGATCTGGCCTTTATACAATGCAAATAATTCATGATGATGTCAGTTAAAAATGGCAGCTGTATTACAAACTAAACGGCCAATGGAAAGAGAACAAAAATAAAAAATTACAACAAACTGAACTTCATAAACTTTCATGTGAATGTATTTATTTCAGAGATTATCCTTTTTGCTGGATTAGCGTCCTCATATGATGCAAAATGGATCAACTCTATCAATAACTAACTATAACTTCACCAATGAAAGTTACAAATGGTTCAGTCCTGCAAACTGGTTTATAAATATACAAGGTTATCTGATGACATTAATATAAATTATTTTAATCCACGGTGATGCAATACAACATTGTGTCCAGCGATCACTAATATGAAGGAAGATGATTAATTTGAAAGTATAAGTTAGTTATGATTAGGAAGTGTTAATAAAACTGTGGCCGCATGATAGAAGGCAAGGATATTTACAACTGTAGCATGCATGTAATATGTATATATATATTTTTTTTATTCTTGGGACATTTTAATGATATTCTGTGATCTGTTGTGATTAAGCCCAATGTCATAATTTTAATGCACACTTCTTATTGGTGCTTATGGCGCACAGTTTAAAAAACAACAACAAAAAAAAACAATATAGTTACAATATACTTTTAGTGTGAATAATCGGGGGTCATGAGACGAGCTCTGTATATGCAAGTTTTAAAAGAAAATTGAAATATTTAACACTTTGTTGAACCATTTGTTTACCCTCACATTTCCTGGATTAAAAGACAGCTTGATGGAATCCGCAACAAAAGGTCAGTTCACAGTCTGCCCAGAAGATTACAGTCTTTTGAAAACTGCCTTTTATTTGGATTTGATGCACTGACTGTGCTAAAAATCTGAAAATTTCTCCAAATTCTGTCCAAAGGATGATGTAGTCTTGGATTTAGATGGGTTTATGGGTGGGAACAATTTAAGAAACGTGAGCATTTTTACATGATCTGAGCTTAAGGATCTGGCAAGTTAACAGTTTTGCCTACATTAGAGACAATGAGCATGCATTAAAAAATAAAAATATTTATCTTCATTATCTGTTTAATGATGTCTTTTCTGACATTAGTAAAAACAGCAACACTGCTCGTACCTTGTTCGTTACTGTTGACAGGCTAACTCAGGGGTAGGCAACTCCGCTCCTCCAGTGCCACAGCCCTGCAAATGTTAGGAGCATCCCTGCTGCAACACACCTGATTCAAATCAGTGGCTAATTAGACTTGTGCAGAGTTTGATGTCAAACTCTGCACAAGTCTGCCAATTATATCTGATGTGTGCCAGATGTGTTGCAGTAGAGAAAGTCTTAACATTTGCAGGACCGTGGCACTCGAGGACTGGAGTTGTCTACCCCTGGACTAACTAATCCTCCTGTATTAGTGACCCAAAATGTCTATTCATCTGTGTCTATAAAGAGTTTTCTTCTTCACTTTAATGACAAAATTAAAAAAATTTGGCAAATCAATCTGTGCTTCTATACCAGGGACAGGACATATGCCATCACTGTGTCTACTCAAAGGGTACATCATCACCATGACACACTTCTCTCCAATCAGCCCTAAAAACCTGAATGTGATGATTTGCCATGTGGAAACCACCACTTGCTGCTGGGTGCCTTGTCAACAGGGTTTTTAAGAATGTTTCATAAAGCATAACCTCAGATATTTTACAGATTGTACATGTCTCTGCTTTCAGCTGTCTTTCCGCTGAAGCTAAAAACAACCGTCATCACAGCTGAAAGAGAAAAAGTTAGACTTGTCACTTATGAGCTGCTGCAGGGTGATGTCAAACCTCTCATTTCTTAGTAAGAATATAGAAAAAGTTGTTTCTCAGCAGTTTACACAACTTCCTGACACTAAATAACTGCTTTGATATCTGACAGGTTTTCGGCCACATACCAGCCGGCCACTAAAACTGCTCTAATTAAAGTCCTAAATGACGTCCCTAATTTTATCATCCAACTACTGGATGCTATTCAGATAATGCAAAACAAAAGTTGGACTATTGTCTGTATGGTTATTTCAAATTTATCTAGGTTGGTTGCCTGCAAGATTAGGCTAAAACTGCTGAGCTGAATTGTAGGAGGCTTGTTCAAAGGAACATGCAGATATGAATTACCTTCTGAGTAACATGAGACATTAGCCCTGGTCCAGGAATATCCTCTGGGTACATTTTTAGTTTGTCCATTTTTGCTTGCTTTATTAGATGCTTTATTAGAGAATGAGAGTAAAAAGGTAGCAAATAAAAAAGAAAAAAATACTGCTGAAAGAAAAAGAATGCCTCAAAATGTAAAAGGCACAGAAAAGTGACTCAGTTTGTAGACAAACAGAGGGAAAAAAAAGACATGCAGAGACAAATAAGATGCTATGAAATGCCTTCGAGTCATGAGGGTTATATCCATTTCACATGCCACCAGACAGCGATACAGCTCCAGCCAGTGAGAAACCAACACATGCTAATTTCCAGTTAGGGAGCCTGTCAGTTTTCTGGAAATGCTGTCTGAAACTCATTTGCATAATTTCCTGTATAGATTCCCACCAGCCATCACTGGGAAACACTCAATAGCCAAAGCAGACCCTGAGTTCTTGATGTTGCATTAGAGTTTGTTGGGCAGCCGTTACTCTCCCACCACAATTTCCGTTTGCAAAATTTCATCATCTTGGCCATTGGCCAATGGCTACGAACATGATGTTTTTAAATTTGGAATTAACGCATTTTCCTACGAGTTTATATGAAAATAATTCCAAGTGAAGGTTTACATGAAACACGTCCTTAATTCCTGTTTAGAGTGGCGGGTTGGAAAGGGTTCTGATTGGACAGAGTGTACACGTGACGTATGACATATACCGGAAATAAAGATCCTTTCCTGCTTCTCGTCTTTTCAGTCGTAACTTGTAAAAAACTACACAATAAGTACCAGTTTTGCCGCTATTTTTATTATATTTGAAGTACCAGCTCAAGACGAGCATACTACTACACTTTTTGCAGTAACTGAGAAGGAGAAGAAAGATAGACCACCAAACATGGGAGGCAAAACAACGCGTGTCATCAGGACAGGACAAGGTAGCAAGCATGCACAGAACGACCAGAATTCACTTAGAGCTGAATTATAATTTACATGACAGAAGAATTAAATAGTTCAGAATTAAAATGCAAATAAACCAGCCACTTACATCAGAATTAAGTTTAATTCCAAATAGAATTTTGCATTAGGAATTAAATGTTTACAAGGTCGTTTTTTTATCAGCTTAAAGTGGAATTAACTTTTATTTGGAATTAAAACTCCCATGTAAATGTAGCAAATGTTTCGGTACTTGTAATTGTAAAAAGGCAATAATAACAGTGTCAGATAAGGCCTGAATGGACTTAATTTATAGAGCCTTGTTGGTAAAAGCTTGGTACCACATACATGCATTTAACACACATTGTCATCCACATCCTATGCTATTAGTGTCTATCGCAGAGAGGGAAAGAAAAAGAGGAGGAAATACAAGTAATAAGAAGCTGAGTGATTTTTTTAATACGTTTTTGAATGAATTAGTTGTTATCAAAAGGTTGTGGTAGATGCTCCAAGATGCAAATGTGGCCTATGGAAATCTTTTTGACATGACAACTGCAACAAAAGCAGCTGTTCCCAGAGCTCCCTGAATGTCTGTCAGAGTATGCCACCTTATTCATAATTGGTAACCCCAATACAGCTAAATCACTGTCATACCCTCATAACAAATGCTAATTTAGACATCCAACAACAGCTGAGTATGTCATTATAATCAAAAAGGCAAAAGAAAGTTGTGAGATGGTCAAAATTGAAGTTGACTGTTTTGTATGATGCCAACCTGAGACCATGTAGTTGCAACTGGATTTTGCTTTAGAACTGTATAAAATTGAAGAGCATAAAATTGGTTCTACAGTTTTCTTGATAAAAACTGGATTGTTTATTGTCTTTGTGTCCTAAAACTCCCCTTCACCCCCTATTTGGCCAGCAAAATTCTTTTGATGTATTTAGAAATTTGTGCGTGGAAATTTTGCACGAAGGATCATTTTGCACAAATAATGCAAACAGAATATCTCTTGATAAAAATACCAGATTCTGTGAATTAGCTTTTCAGACAGGTAATGACAAATTGAGGATATTTGGCCTTGAAGTCATTCTTCTATCATTTTGTGCTTACTAACTCCTCTGGATCAATGTTGGTTGATAAATTGGCTAAAAATCTTCCATTAGTATCTGGCTGTTGGGTCTCAGTTGAGTCACATTTGCTGACATTGCCTGAAAGACTTTGTCTAGAAACAAAAATAATGTATGAATACTTTACCATATTTAATTCCTCATTTTTAAGGTTACTATTCTGTTTTATTGCAGCTGTGTTCATCCAGATGGAAGTTGGAGATTGCAAGACGAACAAAGCAATCATACACCAATAGACTTATCCAGCTCAAACATGTTAAAACTGAAAAAGTAGTGAAAATTTATATCTAGTTGGAGATTTTCCTTTCTCAACATATGACTGCACATCAATTGTGTGTAAACAATTTCCAAAAGATAGTTCTGAGAGCATCCTTGGAACTTTACTTTATATACATTTATAAGCTATCTATGCAATCTCTGTGCTGTCTTTACGTATACAGCATATTGTATGATCCTGCATATTTTTTGCAGGTAAATAAAAGAAGATATTAGCAATAAATAAATCATTAAACTGTGAGAGAAACATTGCTTACATAAAAAGTTGGAAGCAAGGATAAGTTCTAAGGCAACAACTGCTTTACATGAGTGACAACATGCTGGCAATAAATGCTCCAGGAGGATAGATCAGAAACTAAAAGAGCCAGGACTCTGTCTTACAGATCACAATCAGAGGCAGTAGGCTATATGTCACATGATGTACTGAGGACTTCCCTTCCATCTCTCTGCCCTTTATCTTGTAGTCTGGTCTCTCTTACCTGTCCTCTCCACCCAACTTGGGTGTTAGCTCTCAATAAGCTCGTATTGATGAGTCTGTAAAGGGCCCTGAGATGACACTGTTATGAAGTGGTGCTACACAAATAAAGCTGAATTGAATTTAATTGAATCTCAGGATCAGTGCTGAAATAATGACTTACTTTAACTATAGATACAGTACCAGTCCAAAATGAACACAATTTCCAAATAGATTTAATGGAAAAGTTTGTCAAAACTTTTGACTGGTAGTGTATATAATAAAATATAATATATTCATGAGTTTATTTTTTTATATATCATTTTGTTTAAGCATAATTTAAAATCAATGTCTGACTTTCATTGGTTAAATTCCAGAAATTTGATTACTTTTGTCATATTCAAATTATCTGTGACCATTGTTTTTTTTTCCCCATTGACCGAAGGGTACTAACAATTTTGTCCACATGTGCAAGTGTTACACAGGTTTAATTTGGCAATTATTTCGGACATGTGTCCGAGATGGCGCCCTACTTTAGTAGCCCTCATACCAATTATGATTCCAACTTAAACATGAGCAGTTTTTAACAGTAGTTTCTGTTTTAAGCTCTGGTAAATAGTCAGCAATTATGAGCACAATCATTTATATGATGCACATAGTTACACAGACTGGCACACTCTCACAAATATACAGCTAACTGCATGTCTCCCAATGAGCATAGGCTGTGTTCCTGACAAAATGAGCTAAATCTATCAAATATAACATCTCCCTCAACAGGGCTGTAAAGCTTGATTTAAATGCTAATGCCTGACAGATTAGTATTCACACATGCAGTATATTTTCTACTGTTTGACTGTGCTCACAGCAGGAACATGTCAGTGTTCCTCTGCAGCCGTTGCTCAATGGTCTGACTACATTAGGAGGGGAAAAAAAAAAGGCTCAAATTTTGTTTAATGATGTATTACTACATTTGAATGCATTTCATTTAACAGAGCCCACCTCTTGGGAGGTCAGGGATCTGGTTCAGTAAAATAAAACTGCAACAGTGCAGGGTTGTCAGTGATATTTGAATGTATACCTGCGAAAATACTGTAGCTTGTCTGCAACAATCACTAAAAATGAAATGAGTGAACCAAATCATTGCGTATGCTACATAAACACAAAGTTATCACTTTATTGTGACTTTTTTTTTTTTTTTTTTTTTTTTTAGTGACTGATCTTTTTTCCAGGTGGATCAGCTGGTGGGGAAATGTTGATGTGTGCTTGAGATATCGCAATGTTTTTAAAGCTTTTACAGTTATCAAAAGAGGAGAAAAAAAAAAAAGTTACAAAAACTGCTTGATCCCAAATTCTAAAAAAGTTTTTAATACACATTTTATGCATTTTGAAGTGCAAATAAATTTATCTTAAGTCACATATGAAATTGTTTTGTTTTTGATTTTATATTTGCTTCAGTTTTGATTATTCCACATTATCTTACACGGAGCATGAGAGCTGGATAACTTTACCCGACACTTATCAAAAGCACTGGCTGCCAGTAAGTTCAGGAGGCCAGAATTTTAGACACACAGTAACTGTGGCACAAAGAGAGAGATGTGAATGGATGTTTGGACTTGAAGCAAATACCAGTGATAAACAGATGGAAAGTGAATATATTTAATAGTGGAAATGATGATGAATATCTGGGGAATGGGGCAATACCAGGAAAGCCACCAAAACGGAGAATGGACCTCTGTGGGACTGGGTGTAGGACCAAAACAGTCATTAATATTTTCTCCAGAATGATACTTCCAAAAATCTTAAACTCACACGGATTGGTCCAGAATCAATCCAGAAGGGGGCCAGAGGCAGAGGCAGAGGTCAGGGTCAGGGTCAGGGTCAGATGGGGGAGGGTGGACAGAGAGCAGTGTTCGGTCCAGGTCCAGGTCCAGGTCCAGGTCCAGGTCCAGGTCCAGGTCCAGGTCCAGGTCCAGGTCCAGGTCCAGGTCCAGGTCCAGGATACAGACTACAAAACAGTCTTGAGCGCTGAAGACAAATAAGGTTTACAGACGATCTGGCAAAGAACAGAGGGTTGCAAGGAGCTTAAAAGAGGAGTGGAACAGGTGAAGTGGATTGAGTTAATTAGGTGACAATTGTAGTCCACAGGAAGCATGCCCAAATAAGGCATGAGTCAGCGAGGCAGACCAGAACCATGACCACCAGAAAGTGAGAGGAGCTAAAAATCAGTGCGGCAAGTTTCCCCACTGTTCACGTTCTTTGATTTCTTCATTTGATCGTCTTTGCTGCTGCCTTTATAATTAGTTAACCTACAATATTTGTTGAAATTCAGCATATTGGAACATTATTATATTCCAATATTCCATATTGGAATATTGGAAAATACACTCTTTCGCCACAACTGATGACAACCTGACGTAAATAACGAGAAAGGCACATAATAATTATAATAATAATAATAATGCTGATAAATGTCAAGCTCGGATTTTATAAATCTAGTTCTTGTGAATTTCCTCCATGTCCCTCCAAGTTGACTTATGAGGATCTTGTCACTTGGCAACAAGCTGAGGTTTTGTTTCCACAGATGCATTTCAGATATTATTGTTTCAGATTGACTTTTAACTAGTCTTTTGTGATCCACTTTTTATTTGTTTAATTCTGTTGAAAGCGCGTGGGGTAGAAAGTTGAGAAAGGTTGAACTTTTTAAAATTTCCGTCACACCGCAGAAGTGCCAGCCTACTTTAATTGCAAGACAACAATTTTAAGTGCTCATCAGCCTGCAAGAATTAGCTCAACACATTTGTGTAAATCCCCTTTAATAATATTTGCTGAAATTTGTTTTTCATCGTCAAATAATACCACTGCTGCTGCATCAAAGCACCAACACCAAAGGATTGCATGTGCATTAATCTAAGAGATGCTTATTGATGTAACAGCAGCACTTAATATGTAACGATTATTCTGTGTATATGTTGTCAAATCAATGGAGATGTTTTAATTTAACTTTAGAATTGTGACTGTTTTTTTTCTGAGTATTTTTTCCTTCGTTTTGTTGGTGTCTGTGAGACGGTAAGCTACCTGAAAAAGAGAACAAATATCCATGTAATATTGTAAATTTTAGCAAAATTCAATTTAACTTTACCTGAACTTTGACCATTAAAAAAAAAAAACAAAAAAAACACTTTTT
This sequence comes from Telmatherina bonti, assembly GCF_933228915.1. Lineage (NCBI taxonomy): Eukaryota > Metazoa > Chordata > Actinopteri > Atheriniformes > Telmatherinidae > Telmatherina > Telmatherina bonti. Next base: position 15,416,703 of record NC_136626.1, read on the forward strand.
GGGCAAAGAAACAGATTCCAGATATGATGTAAGGAGCATCTTTATGTTGGAATTCATGAAAAATACATGAAGGTCTTAGTTTCTCCCTTTGTAGTAGGAGAGCACACAGTGCTGGTTTTCTTTCGTTGACACCTATCACAAATTTAAAACTTCATTTCTTCTGAAGTAGGAAAAACTCCGGCTCCTCTGGCTGAGTCCCCCTGTGGACGTTTTCAAAGAGAAGACCTGTGATGTCCATTGCTCTACGACTTACATCATATTTATTCAGTTTTTTTTTTCTGCTCATCTTCGGTTAAAGCCACTATATGCTGCTTTTTAACTATCATAAGAAAGAAAAGGGTTGGGTTGGGGTTCTGGGCTAAATGAACGACTTATAGTTTTAATTTCCCAGGCCTCCTTTTTGTGTGCTCCTTATCATTTTCTCTCTGTCTCGTGCTGACTCTTGCCATATGGAGGGTGGTATGGCATCATTATCCAGGGAAAGGCAGCCATCCAGTCAGAGAAATCCACAATTAGGACAAGAATAAGTGGAGAAGCATATTTCTGTCTGCTAATGAGCTTTCCAGTAGATTCTGATTAGGCAGCACCATTTGCCAAAAAGGAATGTTACTGCCACTGTGTTTTTTCTGTTTACGTAAACCCCCATTTATTTATTTCTTCCTTCAGCTTATCGGGACTACAGTGCGGTGCAAGCGCCTTTGGTGGGCTTTGAAAAAAACTGACAGACGTGGAAAGACAGCCAATTTGATTCATGAGGAGATTTAATGGAAGACACAGCGAAGCGTGAGAGCATCTATAATGTACCCCCAGAGACTCTTCTTCATATATTCACCCCAACTGCTGACAAACAGCACAGAGCCGTAACAGACAGATCATATATTTTACAACCTTTAAGGAGCACCAAGGGTGGTCACTTAGCTTGTGGAGACAGACCAAAACTCCACCTTCTTCCAACTCAATTTTGGTGATCAAACATGTGAATGTTAAAAACAGGTTAATCTGCACACCCTGTCCAAATGCTGCATGCTGTTTCTGCTTCTTGTAAAAAGAAATGAAAAACAAAATATCAAATAATAACATGTAACTGGTTTCTGAGGGCCCTTTTACTGAAAAAGATATTATATAACTTCTTGTTGTAGACCTACATTCGAGTTTTTAAAGCTGCACAGCTGCAATTACTTTCATTAGAGTGTATTTTGTGTAGTTTTGTATCCTGCTGGTGTCAAAGGACATTAAAAGACATTTAATAGTGCTCCCTGGTGCCAACAGATTTCCAAAAATAGTCTTACAGTTTGTCATAATGATGTGATTTGCATTGCAAAATACCTGCTGAATCTTCCTGGATTCTCAACACCTCCACTGTAAGCAAAAAGTCACTGAGTTCCTGATTTACAAATAACTTCTAAGAAGCACTGAGGAATTCTGGTTTTCCTCTTGCAATTTTAAGCAAAAACAGAGACATTCATACCTCTCTAGTGCAGACCAAGTCACAGATTAATCTGTGATCTTTTTATGAGAAAATCTGCAGTATCTTTCTCACCAGCCTTGAAGAAACCACTTGCAGAAAACGTGCACAGGAAGTAGAATCCTTGTCATCAGTTTTAAGTGGATTAAACTAATTTAACTGCATTTTTCGCGTGTGAAGTACTGTTGTCCAAGAAATCCTGCTTAACTCAAAGCTCATTTACCCACTTGCTCATTATGCCATAATTACACAATGGAGCGTTTTGCTTTGTATGTCTCCGGGGTATTTTCTTCCACGGCTACAGGGACTTTTACTGAGACAATAAGAAAGACAAAGGAGCCAATAAACCTGACGAAACATATCCAATCTGATATGAAAGCTAGAAGGAGCAACTAAATTGGGATGCTCCTGCACTCTCGATATTGCAGCAGGGGTGTCATCTCTGGGAGCAGGGGTTGTCTTTGAATCTCACAGCAACAAGGAAGACAATGGATCAGAGGTGGTGAGAGAGCAAGGAAGGGGAAGCCTAGCAGGGGGTACCCTCCCTCAACCTTCATCTACAGGATGCCAAGATGTGTGTACGGTAAAAAAAAAAAAAAAGAAAAAAATGATGAAGATAAGAAGGACATATTGATGATAAAAGTAAAAAGAAGAAAATGAAAAAAAAACAAAAAAACACCACAAAGGTGCATCTACAGAAAAGGGACATATTAAATGCTTTATGTGTATTCAGTGTTGCTGGGACTGCATTATTTAACAGCTATCATTAGCCTGAGCCTAAAACAGACTGAATCAATAGTGGGGGCTAAAGCAGTTGCTCCACAGCAGAGGAAAATGAGGAGATATGATGTGAGGGGGGGGAGGGAGGTAAATTCATTCAGATATAAAACACTGCTGTTGATGTCAGGGATCACCTGTTATGCGTTAATATGCCCTGAAAGCAGACTTGTTAAACTGAATATTGATCTTAGTATGTTAGTCTGTGTGATATTGCGCGTCTTTGTCTGCAGGATGCTTTGTTTTTCTTTTTTTTTATCTCATGAAAATCACCTTAGAGTAGAAATCAAAGCACTACACTGCTGAAATTTAAATGCAAGTTGCTAATTAACGACAAAAAACACAAAACAACAAAGCATTTAAAATAAACAGCTTTGTAAAGAGGTTTAAACCACTAGCTAACCAGTATGATTGGTTTTCATTTCAAGAGATTATGACAAACCTGTCACATGCTATTATATTCATTTTTACCTTCAATTGGCCTAAAATATTGAACATCTGCTGCAGTGCAATCCAATGATGGCAATATTACTGTGACTGAGTCCTGAAAAGAGTATGCGTGATCAGTCAGGACTGATTGAAATAAAATAAAAAAAGGGAAAGCAGGATGGACGGAAAGGCGGAAGGATCAAAGGACATGCTTCGAATGTTTCAAAGGAAAGAACATATAGAAAAGCATTAAGATGGAAACAGAGAACAGGAAGCAAATAATGGACTTATAAGCAGGTGGAGGTGAAGCCCACACCTCATGGTGTCACTTAAATTCATGAGGAGACAATGTTTGGCCAGCAGGAGATTTCCTTTAGTTGGCAAATCACTGATTCATGAAAACAAAAATGTAACTGTGGTCATAATCCATGAGAAACAAGGAGCAGCAAAGGAGCAAAAGCCCTGTTTATTCTCAGATACATCAATGATCCTAAACCAACAATCTTTTCTTGTATTTGTCATTTCCCCCTTTCCCACCATCATACTTTAATTCTGCTATTAACGCTCCAAGCTTTAGAAAATTAGCAATCTGAGCATAGTCTTATTGACTGATGTTACTTATAGATCAAGAATACACTTCAAAATTTCCTTCCAGTATCATGTGAAACCTGTTTCTACCTTCCAATCTAAAAATATCTCCAGGCTGATAGATTTTCTGCTCCATATTTGATTATATCTCACTATGTCTTCATATCTTTCTCGCCCACACCCATGTGCAAAAATATCAGCAATTCCTACGTGATAGATCAGGTACAGTGTGTGCCATAATGTAGATCAAACATGATATTATTACTGTTCTTTCTCCAGCTCTGGTTCAGCGGGATGCTGGGGATGTTCAGATGCTGCAGAAGCTTAAAAATGGCAGATTTGGTTATTTTTTTAAACACCACACAACACAGGGATTGAAAAAATATAAATAATCAATCAAAAGTCAAATATGGGGATTGGTTTTTAAACTTCTTGAAGTTTTTTTCTTGTTTTCTCTCTTTTATATACACACACACAAAATATTAATACATTATGTATATATATATATATATATATATATATATATATATATATATATATATATATATATATATATATATATATATATTATATATATATATATATATATATATATATATATATATATATATATATATATATATATGCATATACATATACATATATACATATTTTGCACAAATGTTCCTGTACACTATGCCGGCTATATACATATATATATATATATATATATATATATATATATATATATATATATATATATATATATATATATATATATATATATATATATATATATATATATATATATATATATATAGTGTACAGGAACATTTGTGCAAAATATGGACTGGAGACCCCCAAGTCCCCAGTGGGAAACTCCCCCTAAGGTGGGGAGAGAATAAGAGGGCTAAGATCCTCTGGGACTTCCAGATCCAGACAGATAAAATGGTGGTGGCCAACCAGCCAGACATAGTGATCATGGATAAGCACCAGAGGAAAGCCGTAGTGATGGATGTATCCATCCCCAATGATGGAAATATCAGGAAAAAGGAGCATGAGAAACTGGAGAAGTACCAAGGCCTCAAGGAACAACTGGAGAAGGCCTGGAGGGTGAAAGCAACAGTAGTACTCATAGTGATTGGAGCATTGGGGGCCGTGTCCCCCACACTGGAGAAGTGGCTCCAGCAGATACCTGGTGAAACATCAGACATCTCCATCCAGAAAAGAGCAGTCCCAGCTAAGATACTGCGTGGGACCCTCAAGCTCCCAGGACCCTGGTAGAGAACCCGAGCTTGCGAGATGAATAGCCACCTGCTCTACCCTTGGGGAGATGGAAAGGGTGGGGGAGGGAGGAGTGTTTTTTTATATATATAATAATTGGCCATGGTCTTAACACACAAGGGGTTACCTAACATAATAAAATGTCACCAAGAGTGTTGGTTTATATTTTGGCCAAAATTACAGTTCATCTACTTAAGCAGGTTTTGTTCCATGTGTCGTAGCTTCTCTAATCAAATACTCTTTAAGGATTCAGGTTAAACACCCATGTAAATGGCAGGAAATAAAAAAGGGAAACTGCCAGCTTAATGGCCCCTGCCTTGCACTGATAACTACCAAGGTGTCTCCTGCTCTTTGAAAGAAGATGGATAAAGCTGCTAAAGCCTTTGTGTAAAGGCACCAAAGCCCAAACATGGCCCAGTATCTTTATTTTTCTCTCTTTGAAGTGAATTGACATTCAGCTCAAGATGAAATTCGAAAACACACCTCACTTCTCAAACTCCTCCGACTCTTTATATGAAGTCGGAAGAGCCCCATTGTCCTTGAGAATCACTAACAGGTTGTCTGTCTTTTGTATTTTGTCACTGAGGAAGAGGCAGGCAGAGGAAGACCTGCTGGGAGGTCCAATGGTGGGGGCCAAGGGGTCTGTCTAACTCCATCTCTGCAACAAAAATGTTAGTAGATGAGCAGAACTCTCAGCAAAACCGCAGGACATTGAAGAGAGTGCGGGAAAGAGGAGGGTGTGTGACGAGAATGCCAGAGCACCATGTCACTGCTGATGACAGTCAATTTGTCTGAGAGTCAAGGGGCTTTGAGAGGCACACTCCACTGCAGGCAGCAGCTGAGCCGGTGCTATCAATAAGAGGGGTACTTAACTGTTTTTCATGGACATACTATACAGCACCATGCACATTGGAAATGCTATCTCCAAAGCAACTTTACCCTTTCACCCATACATCCATTTGTGGACTCCTCCTCCATCAGTGCAATTTAGAACATCTGCAAAGCAAATGTAGCTTCGTCTTGTTTAATCGCTGCATGAATAAAAAGGAAGGAGGAGGTGTTTGAATAGTTGAATGAATAAAATTTCTCACTTTATGTTCAACCATTTTGCTTTAATATGCTTATACAGCAGAGGACTGGATTTCAGAAATAAGCACCACAAAGTTTATTTTATTTATGAAGATATCTGATTAAGTTTATCTGGTATTGAAATACACATGAGAATTTGGAGACTTAGAATATTTAGCATGAAAGCTTTGTCATCCTCTGCGACACCTTTAGTCTGGCTTCTTGGATTCTTTTTTCTTCGAATTTAGTCAAAAATATTATTTTCCTCAAGGGCTGTTGACTTCAATGAATAAATAATGTCCACATTAACAGAAAAGAAATACACACTCTTAATGCAAGAGTTCTGCAACACCCAGATTAACACTGTTGCTTTCATGAATTGAAATTCACTTTTACTTCTGCCTTTCTTTTTTATTTACAAAATTATAACTTAGATCTTTAGAGTTCATAACAAACCATTGCAACACAACTTCTTAGCTTTTGTGCCGATACCCATGTGTTCATTAAAACTTACATTGATTTTTTTATTTTTCTCTTTTTTTTTTAGAGATTTTAAATGAAAGGCTTTTGGATAGCAGCAGTTCCCCTGAGTGCTGCAGCCTCTGGAGATATCTTCCTTTCATATCATTCTTTTGGCCTCTTTTGTATTTCTTCTTTGATACAGATGGGTCAGTGTGACCCATGCTTTTCACCTGACAAGGAAGGTGCATGGAAGACTCTGCTAAACTGGAGGTAGTACAGACTGAACCTGGTGGTAGACCAGTAAGCTTTTTTTTCTTTCTTTTTTTATTCCATCTGATGATTTTTATCTCTTTTCAATCCTGCCATGATTGGTTTCTGTTTCACATTAAATGTAGTTCAGACAGCATATATCTTAAAGGCTTAGGTTTCATTACCTTTCCAACAATGCAGCAAACTGTAACACAACATCATCCCACATGGAAACATACGGTGAGATTGATAGAACACATCTGACTGTCATAGTCTTCTCTCAGTCCATTTCTTTAGATGCCAATTGGTCTCAGATGGGTTGTGTCACATTAACGTTCATTTCCAGAAGCCCAGCTGGCTCTGGCCCGCCAACACCTTTGAAATCTGATCGCCCAACCCTTTAAAAGCTAACAACTAAAGTCTCTGGGTGGGTCACTTCTGTCTATGGCTAAGTATGGACTCATAGGTTACTGGCACTTTGCCACCTGAGGCCTTTAGCTTTAGATACTGTGTGAAAATACACATACATGGGCTTGGAGACAGTCTAAATAAAGTCTATGGGTGGAGAATTTTTTTGTTACTGGATAGAAAAGAAGTGTGTAAATATTACATAAATGTCAAATTATTCAAAGTTGTATCATCTTGTGGAAGAGGCATTACTTTGTTGAATGGAAGTACCCTAAACGTGTCCTGTTGGATGTGACTCAGGCAACATGTGTAACCAGGTAATGCCCTTGTGCACTTGCAGTCTTGCTTCTTTTTGTTGTCCTTCTGCTTTGTCATATTCCTCTGCAGACTGTAGATCAACTTTAAAGTGGTGTTTGGGTATTTTTTTTACTGGGATTTATGGTACAGTATACTATGCACGTCTTCTTTCCAACACATTGTGTGCTCATGCATGCTCACCATCTCCTTGTTTCATTGTGAGGACTCGTCATTCATTTCAAGATTTGGTTAATTTCATTTAGTTGCACTTATTTAATTAATTTTTTTTCATCTGACTAAAGAATATTCAACCAGATTTTTATTTCTTATTTTTCCCTTAGGCTGTCAATGCAGTTCACACTGAGCTTTGATTTCCATACATTACTCTTCTGCCAAGTCTGTTTTTCAAAACTAGATAGCACATGAAGCACAGGGTGGATGCCAATGCAGCTCTGATTAGCAGAACTATGACTCTTTCCATACCCCCTGATTACGGCTGCAACTATGCTTCTGCTGATTGTGTGGTTATCAGTCTTTTAGCATCCTATTTTTTTCCATTTCAGTGAAGATTCAAATGTCTGCTCAATGTGTTTTTTTCATAGAGGACATGCAAATATACTGAAACCCTTAAAACAGAGAGGAAAAGTTCTTAACTATGAAAATAACTGGGAATGACAGGTGCACTCAGTTTTGCATCATTGATAACATGTTGTATGACATGCTAATCAGTAATCCCAGATTTGCTTTTGGTGTGCAGATTTTAAGCTTTGATGCCTTCATATTTTAATTTAATATAGTCTTTTTGAAGTTGGATTTTTCAGAAGTTCAAACTTTTTGCATGTCAACTAAGAAATCATACAATCATAGTTATTAAGAGATGATAAAATGTTTAATCACTTCACATGCGGAAGCAATATTTTGCATCGAAAAAATCATGTTTAGTTTAGTTCACTTTATTGAATGTGATAATTACATCACCTTCAAAAACCTGATGTTTTTTAAAGTGAAACCAAACAAAAGATAAAATCACATAAGTAGGCTCACACAACTATAAAGCACAACAGACATTGAATTAATTTAATTAATTATATGGATTAAACATATCTGCAGTTGTGCTCATATGTATTCATCTCCTTTCATTAAAGAAAAGGCTGAATTTACAACAGTCACTCAAATAACTGGAGACTTAAAAAAGGAACAATAACTAAAAATTTGCAAAAATATAATTTAGCAATATAAGACACTGTTTTTTCATTTAATTGAGTTGAAGAAAGAAAAACAAACAAACAAACAAATTGGTCCTGGACAAATTAGAGCATTTTTCTGATGAACAGTGGGACAAAATACCTGTCAACAGGTGCAGAAGTCTGACTGAGAGGAACAGAAAACACCTGACTGGAGCGGAAACATTAATGGATTGTTCAACAAAATATTAGTTTATGAATGATGAAATATGTAATAAATTATCTTATTTGTTTGCTTTTAAAAAATATTTCTATTGAACCAGAATTAGAAAATAATGTCATGATTTTCATAAAATTTTTATGATATTTTAGTCAATTTCAGCTTATTTTACGAGCACAACTGTATATGATCCGTGAAATCCCAGACCCTTCAAAGAATGACTGGTGGAATGAAAAGTAAACATCAGCTCAAACACTCTTTGTTTTCCAGAAGATTGTCTATAAATTAGGTGAACTAAATTTGTGCTTGTGGAGAGCCTCTGAATCAGCCCGAGTAGCATCTTCTGCTCACTGCTCTGGGTATTTTGGAATATGCTTTGTAGGAGATCAGTGTCATTTTTCACTTTATTCAGTTTACATTAAAGCTGTTCTATGATGTCTCCTGCTGGAACCTTCAGTATTGCACACGGATGAGTCATGTGGTTTCACAGATACCCCAAGCTGTAACTACAGAATGCAACCAGAAGGGTGCACACTTTTCATACCATTTTAGTGCATTTTGGCTTCCTGGTGGAAAACAGCAGCTCTGTTCATCCCAGCACTCCATCAGCAGTAAGAGTATGTGTTGCTGAGGAAGTAAAAACAGTGGAACTATTTGTAAATCCCAAACTAAACATGGCATGATTCGCTCTTAACAGTGTTAACACACTTACCCCAACTCGTACTAAATGAGAAGATTGATGTGTTTTCATTTTGTAGTTCAAGTTTACGCGCTGAGAGGCGGAAATTTCAAGAGAGGCAAAATACCCATGAAATATTTAAACCTTATAATGAATGTGAGCAGGAGTAAGACTCCCTGGTAATATGAAAATACCATTCTTTAAGTCTCATTCTCGACCTACTATCCCTGAGGCGCGTGCGTAATTAGTCCATTTGGAATAAGTCAACATATTTTACCGCTTAAAAAAAAAAAAAGGAAGAAAAAGAAAAACCCGATAGGCGAATAACCTCTGCCTGGCTTTTTCTGCAAATCATTAGTATGTAACTGTTGGTTATGATGACTAAAGAGAATTATTTATAATTATAATGCTTTAGAATAAAAACACCATTTTGGGCTGTGCAGATATGTGCAGACAGGTGAGATCCCAGCTCTTTGAAAGATGAGAACAACTTCTAAGGTGGGCAGGGCAGCACAGGTAGAGGGGTTTATAGTGAGAGGCAGCTGTAGGTTGGCTTCCCCCAAATGTCTGGTGGAGGATCCAGCGCCAGGAGTTTGGCATTGCGGCCCGGTTGGACCATTCGCTGCTACTTGGAAAGCGCGTGAGGGAGCAGCTGAGACAGGCTTAACATTTCAAACGTCTGGCGGTGGTCTGCAAAGTTTCCACCCTGACAACGCTGTCGCGTGGCAGCAGCAGCCGCAGCAGAGCTGGTGCAGGACACATCCACGCGTGTAGGTTAGTGGCAGTGGGGATGTGGATTCATTGCTGCACGCGCAGCATCTCCAAACCTGGAGTAAACTACTGTTGCGTCGATTTATCCGACTGCTGATGGAATCTGATTTATTTTCAGTTGCTTTTAATCAATTGAAGGAAACTGCCTTCCAGATGAAGGTGCTGCACTACTGACTTTTCTCTTCACGTGCGTGTGTAAACCGTTTCATCAACTTCAGTAGCATATTACAGCACACACTAATTCTTGATACAGCTGGGTTCAGTTATATGGTGCGTTAAAACCACAGACCTTATATAGTCTATGGTTAAACTTGTCTAAAGTTGTTTATATATCTGGTCAACACATTGCAGCTCGGCTTTAAAGTGTTATTACACTGTCATAGATGTCCACTCAGCTGGAAGAGGGAGGCCTGCAGCTGGAGACCACCGCAAAACGAGATGTACGGAAAGTTTTTGATCTGACAAGTCCTGACGGATGCGCCAGCCAGCGCGGCTGCCCGGGGGACGGAGGGGAGAACAAAGCGGTCATGTCTGCTCAGGGCCATCAGCAGAAAGCACGCAAGATGACCCGGAGCCCCAAATGTGCTCGCTGTCGGAACCACGGCGTCGTTTCGTGTTTGAAAGGCCACAAACGATTCTGCCGCTGGAGGGACTGTCGGTGCGCGTGCTGCCTGCTGGTGGTGGAGCGGCAGCGCGTCATGGCAGCGCAGGTCGCGCTCAGGAGGCAGCAGGCTGCGGAGGTGAGGAGAGCACAAGGCCAGGTCAGTGGATGGGAAATGATGGAGAAAAAAAACCCAAAAACAAATGGGTGAAGCGCAGCCTCCAGCGGATGGTTATTAGGGCATGCATAATGAAGAGACCAATTTGCCATAAATACTGAAGGAGTATTTAAACAATTATTTTATAGATTGAAACTGATGGATTTTATCTCTTTTTTTGTCTATTGTTAAAATAATAAGCAATTTTGTTCAGTTTTAATTTGGAGAGTTGCACTTTTTATATTTTCAGCAAATATGTGACTAAATGTGATTGTGACTTTAAGCAGAACATATATTGAGAAAATATGACGTTTTAAACCTCAATGGAGACGCTGACTAGTTTGCGTTGAAGCTATTTTTTTTTATTTATACAGCCTGTAGGCTACATGTTTTGTGTTCAAATTAAATGAAATGTTTAACACTGCAGAAATGAGCAGTTATTCTGTAATATTCTGACTGTCGAGACCTAAGCTTAGTAGCCTATAGCTGATTTTACAATTAGTTTTCTTTTGTTTTTCTATCGATTGCTTAGTCTTTTTTTTATTTTTTTTTTATTTATTTTTTATTTTTTTTAGAAATATTGCAGATGAAGGAAAATAAGACTAACACAAAGCAAACATGACTAACTTGTGTATTAAGTCATGTTAACTTTGTGTAGTTTAAAGTAAATTACTTGAACTTCTCCCTTGACTTAAGTCAGATGACACAGAGCAATAACTCAGTCTTAAGTTATTAAAGAAAAAATGTGAAATGACTAAAAACCAGGACCAGTCTATGTAAATTGATATATTTGCTATAAAAAAAAATTGTCTAGAAAAGAAAAATTATACACAGTTCTGTAGATACGAGTCCATTTTACATCTTTTACTGCCAAAGAATTCGATCTACTTTACCTGTGTCCTCCATATTGTATTACTTTTATTTTATTACCCATAGGAAGTTATCTCTGTACAGTTTAATTATGTCCAAATGTGTAATTCCTGTTCGCTTGTTTCTCTCAGGGTAAAAGGGGGGTCAAGTGTGCAGCTCCACTGAGGAGAACGGTGTATCAGTGTTATACCAGAGCAGCAGAGTCAAGCATCGCTAGGAACATCCTGCAGGGTAAAGCATGATTAACTGCTTCTTCCTCATTAACATTTTTCTTTTCGTCCGGGTCTTGTTGGAAATTGTGATTATTTCCGCAGATGAGCAGATATAGAAGACAACTTTAACATATAGAAGACATAAATCCGACACCTCTTACATTGTTTTATTGCTTTAGTGTACAGCAGTTACCATAATTAGTCACAAATTGTAGAAGTGATTAATTGCTTGTCAAACTAAATGCATGTGGACACTTTTCTTGTTGCAGAAATTGTAGAGAAATTATATTTGCTGTGAACTTTGACTCCATAGTAATAAACTTCTTTGTAATTATAGCTTCACTATCACCACAAGCCCACTTGTATTCTATGTAATAACACTAAAGAAATGTCCAAGTCTCAAGCTTGATTTTGTTTTTCATTTGACTTATATTGACATGTATATTTGTCCCCTGATTGGATGTTATCCCTCAAACTCTATTTCAATAAATTAGTTTCTGTCCTCTCAGGGTGCCTGAAGGTGCCAAAAGCAAAATGTATTTAAGTGTGTGTGCTTACTGTCTCTTGGATTTGATTTCTTGGACAAATAGTACCACACACTTTAAATTTTCTATACAAATCTAAACACAACGACTTAACTTTATAGCAAATACTATTATTGGACTACATAGCTTGCATTAATACCCACTGGCTTGCATTCCAATCCTGCTGCAGGCTTTGTCTTTTTTACAGCCCTCTCAGTCTTCCTGTGCCCTGAGCTAAGCAAAAATGGCACAGCTAACCAACTGCATAATTAAAATAATAAACAAGAAAGTCTTCAAACATCAATACAGCAATTAATTAGTCGGAACAGTTTTATTATCCATAAAATGATTCCATAAATGGATGTGTAACCACAGAATGTGGCTTTGCTTTCATGCTCAGGTTTAAAACCTACAATTCCCGGGGAGGACGACACGTCGTGCTGGTCAAAGCAGCTGCACCGTGACCAAACAGACTTCCAGTGTCCCTCCATCAGCGCCCGCATGAGGAAGAGGCGAGCCTTTGCGGACAAGGAGCTGGAAAATGTGATGCTGGAGCGCGAGCTCAGACAGAGAGAGCTGCAGACTGACATTGCTTTTTCTCCGACTGCACTCATCCCTATTCTTCACCCACCACCCCTGCCCATCTCCCCAGGCCTCCACTGCTGCTCCCCCAACAGGGAGCCTACCTCTGCAGGGACATCCAGCTGTATGCCTGTATATAAATGTAAACCTCTTTATGAGTGTGGCGTCCAGTTTTATGAGTTCTTCCACCTAAAGAACAAGCCCTCCGCAGGAGGTGACTATAATGAGTTTTTGTCATGCCAAAGTTCAGAGCAGCATAGGGAGGATAAGGAAGTGCAGAATGGTTGGAAAGCTTGTGGGAAGAAAAACCAGCCGGAGCTAATATCTCCACCATCACAACAAAGACTCAAAAATGACAGCAGTAACATGTCAAGTGTTGGTCCTGTCAGAGCCCCTTCAAAACCAACACAACTAATGGAGTCAGATTGCTGTTCAACAACCACACTCTCTATTTCTGGATCAGATCAGGGTGTCTTGAGTGAGCCAGACATCAGTTCACCCAGCAGGACTTTTGATCCCAGACCTCTGACAGCTAAGGGCTGCAGTGCAGACACTCCTTCCACCCAGGCAGGTCCTCGTGCCGACTCTGTGAAGAGCCCTCATAGCAGCTTAGCGAAGACTCCTGCTGTGAGACCATTGCCTTTCTCTGTGGAGGCTTTGCTGAGAGCCTGACAGGCAAATGGGAAGCAAACTTTACTGCACTTTGGTATACACAGACTTAAATCCAAAGCAAATATAAGAAATGTAAATCTGTGTACAGGATTTGGAGCCATTTCTAATTGAAACAGCTATAGAAATAGCATTTTAAATAGCATTTTTTTTTTTTTTAATTATAAAGCATGTAGTTCTACACATTAAATTGGACTATAACATATATATATATATATATATATATATATATATATATATATATATATATATATATATATATATATATATATATATATACATGAAAATGTCAATACTATATTTTTTAAGTACTATCCTGCTTCAGCCATGCTTTTAGCAATGCACTTTTTTTTATCATTCTGTCAATAACATCATAAAAATGTACCAAACCCTGTTTTCATCACTTGTTTTTTTGTTGTTTTTTTTTTTATTTTCGCTTTGCAGCAGAACAAAACACACAGCTAAAGTGTTGAAGTTTGATAAAAAAAAAAAAAAGTCAAGTACAGGATCTACAGAGTCCTTGTCTAGTTTTAAGAGCAAACTGAAGACTCAGCTCTTCAAGGAGCTTTTCTGCACATAGCTTAACTATATTTGTCAGGAGTTGGAGAACTTAGCCCAGTACTTTACAACAAATATTATGGCATTCATTCTTTGTATTTTAACATATGTAATCTTGTGGGATGGCAAGAAAAAAAACAACAAAAAAGAAAAAACTACATTTAGCACCACGTGTCAACACCTGCGTGCAACCGGACATGCATGTCCACCAGCACCTTCTAATAATATTCTCTACTGTTTAATTTCATGCTTGTGTTGTTTTCACCCTCATATGTAAGTTGCTTTGCATAAAAGCATCTACTAAATGACTGTAGAATAGAATAGAATAGAATAGAATAGAATAGAATAGAATAGAATAGAATAGAATAGAATAGAATAGATCAGAGAATCTTGTGTTTGTTTCTTTCTTCATAGTTGGACTTTTGATTCAAAATGTAACACTTTTATGTTCAGAAATCTCAAGTAAGAACACTGAGGCAGGTCTTTTTAAATTCATATTAATAGCTTTCCTTCAGATGTTCCAGCAACAGTGCAAAAAGAACCTGGAAATTTTTCCTCACCATTCCTTCGTGTGATTACATCAATTTCATCATACTTCAGAATTTGTTTCCCCAATGAAAGACTTTGTGTCAGATTTTAGTCTGTTATTGTGATTCTATAATATAAATCCATAGCATATAGCTTAATATCTCATGCCGCATCAACAAACAGGGTGGATGGTTTTAAAAGAAAAAAAAAAAAAAAAAAAAAAAAAAAGAAATCACCAAGCGCAAACAGGACGGTGCCAGTGTTGCCTAGGCGACATTGTTCTTCACTGTGTGTTGAGACTGACGCCAGTTGAGTGTGTTTGAACACGCATTCGATCTATATCCGTTTTCTTACTTTTCCTCTCCTCCAGTTTTTTTTTTTTTGTTTTGTTTTGTTCCGTTATCTTGCAGAGATGAAGGTCAGATACTTTTGACAACTCTGGACCTTGTGGCGTCAACACTGAGGTGATAGTGCTGTCTTTGTTTGTGAAGGTCTACCAGCATATCAGAGTACCCCTCCCCATTTTTTTTTCCCAGACAGACTGGAAAGGCAGATTGGCATAGAGGAAGATTAGGTTTTTCACAATGAAAGTGCCGAACGTGTGCCATTGTGTTGTATTGTACACTATCTGTGTCAGTTTTGCTGAATTAAATCCTCTCCATAACAGAGGGAACACATTGCCATTTTCATCACCATGATAACAAAGATAAACATCAATCACAAAGGTGTAATAATGACGTCTGTGAAGAATAACATAACAGATATAAATCAACCTCTCCTCCTCTGGCAGAACTAAAGGAGAGAGGCTAATTCATCCATTCCCACATGTTTCATTCTGGAGTGTCCTCAGATGAGATATGTGGCGGCTCAACAGACAGCGCCCCTGCTCTGAAATGACGCTCACGTTCTACTCCTCTCATTAGCATTTTGCCAGGGAGACGCAGATTAGCTTTATTGTTCTGTGCTTTTTGGATGGGTTTGATTCCATCTGCAATCACCAGTTTATTAACATTTCTTTGTGGGCCAGGGGAGGAAAGAAGGGAGAAAGGCGGCATGCTGGATGTGACCAGATTGCTGACAAAGCGGTGTCAACAGGCTAAAACATGTTTTTGAATCCAGAACAGTTTCAACACATTTGCTCAGATCCCTCCTTGTGGTTTTTTTGTCACACACCTCATGCACTCCTGCAGTTCATTTGCTTGTTGTGCCGCATTTCCATTTGAGCCAGATTGATTTCACTCTGGTCTGAACAGCTTGGCTTTGGGTTTTCTTTGCATTTCTGATATTTATATTTCCATATCACTGACTGAGCTGCAGCGGGGACACAAAAAATTGGGGAAAATAAAATAGAAAAAGTGGAGAAAGCTGTAAAGTGAAAAACAGAAAAGGACTGACTTTACCCTGTCCCATCATTACTGTTACAGCTTGGGAATACAAGCACAGTGTTCCTTGCTTCACATGAAGCCATCACGCTACAGCTGCAGAACCATCAACATATCTTTTCTTATTTCCCCATAGCCTTTATCACTCTTACCACCTTTAGTATTTGCACTCTGTGTGTGAACAAGGAGACGCTCGGGTGAAGGCAAATTGTCATTCAAGGGAGTATTTCTAAGACTCTGGCCTCACATCAAGACCAGACTGACACAGTCCTTGTTTGGTATGATCAGTCAGCTTTCCCCTTGGACAGATCATCAGCAACATTTAGGATCAAGGCTCGGTGGAAAGCCTTTGATCGTCCTGCCAGCTCGCCTCATTACAGAAAAGAGTGGACTAAAAGCATATGTCTTCATGTGGCAAGTTTATTTCCCTTGACGCTGCTGTCGGAGAAACAACCTGGATTTAATGGTGTTGGTATGGGATTTTAGGACACACAAAAAAAAACCTTTTTCTGTGACGAGGGCCTGACTTGCTGAGTTTGGACAGATAAAAACAACATTCCTGCTTCAAAGAACTTTAATCCTGCTTTTGTTGGTCAGCTCAGCCTGATTTCTTATGAACATGAACAGAACATTGTGAAGCTATGTTGAAACTGGGTATGGTGAAAAAAAGTTCACTCATATTTTCTGAATGAAATCACAGCCTTTGGCATGCAGAAAGTTACTTTCATTCCCAAATGCTTGGATTCTCTAGAAGTGGCAGAATTCCATGTTTTGGGTACAGATTGAAAAAGTTTAAAGCTTCAAAGTTAATACCATTTGAGATATAGGGGTGATTTAGTCAGATTATAAAAAGTTTATAACACAAGACTGTTTTGACATTTAACACCAGTGACTGTTTCGGTATGTGCGTGGGGTGGATGTGTGTGCGATGTCCTCACTTGTTATAACTGGTTTGATTGAGTCCGTAAAACAAATCAGTCAAGTCCTGATGGCATCCGAAGAGCCAAACAGAGCTGATTCTCCAGTTTCCTCTGCCACTTTGCTGGAGTAATATTAATGGATGTTTGGCTTTTTTGCTCTACAATCCACGTCTGCCCTCTCAGATGTTCGAGCTTTAACTTTAATTGTAAATGACTGGCCATGATTTGATTATTTGTAAATGGTGTTAGTATCATTGCAGGTTGCATTTGAATTTAAATATTGTCTTTACAAAACTTTAGGTAAAAAAAAAAAAAAAAAAAAATGCTATTGCCTTATTGCTTAAGACCAGTATTGCAGAAGAAAAGGCCAAATCTGATATCACCCACTGCCCCTAACACCAAGCATTTTCTTTGTGCATGCTGATGCCAAGATTTTGAGATAATAAGGGAGGGGAGAGGTGGTAGGATTATTTAGTCTTTACAGTTTTTGTTTGATAAAACTACTGTTTGACAAAAATATCTAAATGGGTAACTCCACAATTTGTCATGCTATGTTACTATTAACAACATTTTCCTGCTATCATACTATACAAACGCCACCAGATTCCTATGGGTTTCCTTTTTTGTTTTTTTAAGTGTCTAAATTGCCATTCATGACTGCAAAATGTCTACAGTCCACTTAGAAAAAGGTTAAGATGGCATTTTGCAAACATTCTGGGCATTTATTTACATCTGTATCAACTTGTAAAGTCATAGTTGTTTGCAAGCGTGAGACTTACAAATGTACAAACAAATATTGAAACAACTTAGGTACTTTTTTAGTGAAAGTACACCTTACAGGTGGATAACCTGAAAAAACAGACATGTAATGCAAGATGTGATGAGATGAAGGCAAACTTTATTATTAACTGCTTTCTTGTTTGTTTAAGAGAAGTCTACTTTATCCTTGTACAAATACAGTTTCCTTTATAATGAGAAGTTTTTATTTTCATCTGTAAGATACTCCAAGTGGAATGCTGATGAGTGTTCATTACACACCACACAGCCTTCCTTCTATTTATTTCAACGCGTAACATGCAACATTAAGTATCATGGCTTAGAGCAGAGCGTTTGATCTGTCTGCCAGCTTGCCGTGCACTTTGGATTCGTTGCTGTCCTACCCTGCCCTGCAACAGCCCTGCATGGTCCCTGGTGTCTGGTAGCCAAGCCCAACTTAAGAGATACTGGTGTAAGGTTACGCTGCAGTTGTGTGTATGGGTTTAAAACATGGGTACATCAGTCTCAATTTGATTTGTAACCACAGGCCAGAAAGTGCCGCTTGAGTCAACACAATTGTTTTCATGCTTTAGAGTAGGGGACATGTCTATGAAGACAAAAAAAACCCCTGCTGTTTAGGTATGACTAATGGACAGCAAGGGCCAAACAAGAAAAAAAAAAAAAAGCTTCACCTTTTCTCAAATATTATCCTAAAGTTAAACAACCTTCTTATTGTATGACAAGCTTTTATTCCCACTGACCCCCTCAATCCATCTAGAAAACAGTGCCAGGAGATCATTCAACCATTTTCCAAAATTTTAGTGGATTATAGTAATAACTAATCAGAATCTGATCTGAATCAGAAAATAAAGTTTTGTTTTAAAAAATAAATTATAAAAAAAAAAAAAGAAAGATGAATAGATTTTGTCGCCACAACCAACTAAACTCTACCAACCCTGTGCAGACAGATTGAGTGCATTACCAGCTGGGTTGTGCTGTTAGGTTAAGAACTATTTCATTAAAAAGGAAACAAGGATAATAAACCCCTTTTTGGTTTTTAATGCCAAAGTAATAAATTGTTCCAAGTAAAAACATCTTAAAAAACTCTTTGCTAAAAGTTATGAATAACTTCAAACCACTTTCAAAGAAATCAAATGATTTGGTTGTGAGTCTATTCAGACACGTCAACTTTTCAGACATAACTAAACTTGGCCTCTCTGATGCTTCTAGCCAGTTTGAATAGTATTTCCTCTGTTGAAGCTGCTCTGTACACTCCCTGCGATGGTCATCACAGCTAAAAGAAACAACAGTTTTATAAAGAGCAAGTGTTTGGTCGGACCTCTGACAGAGACATTCCTAATTGAGTGTAGTTGGGTTCCTGTCTGAACACCGCCACCCTTCATTTAACAGAAGAACAAACATACAGCCACTCACTTTAAAAGACAGCACTGTGTGTAATCGAGCCTGCCGTACTTTGACCAGAAATTTCACAGCTTTAAAAACATCTTTGAAACAGGCAGTGTAGAGTTCTCTCCTGCACCTCCCCACTTATCCTCATCCTGTACTATTTGGGATTTTCCACACTCTGATAGATGTGTGTGTACAGTACTTGTGTGTTTGCATGAATGTGGACCTGCCCTGTCACTATTCCAGCAGCCTTGGGGACGACCACCGGTGCCTGGCGCTGCAGCTGCGTGGCGATCCAGTTACAGTCACATGGATCTGCTTGGCTGCTGAAGAACTACTTCTGCAATATTAGAAACCAAAGAAAGACCACAAGACCACAGTTACTCTCACCTCTCTGTTTCTCAATAGCTGTCTCAGCCTCCAATAAGAACATTATAGCATTGAGAAACTGCCTGCACCGAGCTTCTAATCCTGTGTAACCCTGACACAGAAATAAAGAAAACATTATGGCATTTTTAGCAATCTTAGTATGTTACTATAAGGCTAAAAATCTAATGATGAAAAGGCTGTTGATTATTACAATTTTCCAACAACTAAGTACATTACAGTTATATGCATTTATGCAGTTGTGCTCATATGTATTCATCTCCTTTCATTAAAGAAAAGGCTGAATTTACAACAGTCACTCAAATAACTGGAGACTTAAAAAGGAACAATAACTAAAAATTTGCAAAAATATAATTTAGTAATATAAGACACTGTTTTTTCATTTAATTGAGTTGAAGGAAAAAAACAAACAAACAAACAAATTGGCCCTGGACAAATTAGAGCACTTTTCTGTTGAACATTGGGACAAAATACCTGTCAACAGGTGCAGAAGTCTGACTGAGAGGAACAGAAAACACCTGACTGGAGCGGAAACATTAATGGATTGTTCAACAAAATATTAGTTTATGAGTGATGTAATATGTAATAAATCATCTTAAAAATTCTATTGAACCAGAATTGGAAAATAGTGTAATGATTTTCATAAAATTTTTATTTATGACTATTTTGTCAATTTCAGCTTATTTTACAGGCAGCTGTTTTTTTCCCTTCTTAATGAAAGGGTATGAATAAATATGAGCACAACTGTATTATGCTGCAAATAATACTTTTTTTAATACACAGATGATTAGCACATCAGCAGTCTTGTGCATGACACTCCATAGATTAACGCCATCCACCTTCTTTCTCTTTGGAAGAGTTTGTTAGCATTTATTTAGCTGCACAGTGGTCATCATGACATGACCGAACTTATAAAGAGGCAGAATATTAAGATAATGACAAGCTGCAACTTAAACTTCATCTTTATGCAAAGAATTGGAAACATAATAATAGAAAATTTACCCATTTTTGAATATTGAATGTTCTCATTAAGTGGCCATGGAGAGGAATAACCCCGTGTTCTGGATGGGGGAACTAAATGCACAACTGCCAAGCTGAAGAACTAAGATTAAAACCTGCTTTAAGCACTGATTATTTTAAAGCAACATTACATTTTAATGACATTTTATGCTGTTTTATTGCAATTTTATACATTGCAAGCTATTTGCTTGTGGATAGGTATTAAAAAACTTATGTTACTTACTTATGTTTCCCTATCATATATTATATGGGTTCATTACACATGAAACATTTCAAACATTTATTTCTTGAAATTTTGATGATTGTGGCTTATAGATGGTTAACACCCAAAATGCAGTGTCTCAGAAAATTAGAAGATTGCAGAAGATCACTGAAAAAAAGGATATTTTAAACAGAAATGTCAGGCTGTCAGCAGTCTTCCCCATGACTGTGTGGCTATCTGTCCCAGACTGAGAGACCATTTAAGGGTTTAGGATACCTTTGCAAATATTTTGAGATAATTAGACAATTATCAAAATTTCAAGGATTGAATATTTGAAATATTTCACTTTATGTGTAATGAACATAATTATATATATATCTATCTATCTATATATATATATATATATATATATATATATATATATATATATATATATATATATATATATATATATATATATATATATATATATATATATATATGTTTCACATTCTGAAATGAGTGACAAAAAATATTGAACCTTTTCATAATATTTTAATTTTCTGAGATGTACCTGTATAGTCCCATCCCCTTGGGTTTAAAGTAACCTTACAGAGCATTTGTTGTTTTCCCTGTGACCCGTCTCCCATCGACAGCTTGGATGGTACATCCAATATAAAAAAATCAAACAAAAACTTTTCTGGTCTTTCTGATAATGAACAAAAAGTTATACGTTTCAGGCCTTTCTGTAAAACAAGGGTGGGATGACTGAAATTTCTAAAATTTATTTCCTTACCTGAGCTGAAATATTTGAGAAGTTGAGAACAGGCTAAAAAAAAATATTCACAAGAAGATAATAAAAAAAAAAAGAAGTTTTAAGCAGACAACATGTATTACATTTTGGATGACTTGCTTGTATGCTAAGATTGATTAACAACTTGCCACCTTCTGCAGACCCTTCCGATTCATTGCCATGCATTTGTATTTGTACTTATCCATTTCCTGTTCTTGTATCAAGCAATGAGGTCATTTTTGCTGAGGCAAGCATAAAGAAGGGGAGGGGAGCAGTAATATTTTCCATCACATATGAATATTCATTTTTAAATCCTATATAATACATGTCATAAATGTCAGCACATTAGAAAGCTGCGATCATCTCCACACAGGTACAACCTTCACGGCTCTCTGCTTCATAAGCTGAAACAACACATTCCAGACAAGTTCAGGAACTGTACAGGCTGAGGGTGGCAACAAAAACGTTCATGTAAAAGCACCTTTGACTGCCCACTCCCTTAAAGTTGTATTTATGGATCAGACTATTTTCTATAGAAAATTCTTCATATCCAAACTTTAACATTTTCACTGACCACATTCTGACTCCCAGTAATCCAAACTTCCCCGATGTTTTTCATGTTCAGATCCCGACACCCTCTGTATGCTAGCATTTTGGCACTCTTTTGCAAGTGATTGATTATCCCTGAAGCCTATATCGAGCAGATTGTGGAGATTAATATCATATAAAACTGTGTTTTGATGTAAGGTTCACAGACCTTTAAGAATAACAGCTGCCACAGGCTGAGTGCTGGGAGGGAGTGGTGAGTGTTCAAGGAAAAGTGTCAGGTTAAGATGCAGCGATAGCTGGAACCCTGCAGCTCAATGCAACCCGCCAAGATCAGCAACATGTTCTCAAACATTTTACCTTCCTTTTTAGTCAAGATAGATTATACTCAGTGAAAAAGTCTTCGATCGAGCAAGTGCCAAAACGTTAAGATTAAAAACACAGAAGGGTAAAAAATGGAGTCTAATAGCTTTTACTGCATAAATAGAGTTAGTAAAAAGCTGTTATTATGTATCTCCAGTTACAGCAGAACACGTGTTAAAGCCATTCAGAGGGAACAAAGCGCCTATTTCAGGTTGGTGTTTTGACTGGTGGTGGACTGGATGTCACCGTGTCTGTCTTGCTGCTCAGCTTCCTCAATAGTGGCTATGAAATGTTTTTCTGTTTCGAAATAAAACACTTCCCTGAACTAAAAACGCGTGTCCTGCTTTTTTACTCAAAACCTCAGGAGAACCCAGTCCTAACTTTTTTGCTCCTTATGAGCTAAATATTCCTTAAATTCTCCAGATGAACTTCTGTATTTTGTTCATTCATGTTACAGTTTCTTCAGTTATGATGCTGTACAATAAAGTGATGAATTACAGAGTACATGCAACGTGATAAGCATGCTAAAAGTTTTTGTAACGCGCTTCACAAATTTTCAATACATATTAGCAATTTAGAATAGTCAGATTGCTTAATCACTCTGGCAATTTCCAGAAGTAGACTGCTTTATTTAATTTATGACTAAATTAATGCAAATGTGAACTGTGGATTACTTAAGTCGGGCAAACAGCATTTTACACATTTAGCATATAGTGATTGGGCTGATAGGGGAGCAAGATTCATCTTTATATTTTCGACCACATGTCTGCATTCAGCTGTAGTCTGAGGCCATCCAATTTGTATCTCTCCCCGGTTGACTGCACTGCCTACTTTTGACTCACATGCCGCTATGAATCATGACTCCAAGTTTAAAGATATTTAATGAAAAGCTCTTCTAAATGGGGTTCAGTGTAAGGAGAAGCAATTTAGCGAAGTAAACAGGTGGAATACAATATGCAGAGGGAATGAAGCACTGCCATAAATCTTGGCTGAGCTTTTAATTAAGGAATTAAAAGAGGACCAAAAATAGGATTTTCCACACTGATAAACCAAAACTAAACAATCAGAAAGATATATGACGACTAATAAATCACTTGTCGACACTCATTCAGATTGTGATAGCCTGTGTTGGAGAAGAACAAAGAAAGTACCATTAAACAGTGGTTTTAAACACTAAATTAGTTTTAGAAGCTATGCATTGCTCCACAGCTGTAAGAGCATTCCAGGTTTTACAGCACAGACAAGGTCTTTATGTCTTGAATGTTAACTCAGCACACTACTTAGATATAAAATATGTCTGAGTTAAAGAGTATTTTATAAGGTAAAGGCCAGGGAAGTTAGAAACAGCATATTTGGACCCACTGAACTCAAAATTTGACTTATTAATTTAGTCTGATGGCAAAAATGCAAAACAAGCAAAGAATTAGGTATTTTCTAATTCTAAATGTTTGCAACAGTTTCTCTCTTTTCTACAGTGAGTTTATCACCATGTGTCTTGTAACTAAGGTGAATGAGACATCAACACAAGCCATTTCAGTCAGAGGTTTTGTATATCCGAATCCAGTTCTTTGTCTTTTTTTTTTTTTTTTTTTTAAGAGGAGATGGGACTGATCTGTTACATGCTAACTGAGAAACAATTAGGAGATTTGAGGGAGCAAAATCTTTGAAAAACCTTCATATTTTCCAACCACTTAGACTTTAGTCATCAAATCTAACCAAGCAGTAAGTAAAAATGAAAAGTTTTAAAGTGTACTGTAGACAATGAGCAGGATTTCATGCAAAACAATTCTGTCCTTGGATGACATGCATCCCCAAATCTTTACAGACCCCAAATCCAGCTTTTACCCTTTAAAAGGTTTCTCTCCCACTTTCATAAAATATGTGTCAGTAAATATTTCCACATCCACATCCAACAAAAAGAGAACAGAGCCAAATAAATAGATACTGTTTTGCAACAGCTAATTTCATGTGACACTGTGACGATTATTCTCTATTCAGGCTGATGATGCTTTAGCAACTAACATTATAGGGATAAAAGGTAAACTGCTGGAGATTCTCTCTGAATTACTTGACAATGTATTCTATTATCAAGGTTTAAAGTTTATTTCTCCCTTTGCCTGAGGCCAGAAATGTGTATTTGGACCTCCTGCTGCCAGGTTCTCAGATGCTGTAGAAAGCTGGTAAATGAAATATCAAAACAGTATTATTCCAACAGGTTTCTCTGATTCTAAACACAATCTGAAACCACGGCAGCAAAACAGCAGTGGCATGAGACAAAATGAGTGTTTTTCCACTGTGATGCCTGTTTGTTCAAAACCTTGATGCCTGAGGAAAACACAGTCATTTCTCAACCCACTTGAGTGAAATTGCTTCCTGTTTCAGAGTCACAGGTTTTTCAAGGCAGTGACGATAGGAGGGCGAGAGGCTTTGGTGGAGAGAAAAATCATGCACTTCTCCAAGCATGTTTCGGGTGACAGTGTTTAAGCATGCTCACGCGGACATGAGAGCACAACTGCAGTCTCAGTGTCTTTTCTTTCAGCAGCTACTCCCCCTTGACACACACACACACACACACACACACACACACACACACACACACACACTCAAAACGATAAAACTTTTATCTTTGACAACAACAGAAAATGAGCTACATATTTCTTCTCACCATCTTCATGTCAGCATTTGTCTTCCCCCCTCAAGGATCACACAAGTCTTTTCTCCATTTCCTTCTACAGAGTCCACTCCCAAATCCTTATATAAATGTGCACTCTCTGCCTTTTTTTTCACATTGCCATTAGGCTGAGGGGCTAAACTGTTTTGGGACAACACACACACACACACACACACACACGCATACCTGATTACTACCTTTTTTCCAGCCATTCTGCTCTCTTGCCACTGATGGATTTTTTTTTCCCCCAAAATATTTGCTCTGTAACACAAGCTAGTCTGTCTTGTGTTTTCACTTCAAACAAAGCTATTAATCACCATAATCGCCCTCAATTAACCCTCTATACCAGATGCTCACCCTGCACGTCATACCAGTAACTGTTCACTCAGTCATTCTTGCAGTCATCTCTGCCAAACAGGTGATGAATCAGGACCACTAGGAAATCTCCGCTACAGGCTAATTGATATAATATCACTGCTTCAGATGACATAACCTTAGCTGGAGGGAAGCAGAGGACATAACCACAGGGAAGCCAATGGATACAAAGAGGGCGCAAACATCTGCCCAAAAGCTGTGTGTTCATACACACAAGACCTGACCCCAAATTTAGGTCAAATGGAGACAAAAGCACAAAACATTCAAACAAACAGAGGTGCTGCCATGTTTTTGGATATACACATGCATTTATAACAGGTGTTTTCACTAATATGCCCATCTACCTCGCAGCAGAGCTGAGCTAATTAAATTCAGCTGGTTAAGTGACTGGTTGGAACAACTGCCAGGCATGACTTTTACTTTATGGCACCTGGATCATACACCCTGAAACTAAAGCAGCCAAAATGCAGCAGTCTTGGGTACTTTAGTTGCCATCTTTGACCCTTATTTTTCCCAACAAAGTTAAAGTTAAGTTACAAATGAAAGAGAGAAAGGACTAAATCAACATGTGAGTGTTTTGTATTCTTGTTTGTTATAGCCCATGAGCCAACCATGACAGCACGTAACTGCTTTATTCTTTATGTTATTACCACTTTGTCATTTATACATTTCCTACACAATACTTTGCCTTTTCATTCATTTAACAGAAATTGGTAGGAATGGATGTACAAAAGACTGAACATTTACACAATTTGCACAGCTCACTCCATTTATTTATTTCAATTTATTTCACCGTTATTTTTATTTTATTTATTTCAAATCAAACTGAAATTAAAAACTTTTACAAGGGAATCCTTGTCCAAGAAAGACAGTACCAAAAAAACACAAACAAAAGTAACAGTAACATAATTTACCCAATTACTCAACACAGAAAATGACAAATTTACACAGTTATATCACACAAATGTTGACAGTATCTGGCAATTACATATATATATATTTATAAAAACAAAACAACAACAACAAAAAAAGCAACTATAGTTGACAATGAAATCATCACTAAGAAGTTGTTCCTGGTTTTTTTTTTGTTTTTGTTTTTTTTATTCTCTCACTTCCAAAGACATATTTTGATGGTTTTTTTTAGAATCTGAACATTCTCTGATAAAAGATGTCAGATACATCTTAATACTTTTTGGGTCCTGAAAGATGAGTCAAAAAAATCCAAATTGGCAGCAGTATGGGGGTCTCTGTCATAACAATGACTGGCAGCCAATGGGTTAATTGTTTAGTTGTTTTTGGTACACTGGCAAATTACTCTCTTATTGTCTGTTTTTATTTTACCATTTTAATTTGATCTGAAACAGGTCTGTACATAAGACACTGGATCTTAATGGGATCACCTGTATATGATTACCTAAATAAATAATTTTAAAAAGAGTGATGCTACCTGTGTATGGGGCTACAAATGTGACAGATAACTTGTTGAAAAGAAATATTTATCCTGTCAGTATTATACATTGACATTTTCTTTTTTTTTTCCTCATAATTATGGCAATTTTTAGTTTAACCTTCGTTTAAAGGATGGATCTTACGCAAATGTTTAAAAGAGTGACAACTTCCATTAAAAACTATGATGGCTGCCAGTTCATATGGAGCATCTGAACCCATGGCATGTCTCTTTCTTTTACTTGTAAAACTGGACATATTTGTTTGCCATGTCTAGTTTCAAACTGTTTATAACAGTATGCTTATTTGGCAGAAGTGTGCTGGAGATAACTGAGATCTGAAATCACGTACTTGGTATGCGTCTTTGTGGATCCCACATCTTAAACCTCAAACCCCATTACAGCAGCAGAATCCAGTTTTCACATTACACAGCACCAATATCTCCAACTTGTAATTCCTGATTGGTGTGGGTGGGGAGTGGGAGTTTGAGTGTGGGGATTAATCACAAAACCACAGATTTAATCGTAGTTTAGCAATCTAACAGTGGATGTTGTTTGTCCATGAGTGAAATGATCGGAGAAAGGACCCAAAAGCAGCACAAGAGATCTGGGCAGGTTAACAGTCTTTATTTTAGCCACTTGATGAGGTTCGGTGCTGGAGTTGAACTCTGGTTCCCAATGAGCAGAGAAGAGCAACTTTCCTCTGGGCCGACAGAGTAGCCACCTAGCACAACAAGGTGAGTGAAGATCCACAACTCACGGTTGGGGGTCCTCCAGGACAGAAACCCAGTAACCACTGGGGAGCAGGCTCCAAGGGCAAGGCAGGAAGCGGAAGCCAATAATATTCAGATTATTCCGAAGTAGTGCGCCCTGCAGCCTCACCCTGAAAACTTTCCCCTTAATGGCAGAAAATTGAGTTAAAGCTAAAAATCCCTATTGAGAGAAAAATGTGAATGTAACAACAAAAAAAAAAAGCTACTTTACAGGGAAAGAATGCTGACAGCATGAAGAAAAAAAAACTGTTGACATAATATTTTTCCTTTAGCTCAACATTTTTCAGTCTCAATACTTTTTTTTTGTATTTATAATTCAATACTGTTTTTTCTTCAAGTAAATTCTTTTCAAAGCCAAATTTTATTTTAAGCACCAATGTAAGCTGTCACTGTTTTAGTCCCATACTCATATGGTCAGTTTTTATTTCTGTAGCACAGATTGGTCATTAAGTTACTAACACTGGGTCTGCTGCCAAAACTTTGATATCCAAGATGAAGGTATGCTCCTTTGAACATAGCTTGTGCTCTTCAGTTATTGCCTTGCATGAGCTGGATTACTGCATATGATGCCAGCCATGCTTGTAACATTAAGGAAGTGTTGGCATAATCAGACACACTTGTGGCAGTCAATATATAATATCTAACCCACAGGGTTTGTCAAACAATGGCAAGAATTTAAAAAGAGTGAATGAGTTCATGAGTATCATGGTGCTGCAATGATTATAGGCCATGATCAAATTCAACTGCAGACAAGCACATTAAAAAGGGTGCTGGTGAAAGATATAAAAACTCATCACATGCCAACCCATCTTCTTGACTAAAGAAGATGGGTTGTTTAAAAGAAATAGGAACAAAAGGCAATATAGTTGTTGCAAATAAAAGTGAAAAAAAAAAAGCATGATCCTGGCCCAAAAAAGAAAAAAAAAAAAAAGAGTTGAATGTGTACCTTTGTAAGTAAATATATTTTATCATATTTTCTACTCACATCCACTTTCTGCCCATTAGCAATTTTGCTCAAAAACTGCAAAACAGATTTTCATGACTTTTTTTTTTTAAAGGTGAAGTATGTAAGATTTTCAATATTTTCAAAACAAATTAACTAAAAAAAAAAAAAAAACTACAATCACAATTAGATAGTTTTTTTAAAACATGTAGGTTCCATTCTGTCAATATTTGATGTGTTTTTAATTAATGACAAAGACCCTTCTTAAATGTTTGCCTACCAGTAAAAAGAAAAAAAAAAAAAAAAAAAAAGTGCTTTTTGTCATTTGTCATTTATTAAACTTGTAATTTATTAACGCATCAAATATGGACAGACTGGAACCTACATGTTCAAAAAACTACATATTATGATTGTAGTTATTTTATTAGTTAGTTTATTTTGAAAATATTGAAAATCTTACATACTCCACCTTTGGTCCGGCCTTTGGTCTGACTTGAATTCCATTCAATTTTGGGAGTGAAACAGATCACCCTATGGATCCAGGACTTTTTAAAAGTATTATTTATCATTGTGGGATAGGGCCATTTTCAGTTCATGTGCATACAACTCCACAATAAATGATCAGGGTGCCTGGTCCAAACAATGTTCCCACAAGGTCTCACAAAATATTAAAATTAGATCTGGATCCAGGAAAAATTCTGGATACGATGATCCAGAACACGTAAAAAAAATAGGGGATTTTTTTTCATCACTACAATAGAACAAATGAAGATAAAACAAACACCACAATATAGTCAAAACATGGTGGATTCACTATCAATGAATCTAGGATCTAACAGTGTATATGGATCGTTATAAAATGTTGGAGATGGTGGACCCAAGTGCAGGCTCAAGACGGTGACTAAAGCTGAAGGATGCAGGGAACACAATATTAAACATGAACTCAGCTTGGCTTGGTTCAACACAAGAAAACTAGTGTTGACTAGTGAAACATGACTAGAAAAACAATTAAATGGTAAGAGCAAACTGAAACCAAGGGGATATTTATACACAGAAAACACAGTAAGACACATGTGGAATGGATGAGCTAAATGAAACTAGGTGAATTAATATACACAAAACAAAGCCAGACAGAAAACACAAGAAAAACTACTAAACAAAACAGGAAACCAGAAATAAAGAGAAAAAACAGAGTACTTATAGTTTGTAATGTTACAGTCACACATCAGAGCTCTGATGTCGGAAATTGATTTAATACGATTAAATTTTACAAGAACAAAAAAAAATAAACATTACTCCTGAGAAGTGCAGTCGATTTGACAGTCTTTTTTTTTTTTTTTTTTTTTTTTTTTTTTGTCTTGTCCAGCATTTAGGCAAGCAGAATGATGGTCTGGATGCTGTGTTCTGCTGAGCAAATTTTCTCTGCTAAGGGAAGCTTTATAGATAAAATGATCCCCTTGACTTTCTGAATTTTTATTTTATTTCTATATTTATTTTGTATTATTGTTTGAATTGTAGAGTTTGTACTGCTGGACCAGAGAGGACAGACGAAAGACAGAATGAGAAAGGAGAAAAAACATCTCATAAGAAAAGTGAAAGAGATAAAGGGAGAGAAAAGGGAGAAAAAAAACCCCCTAAAAAATAACCCAAAAACAAAAAGAAAGAAAACAACCTACAGATGTATACATACACACATACATATACACACACACACATACATATACACACACATACACACGCATACATACACATACATATACACACACGTATACACACATAATATATATACATACATATATATATACATATGTACACATATACATATACACATACATACATATATATATACATATGTACACATATACATATACACATACATACATATACACACACACCTCTATGCACACACATACACACACATACATACGTACAAACATATACGCACTTGCCAGTATTAACACATATACATACACATACAAGCCAACTTTATATCATAGTAACTAAACTATGAATCTAAAAAGTTAAATATAAATGAGAAACAAACAGAAATGAGAAAACTAGCTGCTGTTAGTGAATAAAACTGCGTGACGACTCGGTGACTGTGTCACATGCAGAACATGCAGAGTGGAACGTGTTCCGGAAAAGGTGATCATGCCAGTGTGACCCCTCCCACACAAAGGCAAGAGGCACGCCAGGAGTACCCCCGAGACCCGGGCCATCGGCAGCCACCCCCAGGCGCAGACCCCAACCACCCCACCCCGGAGCCAGCCATGCACTGACCCAGGAGGCGGCAGAGGGGGGTCCCAGCCAGAGTCCCCCGCAGTCAGGGGGAACAGGCCCCAGCAGGCCCGGACCAGCGAGGACCGGCCCCGCCGGGCACCGGGCACCCAGGGCAGACAGAGCGCGGGCCCCACGGCCCCAAGAGCCCAGAAGCAACCCCCCACCCCCGCAGGCAGAGGGCCCAGCCCACACCGACGGAGGGCCGGGATCCCCAGACTGCCACCGAGCGGCAGCCAGGCCGCACCCCAGTGCACCAGCAGCGCTCCCCGAGCAGCAAGACCCTCCACGCACCCACGCACGCACGCACGCACACACACACACACACACACACACACACACACACACACACACACACACACGCACACGCATCCACACTTCCTCCTTAAACACACCCTATCCACCCATTCTCTTACACACGCTCAAACTCACACTCTCCTACCCCCGTTCTTTATACACACACACCCCCTCACACACACATCCCTGCTCCCTCTATAATCACCCATTCTTCCATACACGCATACCCCACTCTACACATACACATACCTCCCTACACCCCTCTATCCACATTCACACTCCTCATTGTACACCCACCCCATCACTTCCCCGTACCACCAACATAACCCCACATACACACCCCCACCCATCTGCATACACCCCCCCTTCCTCCTATCCCAGCGGCCACCCACTTTCCTGAATTCTTTCACCCTCCCAACGCCCTGCCTGTGTGTGGTGGAAGAAGGGAAGGAGGGGGGTCCGGGGATTTAGGTCCCGAGGGAAGCGCGCCTCCCTCAAGAAGATGAGCCACCTGCGGCACGAGGCACGTCCCCCATTCCCGGGCCCCCGAAGGCCAGGACAGGCCAAGGGCAGCTGCCCCAACAACCAGAGGGGGGGGGGGGCAAGGAAGAGGAGGGGCGGCAGAAGGAGAGACAGACCAAGGGCCCACCGCCCTCACACCCCATTAGCCTGGTATACACACACATCTACACACAGACACACCTACAGACCCACACATACATCTATACACATACACACCCATTCTAACAGATACACAGTCAAAAGATTAGTCCACCTCCAAAACCCTACATCCCACTCACCCCCCTGCCCACCACAAAACACCCCTTCTCATTCTACCTACCCTAGAACAAACCACCACAACTCCCCACTTCTCTCACTGAAGTCCTACCCCCTTCATAATCATGACCCTTCACCCCCCCTATACACCTACATACACATGCACCCCCTCACTCCCCCCTATACACGGGCCACTACCCCCCATACACATGCATCTCAATACTCTATATACACACCCCTATCTCCCATGCATTTGACACCAGATTATCCACACACAAGCCCTTACCCCTTCCCACACACACACACACACACACACACACACACACACACACACACACACCACCCACTCCCTAATCCACAACCCCAACCCCCCACACAAACGTGTACTATCACACTCCCCAAAACCTCCACCCCCACACCTATATGCCCTAACACACTCCCCCTTACACACAACCCTACCCCCCACAAACTCATGCTCCACTACACTCCCCATAAACCCCCCACATATAAACCACCACACACCTCCTACACCCTACACACTCATGTACTATCACAGTCCCCTAAACCTCCACCCCAACACCCTTCACACACTCCCGCATACACACACCCCTCACCCCCTATACCTTCATGTACCACTACAATCCTCTATACACACCCCGCATATACACCACCGCACTCCCTCATACGTACCCCACCTACACCCCACACACTCATGTACTTTCGGACTCCCCTACCCCTTCGGAAACCCCCACCCCTACACCCCCACACATAGATGCCTCAACACACTCCCACATACACGCACCCCTACCCCCCATACATTCATGTACCACTACACTCCTCCATACGTACCCCATATATACACAGGCACCCCCCATCCTCAACTATTTTGGGCCTGGGTCCCTCTGCCGGGCACCAGGGCATGGACCCGCCCCCACTGCAGCGGCAGGTCCAGGTCAGCCCAACCCCCCCACGGCAGGGCCGACCCCCCATCCCCGAGAAGCAGGGGACAGCCCCGGGCACCGGAGCCCAGGACCCGCACCCCGCCCACCCCGCAGCGGCATGGCCACCCGTCACGGAGCCAATACCCGCCGATCCAGCCCCCTCCAGCGACCTCGCCCCACCGCCGCAAGGCAACTCCAACCATTGATCAACCCAAGGCCTCCCGCCAGGTCTGGAAACCTATCCCCCCCAGTAATGAAGCAGCCAAGATCCCCGTCCAGGGGTCCACCCCAGACCCATAGCCACCTGAGCCACCCAGCCACTCCCCAGCCCCGAGCGGGATGAGGTCACACTCTCCCCCCTACACTAAGTGATGGAGCTGATCACAGGAGACCAGAGAGAGTGAAATTCAACTGACTGATCCTTTGAGGAGGCAGACATCATTGCCATGCTGATGTAATCTAATAACAGATTTCTAAACTGCTGGATACACAGATTCTGTTTGCTTTTCCAGTTCACAAGGATAGTTTTCTTTGCAATGCACAGGCTACTGAGGATTGGTTTTGCTAAATTAAACCCTATGTTATTTTCACCTAAGTGACTCAATAGGCACAATTTGGGGTTTGCAGGGATATTACATTTAAACCAGTCTGACAGATCTTTACATACCTGGAGCCAGAATCTCTGGACAGGTGGACAAGACCATAAGGCATGGTAGTAGCTGTCAATCATGTTGTCAGTACAGTGTGAACAGATATGTGAGTGTAACAGACTCACATGTGACTTGAATGTGTTTGAGCAGATTTGTGACCATTCATTTTGTTTGAAGTTGCTGGATAAGTCTGCTTCCCATTTAGAAGTTGGGAGAGAGATGGAATCTTCTAGCTTCAATAGTAATCTGTATATTTTGGATAGTAGCTTCGGGGCCTTAAGATTTAAGAATTCTGCAACCCTGATAGGTAACTGTAAATTTAGTTGATCAGTGGTGTATTTCTTACTTATAATAGATTTAAGTTGGTGGTATTCTAAGAATTTGGTACTGCTGAATTCATACCGTGAAGAAATTGCATCAAATGGCAGAAAGTTTCCATTTTCTACTATATGTTCTAACTGCTTTACTCCTTTATTCTTCCACCGAGGGAAGTTTATCATCTTTTTGTTTTGCAGGAAGTCAGGATTGTTCCAGATGGGTGTGAGCTTACATGGAATAAGTGCAGACTTGTTTACCTTCAGGAATTCCCACCAAGCCGTTAAACTGGAGCTGATGTTAATGCTTTTAAAACACTTATATGACTTGACAGTTGGGCTGATGAATGGTAAATCAGAGATGACTAAATCCTCACACAATGCTTGCTCAACATCCAGCCATGGCTCATCCAAAGAACTTGGATTAAGCCACTTGGAGATGCATTGCAGCCTATTACATAAGAAATATTGATTAAAATTTGGCAGGTCCAACCCACCTCTGTCTTTGGTCTGTTGTAAAGTTTTTAGACTAATGCGGGATGGCTTGTTTTTCCAGAGAAATCTGGATATGTGGGAGTCTAGTGATTTTAACCAAGTGGAGGATGGTCTGATGGGAACCATTGAGAAAAGGTAATTAACTTTTGGTAAAACCATCATTTTAACAGTGGAAACCCTCCCCATACGTGGTATGGGCAAGCGGTTCCACCTTGAGAGGTCATCCTCTACTGTTTTTATTAGCTGATCATGATTTAACTTTATTAATTCGGTTAGTCTGGGAGAGATTATTATACCTAAATAACTAATATTTCCTGACTGTATAGTGGTGTTAGATATGTTTTTAAAGTCACAGTTAATGGGCATTGCTGTAGTCTTTAACCAGTTAATAGAATAGTCTGATATTGAAGAGAATTTATTAATTAGTGTGATTGTTTGAGAAAGTGTTGTTTGTGAGTTGTTAAGGAAAAGTAAAATGTCATCTGCGTAAAGACTAATTTTATGTTCAATATTTTTAGCTTGAATTCCTTTGATTTCTGGGTTTTGTCTTATGGCAGCTGCCAGGGGTTCAATAAAAATGGCAAAGAGTGATGGAGAAAGTGGGCAGCCCTGCCTGGTGCCTCTCTGTAAGCAGAAGTTTGGAGAAGTTTTGTCATTAGTCTTCCCACATGCATTTGGGTTATTGTATAATATTTTTATCCAGTCAATAAATGATGAGCCAAACCCAAATTCTTTTAAAGTTGCAAATAAAAGTTTCCAGTTTACACGGTCAAATGCTTTTTCTGCATCTAAAGATATAACTGTGGACTTCAGATTGTGTAGAGTTGAATAATCTATTATGTTAATTAATCTGCACATGTTAGTGTAGGAATGTTTACCTTTTATAAAGCCTGTTTGATCAGGGTGAATAATGGAAGGGGTTATTTTCTCTATCCTTCTGGCTAGAGCTTTGCTGATTATTTTGAGATCTACGTTTATTAATGAAATTGGACGATAACTGGATGGGAGTGTAGGGTCCTTTCCTGGTTTTAATAGGACTGAAATATTCGCCAAGTTCATTTTGGAGGGTATTTTTTGCTTTTCCTTAATTTCTAATACCATGCTGTAAAAGGTTGGAGCCAGTGTGGTCCAGAATTCTTTGTAGAATTCAGCTGGATAACCATCTGGACCTGGTCCTTTACTATTTGGCATACAATGGAGAGCTTCATGGAGCTCATGAACAGAAATAGGTGAATCTAGAGCCATTTTATTTTCCTGGTTTAGTTTAGGAAGATTGATGCTGCTAAGAAATTGGTTAATATTCTCATCTGTTGGATTTATTTGTGATGAATATAATGCTTTGTAAAATTCTTTGAAAGTATTGTTTATCATGTCAGGATCATGGCTGATATTTCCTTCTGAATCTTTTATAGAGGAAATTGTTGTTATCTCCTTATTTGCCTTTAGTTGGTTAGCCCGGAACTTTCCAGATTTGTTAGCATGTTCAAAATTGTCCAATCGAAGTCTTTGCACCATGAATTGTGTTCTTTTTTCTATTATTTCATTAAGTTCTAATTTGGCTTTTCTAATATCATTCAGTGTGTGTTCTTCTGGGGAGACATGGTAAGCTTCTTCTAGTGATTTAATTCTGAGTTCTAATTCTGATGTTCTCAAAGTTTCCTTCTTTTTTCTTATGGGAAGAGAAGGATATTATTTTCCCTCTCATTACTGCTTTTCCTGCTTCCCAAAGAAAACAATTTGACAGTCTTAACCTTTTTTTTGTTCTTTTATTTTAACCAGAAAAAAGCAATTTATTGAATGAAAAAGTTAAATATGTCATTTTACTGCTTTATTGTACTTCAGATATTGCATTGTTATGTTATGTCCAGTGGCAATGCCAGTAGGGCGACTAAAGCTGATGAGGTCCACAACAGCTACCACCAATGGCACATGAGGGGTTTCCTCTTTTATATTTTCCACAATTTTGTGGAGAACCATACACGCCATTGTTAGCTGGCTTGCCCACTCAGGAGACACCCTCCGGTCATTGGGCAAGAATTCCATCAGTATTGTTAAAAAGAGGTAACAATTGGGTACAGACACGACTTTGCCATTAACCAGTTGACTTCAGTGGCAAAATATGACTACACACTTATTATAACAAATCTCCTCCACTGAAACTTCACTATGCCCGACAAATATCGGAAGCCTGTGCATTACTTTGGTCCCTTAACATCCACTCACTTTGAAGAACCTCTCTTTTACCCAAGTCCTCTTTTATTAAGTGAAAAAAAAAAGAAAAATAACTGAAATATCTACATGAACATTAATTTGATTATACCCAGACTTATTCCTTACCAAAAGGAGGCTAATCAATGGCTGACCAACTCCTCCTGAGTCTGAGACTAATTAGAAGCGCTGATGGGACCAGGTTGTGGCACGTAAACCGTGGCGCGAACTGCCTTTTTTTTTTACATTAGACAGGCCTCCTCTATATCTGTTTATGACGTCACTTTAGCCTTGGGCACAACATTACATGTTGGCATTTAGATCCGATTAGTTTTAATTATTTTATTTTACAAAACTGCATTTTAAATGTTAATGTATTTCATATCCTAATTTATTTTTACTGTTTTAACATCAATGTTACATTGCACTTAATAGCTCTCTGGTCAACGTTGTTGATTTTAAAAGTGCATAGTAAGTAAAGCTTCAGTTGCAGAGGCTCCTATGCCTTATGGTGAACATAATATCGAAGCTAACAATAAGAAATGGTCTCCATATCTGTTTTAAATTCTCATAGCTGTCATGAGATGATAATGAGGAAGGACCTACATGCAGAATAATGAGGTGGGGGCAAGAAACATAGGAATCAAGACATTTTAAAAGCAGATAATAAATGTTATAGAAGGATACACAACAGGAACTAAAACTAAACAAAAACTACAAACTAAAAAAAACCTGACAATGTAACACTGGAAAGACACAAAAACAACTACAAAAAGGCTGTTTAAGGATCTGGTCATTTCCAAAAAGAAATCAATGAGCTAATTACAAATAAGGAACAGGTGTTAAAACCAGGTGTGACAGAACAGGAAGTACACAAATATATAGCTTGAAAACACAACTATCAAGAAACAGTATTGTATATGTGTCGTAAAGACAGTCTTTTTGCAAACCAAGTTTCTTTCAGAATGGACTCAGTGTATGTCAAATTGAAATTGATGAAAATTCAAGCTGGCCTAAATTGGCTTGAAATTGCTCTGTGTGGTCACCACTATTTCCTAACAATCCATCAAAGTGATGTGTCGACCAGAAAACGCCAACAAATGTCCAACGTCCAACAAAAACCTTCAGTCATCATGAAGTAATGCTATTTTCACTGACAATGGCTACACCGTTACATGCACACGCAAAGAAAACAAAAAAAAAAAGATGGAGAGACAGCAGAGTGAGAGGCACAGCAGTGGAAGGATTTAGTCGCGTGTCTCTCCTCAGTACATAACCAGTTATTACAGTGGGGGCAGTGAAGGCTTGGAGGCCCCTCGACTATCATTCATCAGTCATCGTGTGAGGATGGAAATCCTCCCTTCTCTCTGTGAGTTTCCATTTGGAGTAGTTATGTTCCCAAGCGCTAAATCACCACCCTATAGCAAGTCGCTGACACCCCAGTGAGAGGGAAAGGCGAATGAATAAACGGTGGGAATTAGGTTGCCGTTAACTCAATCTGCTGAAACGCTGATAGACAAATGAGAAAACACTGTAGTGATCATGGTGACAAATGTGGCTGCTTTCCTCTCAGAGAATTAAAGTGTAATATAGTTTGTGGATAGATTAGTTGCCAAAATAGGACTGACGACAGCATGCCCTGCTTAACTTCCAGAGGTTTCACACAATAGCAAGGAGACGATGATATTCTGAAGTGAAAGCAGATCATAGTTGAAGGAAAAAAGAAAAAGTTTTATGTTTTATTACCATATTTGCCTGATCAATAAATTGTTGAATTTATTACTTAAAATAAACAGTTTTAGTCACTTGGGTGACAGAACCAGAGCTGTGATCACTGTTGGAACTTAGACTAGAGTCACTTTACTCATTTGTCCAATGGAACCAACTAGAGTGGTTTGAGGATTTAATGGGGATTTAATGAGGATTTCTTCAGGATGCCTTCTTCTTGATGGTTTCTACAGCAGGTACAACAAGCTGGGAGGAGACCATGAAGTGGACCCTGAGCTTATTGTACTTCCCATGGGTGTCCAGCTCCAGTCCTTGAGGGCCACAATCCTGCAAGTTTTACATGTATTCCTGCTCTAACACACTTGACGCAAATGAATCGGTTATGCAGAACTTTATAGGTTGTTGGAGCTATTTAATGTCAGCTAGGTGTTTTGCAGATGGGATACAATGAAAACCTGCTGGACAGTGGCCCTTGAGGTCCGACTTTGGACACTCTTGCCCTATGAGAACATGCAAAAAATTTCCAAAGTCAATAAGCTTTGAATAAAAAGAAAATTATTGGATCATAAGTTATAAGAATTATTATTTTAGACTTTCTCATTATCCCTGAAGATCCCATAAACAGATAAAAAAAAAAAAAACACTTTCAAAGAAACAATTATGAATTATTTAAAATAGAGTTGACATCACAGATAAATAAGCACTGCTGCATTTCACATGCCTGAGATGCCGTCAAACAGAGCCTTGTTTGTGTCAGACAAAGCAAACGAGAGATGCAGACACTGTTTATAGAGAGAAAAAAGCAACAGAGAGAAACAGAGAGAATGGAGACGGCAGGACGGCTGATTGTCAGACTGCGTGTCAGACTAGACGCCCGTCATCCCACAATCTGCCTGTCGCTCCATCATCTCTAATACATGACCACTTTTAGATACAGTCAGTCTTTATGTGATGAAAATATGTGTTCATTTGAAGAAATACTATTTTGTAGTCCAAAGTATAAACTTCCAAAATTCTTTTATCACTGTGAAATAAAATTTGTTTGTTTATAAGTGGGGTAAGTGTATTAATAATTCATTGGAAATAACTGAGAAATGATGAACAGAACCACGAGTTTGACCTACTTTCTGCTTGAGAAAAAAATGTCTAAATAACCACAAAGCAAAAGAACTATAAATATGTTTTCCTGATATAAAATTATTCTGATTCTAGTCAAATGCAAATGAATAATAGACACGTACAAAGATTAGATAATATGGAGTCTGTGATTTAACAAAATTATGTCTGTTGCACCACGGTGCCAACTTTGTTTATAAAAAGTTGATAGAATCTACTTTCTTTGCTCTAACTTGTATACAGAGAATCTTTTCGGTGTTGGTGAGGAAGATAAGTCATTGTCAAAAATCTTTGTTCACAAAAAAGCATCTGAGCCTTAAGACACAGAGAGGAAAGGTTTTTGACTGTAATGTAGAAAGACGTTTGTAAGGAGGGAAATCACAGAAGCCAGCAGCTATTGCTCAGCAGTGATGCATGAAGGTGAGTTTGTTTGTCACATGTCTTGTGCTGGGTCCTGGAAACCCAATGTGCCGTGAGTATGCAGGATTCAAAAACACTTGTTTTTTTATGCACAAACACAAATTTGAAATATACAGAGTGAAGCAGTGTTACATTTACACACACACACACACATACACATTATATATCCAGCTGTGTCAACAGGTGGACAGTCATTTAGCTGTGTGTTGGTATTTGACTTTGAGGTGACTGTTACACAAGGTTTGTGAGTAAATCTGTTTGCAAATGTATGTTGTTTTGGGGTGATAGGTATAATGACTGTAATTAATGATCCTGCTCCATTGGCAATGTGTCACATTTTGTCACTACCTCTCCTCACGTTAAGTCCAAACACAACCCGTATAATCAATCACATGAGAAGCCCAACATACTCAGAAGCACAAGTAAACTTGTGTTTGAGCAAGAAAAAAAATAGAATAATGTCAGCATGTGTAAGCTTATGCATTTAAATAAACCTCTTTAAGAGTTTATTGGTCAACTCTCAGGGTTTTGTGGGTGTGTGAGAAACATCTGTTATTTTTGAGAACATCACCACAGCCAGGAAGGACAGGATGAGGATCCTTTTGGAAAATTTAGGACAATGAAAAAGAAGGAAAAACTATTTAGAGAAATTTTTGCTGCGGATGCTACATATTTATATTATACTAATGTTAAGTTACAAAGTGCAGCTTTTGGGGTGTACATTAGTTCAGATGATTTTTGCAGACTGTATTTACTATCCAGGCCAGGGGTGTCTGGTGTTAGCCAGATTGTAATGCTTTTATTTTACCAGGCAGCGATGGAGAGCATCATGTGGTGATGGTGCGGTTTGGCCATCTCTCTGTACAGTTCTAATCTAAGCTTCGGCATTTGGTGCCGACTGCCATGAAGGTGATGGGGAAGACTGAAAAATTCAGTCCAGCTATGAGCAGACTGTACTCGGGCAGGCACAGAGGGTACTGTCAGACCCATCACACATCCTTTTCACATATGAGCTCCTGCCTACTGGCAGAAGGTTCAGGACCCCATAATGCAAATGAAACTGTTTCACATACTTTTGTACCTTTGTTTTTCAGATAGCTCTTGAGCCATGTACAGTTGTGTGCAAAATGGGATGTTTTGTTTTAGTTACACTGAACCTTTTAATCTTTTAGCAGATATGTTATGTTTGTGTGTGTAACCTATGTTGTGTTCGGTAGTGTCTGGTGCTATAATATGTATATAGACCTCATATATTGAGAGGTAGAGGTAGAAATCTTAAGTTCCAGGATCTCTATTCACTTTATCTGCAAGCAAACACAGAAACACACCCATAGAGACAGAGGAGGAGGAGATGGTATGAATGTGTTCCAAGAGATTTACCCAGATATGTTCTCTGTGAACAGAGACCCAGCAAGCTGTCACACTGCCGGCTCCATGCTGTTCATAGAAAGATAAGATTTTTACAGAAAATATTTCCATTGTTGGGGGAAAACAAGTTTGAAAGGAAAATAGTTAATTTTTCAAACCTAAAAGTTTCAGAAACTGACTATGCTGTCATTTTAAATCTGCTAAGATTAACAACCAAAGACTGATAAGAGATGAGATCATTTTTGTGCAACCCAACAAAATAGACATAACACAGAGTTTGCAAGTTTAAAGGTTTATGTGAGGATTTGCAGTATTTTTTGGAATATGAAAGGCAAAAAACATGCAAATTAGACATAGAGCTATAGTTGATGTTTAACTGGATACACAGACAACCCACCCAGACAAATTAGAACTTGTTTTAAGAGGAAAATAATTTCAGATGTCTTATATTATCATTTTGAACATTACCCTGACAAATTATGGAATGAAACCCTGGGAACACTTATGCCGTTTTCTTTTTTTTAAACCAATTTTTCCTGCAGAAACCAGGATTTGTGTTGTGCCATGGGATTGTGAACATTTTTAGATGAATGCTGAATCACATTAGCCATGCATGTATATGTCTGAGTTAAAGGTTGAAACATTCAGAACACAAAAGAGATTGATATGTCACAGATACAATTCTGTCAAAGAACCTCTCAGCTATAATTCATTAGCCTTTCTCTGCAGTCTTGAGCAGTGTGTCCTTGCTGCCTTTGGAGGCCAGTCATTGCAGACCACATGCCCAATTGTTGACATGCCTGGACAAAGCTGGGATCTGCAGCTGAATACATGCGTAAAGTGGAGGTCATCTCTGTCAGTGTAACCAGATCTCTGTGTTTGGCTAGTGAAGAGTGACAGACAGGATGATGACCAGTGATCCCAGAAAAGAATGAAGGGAGAGGGAAGATTATGAACTGTGTTTGTACCTGGAGAACACCATGGTTACAGCTAAAAACGATTTCCATCTAGACTCAGGAAGGAGGTCTCTAATAACATTTCAGTCTAATGAACACCAGCCAATAACTTCTTTAGGAAATCAAAAGAAAGAAAAAGAAATAACTGCATACTGATTCAGTAATCAAAAACAATTGATATCAAACATCCACATCACCAGTCAAACGTTTGGATGCATCTGTCCAGTTTAAATGTTGTCAAACTTTTAACAGCACACACTTTCCCATCTTCTCCTCCTTTGTCTACTTCTCCATCTTCTCGTGTTCCTTTTCCCTGATCTTATTGTCAGAAGGGACACCCACATCAATCACAGCTGCTGTCTTTTGCTTCTCAACCAACACCACAACGGTTCTTTGGCCACCACCTACTTGACTGTCTAGAGCTTAAACCCAAAAGATCTCCGCTTTATAGTTCTCAGCCACTTTCAGAGGTTCGTGTCAGAGAAGACTTTATACTTGACACCAGTATTTCCTGTTCTGGCTTAATCATCTCACATCCGGATATGCTGGACAAACTGAAGACATCGTTCCAAAGCATGCATCTTTAGTCTTGCCTGTTGTGGTAGATCCCATACTCTGATGCTTTGGGTCTGTTCATTTACGGTTATATTCAGCACCACTGTGTTGTCCTTAAAGCCAACTTTTAATCACCACTGGTAGGATATCTTGAAATCAGACACTTCTTCTGTCAATGAGACATCCATTGGAAGAGCTTGAGCCATTGTGAATTCTCCATCTCCCCTTTCCTCACTCTTACTATTTGTCATGGGTCGGCATCATCCTTATATGTTATCGGCTGATCTTGTTGCATTGTAAATGGCAGCTTAGGAAATGAGGACTTGGGACACGCTCTCATTCTCAATTTAAAGTTGGTTAAAGAGCATCATGCATCCCTCCATGCACCGAGAGATTTTGTGTCTTAATATCAGTAGGATCCATTTCCTGCTTTGGCAAGTTTATGATTCCAGTTGGGTATACGAGCACTTACAGATAGTTTGAATGTTATACTTTAGCTTGCTTATTTGTATATGTTTTACGCTTTGGATGTATTTGGTTATCACAACAGCTCATGTCAAAACATTATTATAAAAACTACATCCGAAACAAGCAAGCACTAAGCCAAAACTCCTAAACCACGACAGTAGCAGCATTTATTTCTGCATTAAAGTTCATTTTAACTTGTTTTTCCAAAATTGATTTATTTAAAATACCTACTTACAGTTGAGGTTGTTGACTTATTAAATAAACAGGTGATAAACCATTTCCGAATGATTGCATTTGTTTTTCTTCGTCTGGCTTTAGAGTCATTTTAAAGTGTTATTGATTCCTCCTCTATATTCAAGACATCAAAATTCAAGTACATACGGAAGTAATAAATCACTGGCAGCTGCTGCTGTGTGATCAGATGTAATCACTTAAAGATGGAGCCCATTAGAAGACATAATATGGCTGGAATGAGGCCCTCTGCCCGTAAACAGCGTTCACCGCTGCTATGTTTCACATCATGCCAGCACTTTATTTTCTAACACATTAGGGTATTGGAGAGAAACTTTAATACCTGCACACCCAGAGATACACACTGGCACATTTTAACAGGAGAGGTGTTACAGGATGGACTGTCAGGGCTCTGCCAGGTGAAAAGTGTGACGATGGGTTGTTGGCAGCAGCTACTGGCTGAGTACCAGTTCTCCATGTAAAGCCGTGAACGCTCTCCAAGTGTGTGTACTGCAAGTGTATTTGTGTGTGAGAGGTGTACTGTATATTGTAGGTGTTCTCCATCTCTGTCCTGGAAAATGCCAGTCAGCAGTTCAGCAGCTGTGGGAGAACACGGGAATGTTTAACCAACATGCTGCTCCTCCTCTCTACGCTTCACTCATTTGAACACACACTTACACACTAAACTGGACTACATGATGTTGCACATTATACAATATGTTTTTGTGTGTTTTTATTTTTTTATTTTTTTATTTTATTTTTTTTAAAAAGAGCTGATTCAGATGTAGAAAAGATGTTGAGCATTTGCAGTTTATTCAGTTTTGGTTATTTTTTTAACCATTAATAATCAGTGAAAAAGGGCCCTGCATCAATCTGGTGATTAAAGTGATCCAATGGGAAACCTACATGTTGAGCTAAAGACAAGCAGAAACCTCCATTGATTGATCTCTAAACTTTCACAATTCTGGGGTGAAACAGCACCAAAGTTTAGAGTAGAAGTCAATATATTTATATGCAAAACTAAATTCCCAGGGACCAAAAAA
This sequence comes from Telmatherina bonti, assembly GCF_933228915.1. Taxonomy (NCBI): domain Eukaryota; kingdom Metazoa; phylum Chordata; class Actinopteri; order Atheriniformes; family Telmatherinidae; genus Telmatherina; species Telmatherina bonti. The sequence continues at coordinate 15,461,070 of NC_136626.1, forward strand.
GGAATAGCATATCCAGAGCAGCACAGGAGAAAAGCAACTTATTGGAAACCGCTTAAAAAAATAAGAAAAAAACAAAATAAGTCTCACCAAAAAGTGTGAAATGCAGTTTTTTCATTTTCAAAAATGAATATACTTTATTTTATAATGAGCAATGTTGATTTAGATATTCTCCTTTAACGCTTACCAACATGGGGCTGCATGGTGGCATAGCAGTTAGCACTGTGGCCTCGCAGCAAGAAGGTTGCTGGGATGAGCCCTTCTGTGTGGAGTTTGCATGTTCTCCCTGTGTATGGTGGGTTCTCTCTGGGTTCTCTGGCTTCCTCCCACCATCCAAAGACATGCATGTTAGGTTGATTTGTTACTCTAAATTGCCAGTAGGAGTGAGTGTGAGTGGTTGTTTGTCTCTGTGTCCCTGCGATGGACTGGCAAGCTGTCCAGGGTGTACCCTGCCTTTCGCCCAAAGACTGCTGGGATAGACTCCCTACAACCCTTAATCGGACTAAACAGTTAGGATAATGAATGAATGAACTTAACATATGAATCGCCTGAAACACGGTGTGTCGGAGTCCATAGATTTAATAAACAAATTAAAGATAAACAGCAACATGGTTTCATCCTGAGCTTAGAGAAAAACCTTGTGGTATTTTTAAAATCGGATTTTGACTTCAGGGTAGTAGGTTTTAGTTCATTTATTTTTGTGACAGTTAATGTCTGAAAAGTAGAACATAAAAGAATGACAACATGCGCAGACAGTGAAGTAGTGAAGAAGGAATTTAATGAGGAATTGCATCACATTTACCGGCTGATGTAGCTGTTGGTGATGAAACCTAAACGTCCTTCCGTAAGTGTTGTCAGCCATGTTTTTTAGTTAAATGCAGATAATGATTAATCACACAGGATCTGAAAGTATCGGTCTTTCAGGCTTCTGAACTGCAGCCGCTGGAAATGACCTCTGGATGCATCCATCTTTTATTATTAGCACACATAAAAGAAATTTTCCAAATATTAAACTATCCTTCTTTGGCTTTATTGGTATCTTTTTTTCTGTTTGTCCACAATCTAAATGATATGTTTCATCTCTAAACAAGCATTAATCAATAACAACTTCCTTAATTGGCAAATACTATTAAAATATGTTTTAAATGTGTTTATTTTTAGGAAGCCATTATTAAAGTAATTATTTTCTTTACGCAAAATCCCCTCAGTCAAATTATTCATCTGATGACATAAGCAAAAAACTGAGAATTTTCATTTGCTGGTTGATTTGATGTCATTTTCCTACTTTGTTTTAATTGGATGATATTTAAAGTAGTTTAGCTTCACTTCAGCACTATCCACTATTGTTTGAGGGAGTCCTTTGAGTTGTAATTTTTGGACAAAGACTGCTATCATAGACAATAAGTAATTCTTTAAAACATATTTTTAGATTTCCTTTTCTTTTGTCGTGGATTCAGCCCATCTGGAACATATAAGAAGGGGAAAAGCAAACAAACAATTAATAAATTAAAAAAAAAAAAAAGAAAAAAAAAAGGTGTTTGGTACTTAAGATTTTGATTCATATTTGAGAATGTGTAATCAACTAAATAACTATGAATAAATAATAAAGTTGCATTTTAAAAGGGCAGAACGGGATGACGAAAAGTACATTAATAAGAACTTTATGTGGAAATATTGCACTGAGATGAATGTTAAGATTAAATCCAAATGTTGCTCTACAGTGAGGTATTTCTATATTCAGAAACCAAATTCTGTCGTGTCAAACGTTGCCTGGTTGTTAGCAAACACTTAACCACAGAGGCAACCTGAGCCGTCTTTTGTCTCTTGAGTAAAGTGGTAGTTGTTGACAGATTTGACATTTAACTGGACAGGAGGAGAAAAAAGGGAGAAGCTGGGAGTTGCAATTTATGTCTGAATTCTCAAGCTGCAAAAACTTTTCCAGCACGATTTACCAATAGAACACTTCAGAGAATGAAGAGTAATTTTGCTAAATTGTAATCAATATAGATCAGACATTTCATATTTCTGATGCATCTAATCCACCCGGTCAGTATGATACTAACAGTAGGAAAGACTATATTGCAAAAATAATATAATCGTTTGTTGAATCTCACTTATCTTCACACCTTATTACATCTCTGAATAAAAACATTCATTAATGGTCCACTACACCTTGAACCTGCCAAGCTATATATACGACCCGTTTTAAGTATCATAATTGATGACTTGCTGCATTTATCATCATGCGTGTTACAGCCAGTTCCATGACTGTGTTGACTGTGTGGAGAATGATTAAGTGGCCTTCTTCACTTTCAGCGTCTCAAATCACTGTCAGATAAAAATCTCTATACCACCACATAACTTTAAATGACTTGTAAGAAATTGAATTTTGATGAACCGAAGTGGAAAATCATGTGTTTGAGTGGTTATTAGGATGTTGACGGGTTTATTGAGCACGTATAGAGAACGACCACACGTGTAACATTACCACAGCTTTTAGAAAACTGTGTTTCCATTACTTTGGAAATGTAAGATTCCAAATCTGAAGCGATGTTATCTTCCAAGGTCTTGTTCCGCTGTCTTGATCTCCTTTCACTTGAGGGGAGTGAATGACTGCCAAGCCGTGACAAAGCCAGATCTTTTCCCCAAACAAAGTGACCACTTTGGCCAGGAATGTGACATGAGCGATAACCCCATCGCTCTCTCCCAACAATCTCCCTATTCAGGAGATGTGAGCCGTAGACACCTGGGTTTGTGTCATTAGCCCCACAGCTACAGAGGGTTAATGATGCAAACCAGCGAGGCAGCAAACATCAGGGGTAAGGACATAATCCAAAGGTTAGAAAATTAATGAGGAGCAAAATTAAATTTATGTATTAAATGGCTGTTTTAACCCCCTGTGCAAACATTTTTTAAGGAGAAATTAGAATTATTTGACAAGTTTGCTGGAGTTGAGTAAAGTTATGATTATATTCATAAACTGCTAAAGTCTTGCAAGATTGCAAGTTATTTGATTTATTACAAGCTAATTAGCATGGTCTGTCATGATAAAAATTTGACGCCATGGCTTTTGAAGCAGTGGCGGAGAGGACACAAATGCAGACTGGAGAGAAGGAGGCTGAAAATTTAAAATAAAAATATAGAACTTTTTTTTTATCAAAAAAATGAAGATTGAAGAATCTGCAGAGGCAGGTAATCCAGAAGGTATGAATCCCAGGTATATGAAACAGTGTACGGCAGCGCATAAACTAACCAAAGTATAAAAGGCACATGCACACTGAGAAGAATGAAGACAAAAATATGACGCAACAAAAAAAGAAAACAAAAGCTTGGTGCAATATGTACTGAAGCAATCAATGACAAACCAAAGGCAGTTAAGATTGTTAAAATAACTTCAGGTGACAGAGCAGAAAATAAGACTATCACAGAAAACCAAAGGAGCAGACTTTAGAAGGTAAAACAGAATACAGAGTATGAAAAGAAACACAAAGCTACACAAAACCAAGGCAAACCTAACAATAGCCAACCACAGAAACCATGACAGTTTAAAGGTCGTTATGAACAGAAGGGAAAAATAGTTCCCTCCTGTTGCTATGACACATCAGAAACACCTCATCTGCCTGCATACATGTCTGCATACAATTCTGGCAGGTAATTTAGGGTGAAAATGGCAAATGACATGCTATGTTTTAGTGGATACATTTACACATGTCCAGGAGACAAGTTGGAAGATGTGGCGGTGGGGGCGCCACAAAACTAACAGACTGACAGACAGAATAGGGAGTGATGTTAAATCTTCCTCAGAAGTCATTATGGGGTGATAAAAGGATGATTCTCTTCCACCAGCACAGATACAATGATGTCTGTTTCATCATTGTATCTCTTTTTAAAACCAACCTGGTTTTAAAAAGAGATTCAAGAAAAAGTGTATCAAACGGGGATGAATAGGGACATTTTGAAGCAATATTATCATTTTCATAAATATCACAGCAGTATGACTGACTGAGCTTTGTTTTTCCTCCATTTTTGTCCATTTTCCAAGTTTTCTTAAAGGTTAAAAAATAAGAACAACTATTTTCCATAACTGTCTGCAGACAGTTAAACCTCAATCTAAATTGCATCTTTTGCATTAACAATATGACATTTGGATGTGGATGTGGCCAGCAAAATTATCCCCGATGAAGAGCAAGGTCCTGCAGAGTTTCACACTTTCCACAGCTCATGCAACAGTTTTGATTAGTGCACTGCATTTACTATTCCAATTTCATTTTGCTACTGTGTTTAAACTGTTTTATCACCGTTAATCTGGTCATTAGAGAGGTATTGTACATGTGTGTGCGTTCAAATGTGTGGGAAAGGCGGGGCTGATGGACTTTTCTTTGTTGTGCTTTTATAATGTGCACAATATTTTGTGTTACATTTTATTGTCGGAAAAGTGCTTTATAAATAAAGTTTGATTTGATATTGACTGGTGCATGATTGGTGAAGTTTTCTCAACTGAAAAAGCACCAGTCTGCTTTTAAAAACATTTCTAAACTGGAAAGAAAAGAAAAGAAACATGTATCAACAGAGGGCATTGCTGCACACAGCTATTCTCCTATGCATCCTGGTGCTGAGCTGAAGCAGGAATAATACAAAAGGAAAAAAAAAAACAATTTCCAAGTTATGTTTCTCTATCTTGGCAATAAAAATCAAAAGTCTGCATGAATAAAACTCGGCAGAACAATTCTTGTGCAAGTTCAATATTTAGCATGATCCATTAAATTTAATTTTAGGGCTTTAAGAATTTTTGCCATTGTTAGTCCACTGCCATCCATTCAGTCTGTCAGCAGTCTTAATGCTGTGAATTCCAAATGTGCCCACATGGCAAGATGCTTCAGCACCGAGCCCAAAAAAAGTCATTTTGGAGATGAGTGCCTGAGCAAATGCATGTACAGGGACTCATGGTGCAGCCCGTTTTCTCAGGCAACATTTACTGATGTTCCTCAAATGAGTTTCTTGCAAGCCGTCATTAGCTCTCAGTGATCCCTTCTGTTATTTCATTGTAGTTATAAAAACGGCACATAAAAAAAACAATTATGTGCTTTTTTTGGGTTTTATTGGCATCACGATGTGATAAGGCCTTAGTGAGCTGCCAGGCCTCTGTGCAACACTGACATCCAGCATGAACATTACAAAAGCTTTAAACTGTTTTTCTGCTTCCTAAGGCAAGTCTTTGGACAGAATTTTTCCAGAAAAAAAAAAGGATATGCCTGCAAACGGTTTGAAAAGGACTGAAATGAGACTTCGGCTGGCAATGACATTAAGCTGATTACATTCTCATCTCCTATCATGTCATTTTTTTCTAACTTATAACCTGGAAATGATGACTGTTGTGCAGAACAGGCAAAGTGGCAACAAATAGGGTATATATTTGTCACATCATTGACATAAAGATGCACTGAGGGGAAGTTTTATCTCTATAGTCATGCTATTTACCAAATCTAAATTTAAATATTAGAAAATCTGAACACACAAAGCCTCTCTGTTTAATGACTGCATAATATTTTAGGCTGTCAAAGACAAAGTCGCAGCTACAGACACTGCAGGGTTAATTATGTTGTACATTGGGATATTTCTCGTTTTCTGAATCACAATAAGCTGCATATTTTTATCACCAGAACATTGTAAATAACAAAAGTTTATTTATGAAAAGTATGGACATTGAGGGTTAACAAACCAGAAACACAGAGAGAGACAGACAGCGTGTCGAAGTTGCAAACAGATTACTGGGCTGAAATGTAGAAACCTGCACTGAAAACGTGGTGAGACTCAGGTGGCAACTGCACATGCAGTCATAACACCAGCAGTCATAACTCGGCTGACACAATCTTGAGGAATGTAAGTGAAGTATTACAATTTATTCATTTATTTATTTATTTATTTTAAAGGTGGGCTAAATTCTGGTTTATCCATGACTTTGGGCAGAATAATGATTAATGAAATGTTTTCCTCCAACTTGTTTAGTTGCATGATCATTTGTGACAAATTAATGCGTCACTAGATTGCTGCAGATTGCCTATATAATTACAAAACATCTATTTTGTGATAGTTGGAAGACAAACATGAAAGGACAGTGATTGAAAAAGTGACCGTGTGGTTTAGATGCCTCAACAAGATAAGTTTACTTTTTAAATTTTACCAGAAAATCCAGCATCTTGCTGTGCCTGGTACACACACCTGCCTACATTTACAGGCCACATCTGGAGCTGTGATAAAAACATGACTTGTGATTAGATTGCTAAGGTAAACTCTTGGACTTGGTATAGGAGTATTATCAAATATGTGTGGAACTGTCCTCCCTGAAAGATCAAATACACACATAAACACCAGTGTCGTGAGGCTGAGCTGGAGTGAAAACAAAACTTCAGCAAACTAACAACACGTAAGTATGAGTCAGAATATACAAAAACTTCCTCATTCATGCAGTCTATAGCCAATAGCTACACGCAGACCCATTGGTGTCCTGGCAACATCAAGTGGATGAAAATGAGGGAAGTGGTTGACCTATTTATCATCTTAACTACCAGGTAGTTAATATATACAGACACAGTTGTACACAGATCATTCCTACAGTCCGATCAAACAGACTAAAACTAAACTCCTTGTTCATTGAAAAAAATGTCAAATAGAAATATAATGGACAATTTTAAGGATGACAAAAAATATAAATATAAATATAAAAATTGATCGTTAATGTTATTTTTCATGGATTTAAAATGGTCACATAACTTCCTAAACTCTGTCCAGCGAAACCTCATCCTTTAGCTGTAGTGTATTTATGCCTACATCATGAGAATTGCTTTTCATGTGTCACGTTCCAAGTTAAGTGTTTCTGTGAAAAAACATTAAATTATTAACTTGCAACTTGAGCAAAATCTGTGTGTTTAGTTGGAATAGAGAAGAAATATATATCTTTACGGCTTGTTTCGGCGAGGTCGCCTACTACAACACTCTCTGCTGCACTTCGTCTTATACCTGAGAGTTTCTTTTACTAAGACTAAACAGGAGATTACAGACAAGCACAATGGGGACACAGACTTGCCATCAGATGGGTAGACAGCTTTCCCACGACCACGGTGTCTCCAGTAAGCTCCAGACACCTCCATCACAATCAAAACAACCCAGAGTACAACAGTGTTTTTCCATGTTGTACAACAACAGATCTGCAATCACCTGTTGTTTCCAGAGGAAGGTGGACAGATAGAGTCATACAGCAAATGTGCCCCTGTGTCAAAAAGGTGCCTGGCTTTCTTAAACACGACCTGCTTAAGTGAAAGAAGAGTACAACTCCATAATCTGATTAGAAAACAACTAAAGTCTCGCTATGTGGGTCAAAAAAAGAAGAAAATCAGATAAAAAGCTGAGATAAATTATTATCACAGTATGTGAGCAGACAAAGGGGTGAGATGGATGGGATTTTATCTGCTGTTAGATTAGCGTTCTGGTTGACTGGCAGCCACAGACAGAGCAAACAAGGAGGTCCAAAGCCAAACCACAAAACCAGAGCTTAATGCTCTCCCAGACAAATTCCTCTCCTCTATAATGTCAGTTGATGAACTCAAGCTTTGAATCTCCTCATTAGTGTGCACAAACCAACATTTCCTTCCTTCATTCTCCAAACATACATCTTAAAAAGTATGCAATGTTCTGATTTGTGTTTTCTAACAGTTCTTGATAGCTTGCTTATCACTGGCTATATGGGCACATTTATTATGGAAGCATCTCTTTATAATTCCATTCCACACCGCTATTGTGCAACAGAAAATCAATTTACATTTTTATTAAGCGCTGCTTTATTGAAAATGTTAGAGCTGCCTTTGAATTATAGTCATTGACACTCCATGTAAAAGGTCAGCAGCTACCAGGTCGAAGATGCTTGCTGAGGGATTTTATTATTGTAAAATATCTCTGCAAACATTTCCTCCACTAAGAATAATAAGGTTTTCATTAGCTGTTATTGAGGCGGGGGGGGGGGGGGGGGGGGGGGGGGGGGGGGGGGGGGGGGAATTAGATGCAATGTGTGGCAAAGTGTGTGCACCTCTCGTTTGTCTTATGTTAGCGCAATGGTTCAGAAAAAGGCTGAGTAATACACAATATGGTGTTTAAATCCACAGGAGAGAGAAGCTTGCATTTAAAAGCAGTCTTGTTCGGGAAAAGTCCCAAACTGTCACAACTGCATGAAGTTAGCTTGAAACAAGGCAAGTTATTGGCAGGGTAAACTCCAGATCCCGAAGGAATCGCAGTTAAGCTAAACCCAAGTCAATCTGTGTGCTTTTCATATCATCTCCTAAAAAGAGTCTGAATCTTAGATCTAAGATGGAGATTTCTTCCATTTAAAAAAAAAAAAAAAAAAGAGGTTGATAGTCTGATCAAAGTCTTCATCAAAACTAACCTCACTGCAATGAGCCATGCTCTTTGAATTGACTTTCAGCTTGATGCAGAGTTGTTCAGACCTATTGCCTTTTCATTTTCTCTAAATTGCATTGTTATCTAAACACATGCACAGAATAGTTCAAATGCGGGCAGCAACGTGACTCTTCTGCAATTAAAGTTAGCTGGTGAAAGAGGGTTTTTATGAGTTTTTGTCCCTGTAAAGATGTCGGGTAAGAAAGCAATGACATTCGAGCAATAAGAAACAACATTATCTTAAGAAAAGACTGTTTCATCCTATCTGCGATTAATGGTTTAAAACATCTAATGTCTCATGACCTTGAAGCTTTCATCAATGTACTGCGTTAGATGTGCTTTTAAAGGAAACGTTCAGTGTGGCGTTGAAAGGAAGAGAAGATGGAACAACACGGAAGCAGTCAATGTCTGTGTAAATGAATAAATATCACCTATATGAATATATTTTTAATTAATTTCAACATGCCGTCCTTCTCAGTGCATCAATAATCTTGAAAGGCAAATCACCAACCTGGCACTTTATTACCTGACCTTTCAACAACTGGGTTGGGCCAGCTTTTGTCTTAAAACTTTCTTTTGGTAGCTAAGATTGAACATATTGCTGGGACCAGACAGCATTTGTCCATACTGACACACAACATTATGCTGATGTTTTTTCTCTTCTCATTTGTGGGAAATATTTCCATGACTCCACCAGTTGTGCCACATCCCAAAAGTGCTCAAGTGACTACAGAGGATTCTGAAGAATGCCATTTTATGAGTTATGCGAGTGTGTATCATTGTGCTGAAGGTAGCCATTAGTCGATGGACACACTATGGCCATAAAAGAGATGGACATGGTCAGCAACAATACTGAGGTAAGTTGTGGCCTTTAAATGATGCTCGCTTGCTATCAAGCAGAAATAAAGTGTGCTATAAAATACCTCTTGTGCCATTATAGCAATCCCAGCAACTTGAATTGTTGATACGAGGCAGGATGGATCCATTATTTCAAGCTGTTTCTTACCAATGTTTGTTTATACCATTAGGATCCTGCAGCAGAAACATGCATGACAGCATTAAAAATCTGAATATATATCATTTTTACATTTGAAAAAGCAGTTTTGCACAGGGGACCAACATGAAATTATACATATTTTACTATACTAGGCCAAATATATGGTTGCCGACAGGTGCAGACGCGCTTCATACATAAAAACATGCCGCATTTAGAAAAAAACTTCAAGAAGAAAACATTTTCTACTTGCATCTGTTGCGTTTCCTTAGGCAAGTAAAGTTTGAACAAACTCATAAACTGGACTTTGACTCTGTCAGAGGGTCTTAAAAGCCACTTTGACTGTAATGTGGTCGGACACTGTGACAGGAGACAGGGAACAAAGCCCGACACCACAAACCCGCCCAACCTCCCATAATCCATATTGCTGACTCTTCCTCACAATCATACACAAACACCACGGGGGAGTTGTCATCCACCCACAATGAAATCTTCTGCCAAGCCCTTCCTGCGTTTGAGTTATTACTTGCCTCCATTATATCCTTCACACAGGACCAATAAAGCATGAATCAGGTTATATGAGACAAGAAACAAAAAGCTGAACATCTCAAATAATAAAGATGTCTGCTACTGTGAGAGGAAGCATGCATGCACATACATTTAACATGAAGTTCACACAATCAACAATGACAGAAACAGGATAGCAGGGGAAAAGAAAAAAACACAAGGATTGCTTCGTGGAAGGACAGATGGGACAGAATGAAGGGAGAAGGGCTGGAAGAACAGGAAGAAGATGAGGGCAAACCAAATGAAGGGGAAATTTAATAAATCCTTATGTGCTGAGACATGAAGATGTAAGCTAGCTTCATATCGGTGCATCCATGACAATCACCCAACCATAAGGCTGTTTACAATGCGACTGTACTGTCATTTATGTATGATTTGTGACAATGTCAAAAGCAAAGCAACTCAAGTGTTATATAAAGAACAATGCAAAGAGCTTCACCTTTACCACAAACGTTGCTCTGTCACTTTGATTTGTATACTGGGAAGCTCTATTGTCTTAAAAGTTAAAAGTGTGACGTTCACAGTCATTAAACTTTCACACGCTCATATAAGTGCGATCACAGGCTTGTGCATGTTCAGTAAAAGTGACTGAACTGAGAAAATGAACTGCCTCCCATCTGTCTCCCTGCGAGAATATATGTAAACATAAAAATAAACTCACCATATACTTTGAGTATATGTATAGACACACTGGACCAATCAGAGTTCTCTGACTATAGTTTAAAAGGGGTTTTAGCAAACAAACAAACATTTTCAGCAGTTTGACGAATGACTTAAACTGCGAAGTAAAAGTGAAGCTGTAAAGTTTAAGTCAATAGTTGGTGTTAAGACGACGTCTTCCCACTTAAATATTTCCTTCATGAGTTGTTTACTTCCTCTCCACTGCATCTCGGGAGCAAATATTGTTATTCTTACCTCACAACATCCATTTGTCATTTTAATAAATGCATATTATTTTTACAAGTATAACACATGAAGAACTTAATTATAAGGTTGAAATTAAAAGAATGTTTAAAACACTTATATTTTGAATTTACAAGTTTCTGCTTATCATATAGTCACATCATGCATAAAGTTTGTAATCTTCACAAACTGGTTCATTATTTATTGTTATTGAGACTTTACTCTAAATATGTTGTTACTCTGTGAAGCGATGGTTGGTAAACCTAATAATCAGAGAAATTGCAATTTCAGCCTTTGGTTGACTTGATAAAAGTAAAATCACATGTAACGATCAGTGATGGATGTTTCTCCATCTGAAGCCAGCATGCAGCCGTTTCTAGCTAGACTGAGGCATCCCAGTGCAGAACAACTCTGTACTGGGATGCCCCTTGGATGCACCTGTTCAAGTGATTGAAGATAGTGGCTAAACTCACATCCATGTTGAAGCACAGTCCATCTCCTCATTGCCCCACACCCCTCCAAAACACTGACAGCCCTGCAGAGCTCTACAACAGCAGGTCCTTGGTTTCTGCAGTAGTTGGACTGATCAGCACCACTCCCAGTAGACCATAAATGTACTCAATAAAAGCCAGTATAATGCATTCATCATTCATAAATTTAGTTTTTTGTTTTTTCTTAAAAAAACAATTTTATATTTTAAGAAGGTTTTTGGGAAGAACTTATGTGAAGTTGTTGGAGAACGTTGGAGAACATGGGTTCTCTACTGGCTTCCTTGCTCAGTCCAAAGACTTGCATGTTTGGCTGATTTGCATTTCTAAAGTCTTGCTATGACTGAGATGAATCTGATTCAATGTTTGCATCTCCCTCTTGGTTCTGTGATGGACTATGAACAGTTTTAGTTCTTCCATAACCCAGCATTTCAATAATCGGCTATCTTGAGAGGACAAAATTTGTTTTCTCAAGATGACATAAATGATCAAGTTATCTCAAGAAAATGGTGTAAAAAAATATGCCATTACGACTGCTCTCTGATTCCATACAAAAAAGCGCCTCCATGAGATAAAATATTTATTGTATTAAGCTTGTACTCCACACATCTTGCATGTTACGGCAGCATTAATGTTATTCTATATTAATGCTGCTGTAACATGCTCTCCCCAAAGCAGAATTATCTTATCTATAAAATTTTGGAAATACGCTGCCTGGCCAGAAAAAAAAAAACATATAATAAATAAATAAAATTACCACCAAACGAACAAAAAAAGTTAAAAAGCAAATTTTTGCTGTACAGCCTTTAGCTTTGATTTCAGCACAAGATTCACTAAGACATTATTTCAAAAACTTCTGCAGTGTCACAATTTATTTCCAGCCAGTGTTGCACCAATTTATCATATTGGTGATGATGGTCCGACCACTGTGCAAAACCTTTTCCAGCACATCCCAAAGATCCTCACTGACAATAAGTTCTGGACTCTGTGAGGGCCAGTCCATGTATGCAAATTCAATCCCAGATCATAGACTGGCCCCCACAGCCTTACATGCATTATGTGAGCATATCTGCCCCTCTTCTTGCCCTAATGCCCGCATCCCTCTGAAACAGGCTAAGTCTGGACTCTTCAGACCACATGGCCACATTGATCCAGTCCAATTTCGATGCTGTCCAGCAAATTAAAGTCTTTTTCCCCAGTTAGCTTCACTGATTAGTTTTCTTATGGCAAGCTGTTCTGTCCCAACTCCTTGAGTTATCTTTGCATTGTGCTCGTAGAAATTACTCTTACTTTGACTGTTGAACTATAGTAGTTTTTCTTCAATTTGATTTCAATGGAGACAATAATATTCCACTATCTTTCCAGTTTTGTGATGCACTGGACAGTTCTTATCCCAATTTTAGTGGTTTCTGCAATCTCCTTAGAGTTTTTCTGTCTTTGAATGCCTGCCAATGAAAGATAATCGCCCATGGCTCGAGTTGTACCCGTTTGCTGAGTTAAATCCAGGTAGACATTTTGTTTGAGCAAGAAGTGTAATTTACTAGTTCAGCCACTGGAGAATCAAACAAATTCTTCTTACTATTGGTTCATTCCTGATGTATATATGATGCATATCCTGATGTATATAAGATTACAAAATGTTCCAAATAAGATTTTGATGGAAACTGTGTAATCTCAGGTCACACACCAGGATTGCTACATTTGTCTTTCATTATATGTATATTCATATTTGTATATTTAAAAATGAATATCCCTTATTTGTATATATCTCAACACATTTGAGCGAGTACCAATATTACCACAAGACGTCACTGCAGGCTCGTACGTATGTCCAGTTTTTATTCCCATAATAAATAAAGTTTCTAACTTTTCCTTACTTAATATTGTAAGATAGTTACTATAACAGTGTGAATTATTTAGTCTGTCAATAGATTTCTGGATAATGTCTAGTCAGTGTTAAAATCCTAGTCATTATACTCGCTGTTCTGCAGACGACATACAGATACACACGTGTGATTGTACGTGGTAGAAAAAGGACATGGATCCGCCAGTAAGCAAACTCTTCCTTCCTTGTAAGCCAGCGTCCTGCTCACGTCTCAGCAGCTCGATAAAATGTCAGAATAAAATCAAGCAAGTTTAGAAAAGACATTGCTTTTATTTAAGCGTTTTGCCTTGCTATGAATGAATAAACCGGCTGCCTGTAAGAATGGCTGCTGTTTTCCGAGCGCGTGGCGCCATCGCGTGTTCGGCCCTCGCAACTGCAACTCATCGGAGCGTTTACTGTTGCTAAGCAACGCTGAGACAAAGCAGAAAAAAACGCCTCTACTTGCTCGAGACGTGCATGTTGCCATTCCTGGGTCCGACGTTTCGACACCATGACAGAAAGGGAAAAACTAGATTTTGTTCAGCAGAACAAAATTCACACTGAGATGGTGAAAAAAGAAGGAAGACTCCTGAAGCTGCACACGGAGTTCAGCATCAATCCATTTAGGAAATGTCAGTAACATCGTTTCTTTTTCTATAACTAAAATTTCTGTCAAATCTAAACGTATACCATGTTTTTAGAAATAACACGTGTATAAAAAGTTGAACAAAGTTTGAGGACTTAATTGAAACCATTTTCAATGTTATAAGCTAAGTTCAAGCTAAAACTGATGTATGCAAACATTTTGAGAACTCAGGTGAAAATTGTGTTCATGTTACTTTCCTTCCACCTTGCAGTGCATATCCTACCTGACAAGCCCATGTCCAAGAAACCTCCAGAAATAATAGCTGAGAATAGTTAAGTTGGGTTTTAAAATTAAACTTCTTTTTGTGTGCAATTTTTCTTGAACTTCACCCCCAAATGCCTGACTTATTTTTGCAGCCGGCTTCATCGAAGCTTTCCACAAGGCCCACCTGGAGCCCACCAAGAAATACTCCATGCCACTCACTGAGAGTCAGGAGATCGGATGGTTCTCATCTCCACTGGTGAGGAATACTTCTGTAATCAGATTCATTATGTTTCAACAATTGCCAAACCAAACAAGGACACAGCAGTGTATTGTGATCCGAGTAACTTAGGTTGATTTTGTAAGTAAAAATGTTTATCATTTCTGTTGGCATGAGAACGATCACAGGTTTAGGTTTTGTACATTTACCACATAGCAATGTTTTGAAGGTAAACACCTTTTACCACAACATGCTGAAAAATCAGTTTTGTGAACAAAAATACATTTTTTTGGCACCAATTATTTCTCACATAGCAGTCTGCAAATCATACTGTAAGTTATGTACCAGCACTGCTTCTACGGCTTCAACATTTAATATCTGTAGTAAACGTCAAAGACTAGTAGTCCCACTACATTTTAAATGGCAACACAAAAAAAAAAAAAAAAAAAAAAAAAAAAAAAGAAAAATTTTCCCATTTACTCTGCTGTAGTCCAGTTCGTGTTTGGCAACCATCAAATAAGTGTCCAGATGTTTGTCTAAACCAAAATTCTTACCATTGCCTTCCCTCTAGATTCCAATGAGCCACCATGACAACATATCCAATTTCCACCGAATCAGGACAGATGTCACCAAACATTCAGAACAGGCGCAACGAGTTTCAAATTAAACCATGAAAAGGATCAAGTATATGTGTTTATCTTAACACACAAGTCTCAATAAAGATGACGCCTGTTTTTGCATTTTCATCTTTGTATGAAAAACTTGCAGGGGAAACAATTACAAACATATTTACAAAGCACACTCGCCTGTTACATTCTGATCATATTAATGAACATTATAGGTCACAACTGACAGCAGCTCAATAACACAGAATGTCATGTCACACAGGCAAGGATCAATGAATCAAGAAGCCGAGTAAGCAGAGAAAACAATATTCCAAATTCAAAATATGCAGTGTCCATGGGACAGTAGAGGGACTGGTGTAGGTACTGACAAGCAATCACACAAAGTGGGATTAAAACCGCCTCATGAGAAAAGCCTACGGGGACAGTAATGGTCAAGAAAATGCATGTGTATGCATTCCACTCATGTCGTTCTTCATCTTCATGGGATTTCTCTCTCAGCGAAGACAGTCCTCCATATCAATCCACATTCTTATAAAAGATGTTTAGGAGCCCATAGTTTCCTACAAGTCTTTTAAGGTGTAATGAAGACATGCTGGGGAAGCAAGTCCAACTCGTTTTACGAGCGACCCTTTATCTTCTTGCGTACAGACTTCCCTGGGCGTTTCTGAAAGTCCAAATTACAAGTTAGGCATTTTCCTATAAATAATGTACTTCTGTTGAATTTTTGGTCATTCAATAAATTAAGTTTTTACATGCAGGTCACTTACATTTTGTTTCCCCCCTTTGCCTTTCTCTCTTTTGCCACCCTTAGCATGAGCATGTTTGGCACGGAAACTGGAAACATCATTGTAGCTCTCCTTGGTGTTCCATTTCTTTCCACTCTTTTTGCCTCCAAAGCCAAACTTGTGGTCCTTGAATTTTCTCTTGGCATTGGGGCTGCCAAAACAACAGTATAGTTAAATTTGACACTTAGTTTGAAAAAACCGACCACTGTGTGGAGGTAAATAAAATAACTACTTACCCCTTTTTGTTCAATGCTTTCTTGGAAGCTCCACCAGAATCTTTACCTGATTTCTGGTCTCCTTCCAGAAAATCCAGTTTGTCAGTCATTCCTAAATGTAAACATCACAAATTATTTAAATATGCAACGTGCTGAGGAAATAGACAGGAAAAAATAAAGAACATTTCTACCATCTCACCTTTCTGATATTTTTTTACAGCAGACATCATTGCCTTCTTCTCCTTCTGTCTTTTCTGTATCACCTCTATTTGGACCTGACATACGTTCAATTTTGTTAATTCCTCATTTATTAGAAAGGTTTATTTAGGTCTTCTAATCTAAACATGGTGAAAGTATAATAAAGACTGTGAAACAAGAAGAACTGACCTTTTTGCCAAACTTTCTTTGCTCACGGAGTTTCTTGGCCTTTTCTGACTTCTCCAGAATCATCTGCTTTGAGATCAACTTTTGCCTAATCTGAGATTAAAGGGATAATCATGTTAGTTTTAAAATTAGGTTTTAACTAATGACAAAGAAATTATTACATTTAGATCCTGAACCATGTTTAAAATAATTTATTACAACACATTCTCCATGGATAGCTAAATAGAGACAAGACATTCAGTATCATTATCTAAAGCATTTAGAACCATGCTAGAATATATTTACTTAAGAGGTAACACAGCATAGGAGAGGAAAACAAACAGCTGTAGCTAAACAACCGAGTAGTAAAATTAATGACTTCATTAATTGACTGAAAAATTAAAAGTGGCATCACCTTGCAAGAGGTCAATGTTCTAGTAAAGAAGCTGCTCACCTTCTGCATCTGTTGATCTGACTTGGCCATCTCTGCAAAGTAATCGTCAGGTCTCTTGGTGGCTATATTGTGCTTACGTAGCAGAGGAAGTGCCTTTAGTACTGTCGCTTGGGCTTGTCTGTAGCTGTCAATTTATAACAAAAAGAAAATGCTTCAGGTAGAGTAAAATCTACATGGCTGTGATTGTTGAATTAATCGCACAAGATTAATTAAGCAAGTCTTGTCTGAGATTTGGCATCTCTCTTTTTTTCCCCAAGTATAGAAAAATCACTTGTGTTTTCAATCTGCTTTGCACAGCTAATTTTTCTAATTTTTAATGTGCTTTATATAATCTGACCTGGTGTTGCTTTCCTTTAATATTGTTTAAGGCAATGTTAAAACATTTATTAAACTAAAAACATTTTAGCCTTGCTATTCTAAACACACTACACAACACATTATGGTCACTTACAAGAACATCTCCCTTTGGAAATCATCGTCTGCATCCAGTTCTCCATTCGTCATAGTTGGCACTTTTCCTTCAACCTTAGAAAGAACATCCTCAGCTGGCAGGTTGGTTACATCTAACCTCTCCACCCAGGGTAGATCTTTGTGTAAATCAGCAAGGCACTGCTTCAACCCCGCCTGCATGACAATGTATATCAAAGATTAAAGTTAACTATGCCCATTTAAGACCAACAGGCTTAATAAATAGGTAGACACAATCAATGCACTATTATTTAGCTTTCTGTAATGACATTTAATTCATCTAACCACAGTCTCTGAAACTTTTATTTCTTTTCCTACTTACTTGGGATTCTTCAAAGCACTTTCATGACCATTACTACATCTAGATTTACTCACCTCGTAGTTCACGAATTTCTTGGCTTTATCCACCAGGACATTCATTCCAGGTTTCAAGAAGCCCTTAGCCAAGGCCTCTTGGAGCTGGGAAATACAGATGAAGTCAACAAATAGCCGAGTGAACCCATACAAGGCGTATAACTTCTAATAGCAGCTTTCTCAAGTTACATCCAGGTTATATCTTCGGCTCTAACAAACACATGTCTATCATTTAAACCATTAAGTCGGATACATATGACAAAGCCCGTAGTACAATTTACAAGTCCCCATGTGCCCTTACATTCAAGTAGGAGGTAAAAATCACGTTTACAACCCTCTTGCTTCAGGCACGCTAGTTAGCTACAGTTAGCTAATGGTTGTGTAAAACTCACCTCTCCATCTGACAAATCGCTGTTTTCTTCCTCTGAATCCTGACTGTGCATTGACTCGTCGTCTGGCGACTCCATAGTTTTGTCAATAGCGACAGCACAACAAGAATTTGTTACCAATAAATGGAAAACGTGTGGATACCTGCAGTATTTTTGCTCCAGTTCTTCACATGTATGAAGCGTTTCACGTGGGGAGGAAGTCACGCAACGGAAGTTCTTCTGTTACACTCTCCGGCGGAAATAAGGTCCAAGAACAACGGTTCCTACACTTGAAAACACACAAGCATGATTATTATCAATAATAATAATAAACAGTAACAATAATAAATAATGATGATACATTTCTTTAATACAAAAGTGGGTCAGCTTAATATGATAAGTGTTTAGTTGTAAAGCCAGCTATGGGTTAACTTTAAAAAAAAAGAAAGAAATGTTTATTTCTTCCAGTAAAGCGCATGTATTCAACATACTTGCATGTATGGAGAAAAAATTTGTTGTTCGAATAAAATATATTTATGACACGTCAAGGAGATCCTCTTGGAGGCAGTGTTTAGCTAACAAGATAGATTAGATAGATTGAGGTAAATAATGGAAAATCATTCATGTGTAGTAAAACCGGTCAATATCTATTTGTCCCTCTTGCCTACTTGGGGGCAGGAGCATATCCAAAATAAACCTTGGATGGGTTGCCAGTCTGTTACAGATTTAACACAGAAGGAAAATACCATTCACATTTTATTTTGTAATCAGAGTAAATTTAGAATAATTAAGTTAGTATACTTGTTTTTTGAATGAGGAATTAAGAGAGAGAACTTACATATGCACATAAAGAACATAAAATACACAAGATATAAATCCCAGAAAAAGTGAATTATCACACTATAACAAGCAAGTGTGGAGGGGTCGGCTAAAGACGCTGGAGCATTTGCCTCTTTGGCCTTTGAGACAAGGCCATAGATATTGTAGAAAATCATGTTAACCTTTTATTAAATTTGGACAGTGAATAATTACTCAATTACCTTCTGAATCTTTAAGTCAAAGAATGCAAGAGAAGGCATCAGCCAAGTGTCCAAGCTTCCAAAGCTCTTACAATGGGAATCGCTGGCTTAAAGCAGTATATACTCCTATGTAGTCACATAGCAGTCATGAGCAGAGGGCTCGCAGTTAGAGCCAGAGTGTGCGCGTGGTGAATGCTAATGATGTGCCTTTGCCAGAGAACATGAAAGTAACTCGATCTTACTCCAAATGTCACTTGAAAGGGATTCATTTCAAGTGGTCAAACATGGATCCTATTGCTTCACTAAGAGACAACTTATGTTAGAGTGCGCATACTAAAAAGTCTACCAAAGACACCTTTCACAAGGGAGACGTTGAGCAGGAGGAAATAAGGAGTTTTAATCAAATTTGGTTCAAAAAAGGATAATGAAAATTAACCTTTCAATGTTTTCTGTTGTTTAACAATGTGACTCAAAGGCAAATCAAAAGGTTCATTCGGTTGTGCAATTTACTAGAAAATGATTAAAATAAACCTGTCTTTTCAAGAAGTGATCATAAAATCCAATTGTATGTGGCATCAGAGTAATTTTGCATTGACTTTTTTGTTGTAAGTATTTGTGGTAGCATTTCACAGTAAAAAAAAAAATAATTTGAGGAGGATAATGTTAATAATCTGGTTTGCAATGTAAAACCATGGACAACAAAAATGCAATTCATCTTATGTAAGTTTAATGGCCATTATATGTGCTAGTCTTTTCATCTTACATTTCAAATTGACACCATCTCCAGATTTATATGTGGTAATTGTCCTTTGTCCTGTCACCTAAAAATCCTAAAACACCGTCTCCATCTGCCTCAGAGGACTACAGACAAGTTGCCTTCATGTCTTAGATCAAGAAAGTCCTTCAGAGACTTCTAATGGCTCACCTTAATAAGAAATTGAACACCTTCCATGACCTATTAGAGGTTCTCTATCATAATAGGCTTGAGGTTGATGACACCATCATCAACCTGCTGTGGAGAGACTCCCCCACCCTCCCATCTGGCAAATTAGGCAGTACAGTGAGGATCATGTTATTGGATTTCTGGATGTCTCCAATGATTGTAACACTATTCAGCCTACACTGTTATGTGAGAAGGACTACAGGGGACTGTCGCTTCACCACTTCTCTGCACACTGTACACGTCAGACATTCAGCACAACTCAGAGTCCTGTCATCTGCAGAGATGACTTTGAAGTTGTGGGGTGTAGCACTGACGCTTATGTGAAACTGAACAATAAATTTGCATATAATGGTACAGATACAATAATCTAATCTTGAACATGAACAAAAAAAAAAAAAAAAAAAAAAAGATGATTGCAGATTGTAGGGGGAACAAGAGTAAACCAAGCACTGTTTACAGATGCATTGGAATTCAGCTTAACAACAGACTGCAAATGCAACATGGAGGCTAGTGACAAGGAGAGAAGGAGGAAGTTGAAATCTTTCATTGTCCGCACAAAGATTTTGCATATCTCCTGTAAGCCTGTCGTAGAAAGTGCAATCTGCTTTGCAACTATATATTGAGACAAAAGCATCCGATACAGGGATGTAAAGAAACAACAAAATAAACAAGGTGGCTTGCTCTGCAGTGGGAACAATTCTAAAGTCATTGGACCTGAATATATAGAGGACGGTGGGTTTTAGGAAATATTTCAATTTAAATTTAATCTCAATTTGATTCAAAATCCTAAAAAGAACCATGACAAGATTCTGCATCCTTTACTGTTTAATGTTTGCATGAAGAGCAACTGCAATGTTTCCTTCTTTTTTCATTTCCTTAAGACAGTCAATAATAATCTTTTTTTAAACTTATTAAGATAACGACTAATAATAAAGCGAACAATGTTAAAATGGTCAAAACCTGACACAGTAATTAGCAGAAAATAAAATAACAAACCCTTCTGGTATTACGAACCCAAACCAAGTGGTTCAGGCAGCTCAGGCAAGTTTATGTACACACATTTAAAAATAAAATTCTTTTCAGTCATTGAAAGATTTGCTCGACCAAATTAAAGAGAGGGACATCAGAGATTTTTTTTTAAACTGCTATAATTTAATTTTTTTTCCTTTTTTTTTTTTAAATCATACTTTTACATTTGCATGTCACACACACTACACTGACTAGCCTAATCTATTTATATAAAATATTCTGCAATGATAAAATGTGAATGTTTGTACAGTTCTTTGATATGTTAAGTTGTTTAAATCCTACAACTATAATACTTCTACAGGTTGAATTAAGCATGCAAGTGAATTTTGGAGATTCTGATGAAATATATTGGAAGTTTATTTCACAGTTTATGTCAGGGGAAATACTGAGTGGTAAGCTCATAAGAATTCTCAAGAGAGATGAAAATGAAGCAACTAAATGCCGAGAAATACAATACTTTTTAACCAAAAAGCCTTTTAATTTTTGCATTAAAATAAATATTTAGTATAAGATTTAAAATTTTAATTTCATTTCACAGCCCAGCAGGCTACAGATGCAAACGCACCAGAGAGGCTGATGACCGTGAACTTCAGTGACGATGACCACTGTTCTAATAAGATGTGTTCAGTTTCTTTTGCTCATTTTTCTTGTCTTCCAAGCAGAATGATATTCTTTTTTTCAGATCAAAGTAGCTATGTATGATTTGTACATCAATACCCTTAATTCCTCCAGTCACTCCAGCGTGGTTGGCACCTTCAAAAGGAAAAATGCCATCATTTCCATATCTGTCATAATAACTTGAGCCGGACTGAAATCCAGTCCACTGAATTCACATGTCACTGTCACTTTTCAGCTCAGAGTTACACTTAGCTTTCTGCCACCAGAATGAAGGTAAGTAGTAACCGTTCTGTCAGTTGTAGAGATTTCTCGATGCAAAAGTAAGAAATAGATACAATGAACTATTGAGTTATTATTACTTATGATCAATTTGTCCTCATTGAACCTGCCTTGAAGGAATATTTATTCCTTCTCCATCCACCATCCATGACATAGCGGTCAAAGAGTTACTTGAATACGATTTATATTCAATTCCTTTCAGCTTTTTGGATAGTGCCAATGACAGCAATATAATCTCAAGGCAATCAAATTAATTGTCTTTCAGTCAGTATTTATATAAGTCAATGCATGAAAAAAAACTATATCCTCCTCGCTAAGGAAAACCAACAGACTGCATCGAATCTTGACTTCGATTCAAGTTCCCATCCGAAGCATGCACAGGCCAGCAGGCGACAGTGGAAAGGAAAGAACTTCCTTTTAACGAGAAGAAAACCCTCCAGCAGAACTCAGCTCAGGGTGGGTGGCCATCTGCTTCAACCAGTTGGGGTGGAGAGGACGGGAAACAGAGACCAACAGACTGCAAATTTTAGCTGGGAGAACGACAGAGGAGAAATGAAAATTAAGAATGTCACTTCTGTCATACACGGAAAATCAAAAGCAGAAAGACGAAAGGAAAGGAAGCGCAAAGTGCATTATGGGACGTCCCTCAGCAATCTTTTCTGACTGTCCTTATGTGTGTATCACTGTGTGAAAGAGAACTATGGGATCGGAGGTTCTCCGACATCTTGCAGAAAGAGTGTTGGCTGGATCAGGTTTAGAGCCGCCATCCTTGTTGGCAAATTGTGGTATCTCCAGAAAGGAGATTAACTACTTTTTATCATTTTCTTTATTTCATACAGCATCAGAACGGACACAGTAGAACATAGTCATTTCTCTTCTTCCTCATCTCTCTTTCTCCTGCTCTCCTACCACCCTCTAGCGTTTAGACAGACCACCACAAGAACATTAAACCGTTTTGAACTTGCTATGCTTTTTATGTTTGTGTGTGAAGATTTGCTTTATTTTTAATCTCCTTGACGTCATAGTTTTATCATGAAAAGCGCTTTCTGTTGCCTCTGGCATGAAAAGAGCTTTAGAAAAAAGTTTGATTTGATCCCTAAATTCTACCACTCTCCCATTCCTGAAGTCTGCAGGCTTATTTGTGGCAGCAAAGTCCTTTGTTCAGAATATATGGAGCCGTGAGATACTTTTAGATCTGAATATTTTTCAGGATGTTGAATCTAGCTTCTTTTTTTTTTTTTTTAAGGCTTTTAACAAAACTCATTTAAATGAGGCCAAGATGAAGCATTTTCATTTGACGGACACATTCTAGACGTCCCATTGTTCAGTTTATGCCAAATTATTGAATACTTTTCCAATCTTTTGTCCCCATTGGTTGAAATGAGTCACAGCATATAAAATAAATGCTTTCATTTGACAGAAAATAGAAGGGAGCGTGTGCTATTCACAACTAACCACTCAGCTGTTTATACATTTCTCAGGTCAAGATGAATATTTGTACCAAATTTCCAACTCAGTTTAAAATCTATTCAGTTAAATGTTTCATAAACATCTAATGTTAGTCATAAAAAATGTTTTTATTTCTAATAGCATCTATAGTCTGGGAGTTACAGAAAGTATTGACTTTAGTTCCTTAAGAATGTGTTATTTATCCCCAGTGCTACTTGAACAGAATAAAAAAAGGAGCAAAATGAGCATGTTTAGCTGGATCAGCATTTATGAATGGCTTTCCTGGTGGTTCTTAATGGTCTTTTAGTGGAGGCCTAATGGTACTGATAACAGTAAGTGAACAATAGTGAAGATGGACAGACAGAGACTGGATATGGAAACAGATTTTCCTGTCTTTGCATCCTATCAGAGTCTGCCTCCTTCTGCTCAGTGTTTCACTAGAACTGAGTGTGAATGAGGGAATATAAGCACATTGTAGACTTCTGTTCAGAGATCCCGTTGTGATCACAGACAACCTTCAGAAAAAAATGCTTTAATCAATGTTAAAATCATTATCTCATGAATTTACCAACTAACAATTGAAACATTTTTTAATGCTTTTATTAGAAACTATTAAAATTTTCAGCAAACCTGATAAAACTAAATTATGGCTTATTTCTTCACCCACTGAGTGTACTTTTGGATTTTTTTTCTCTGTCTAGCATGCAGACACATATTGTAGCTGAAAAGTAAGATTTTAGTTATCACCACACTCTGTAAGCATATATCCCATAATGCAGTTCAGCTGGTCATGGAAAGAAAATCTAATCAGAGTAACTTGAGTGAAACATTTTGGAAAGCTCTTACACCAACTTGTTTAGATTAATAGAAACTAGTAAATAGAAATGCCTCCAACTGTGTCCACACCAGAAACTAGTGGAGCAGAAAACTGAATTGTTAGACAAGTCGCCGATCCTGAACTATAGGTGTGAGGTAGTTTAGTCTGAACTGCTGACACAGTCAAATCATTTATTAAGTTAGATTTTACATTTGGTTCAGAGTAAAGAAACACAGAATGTATCTGGAGATTACAGGAGTGCTAACTTTCACCTCAGTGTAGTTCAAACACTGACACCATCATATAAGCATGTTACATACACCACTAGAAGCAGGAAGTTTGCTCTTGCTCTTTAGGATTGAGCTGAAAATCTTCCTTTTTCATGATTCTTATAGTTATGATATGAGCATCTCCTGAGTTGGAGTCTGCATGTACGGGACCCAACTATCCAGGTTATGCTCATTGCTCTTATAGTTATGGGTAGTCTAGCCAACTTTTACTTATGTAGCAATGGGGATGTTACACTGAGAAGTACTTCGCTCTATTACTCTAATATATTAATGTATAAATATATGCCAATATTGCCGTCTCTAACTTATTTCTCCCTTTTTCCGCAGGTCTTCCTGATTAAGTTATTCTGCCTTTCCTGTCCTCTCCACCCCAACCAGTCGAGGCAGATGGCTGCCCTCCCTGAGCCGGGATATGCCAGAGGTTTTCTTCCTGTTAAAAGGGGAGTTTTTTCCTTCCCACTGTCGCCACATGCATGCTCAGGATGGGGGATTGGATTGAAGTCATGACTCGATGCAATAAGTTGGTTTCTATTATGGGATATGTATGAATTGGCTCGAAATGATGTGTATGTTGATTCGTGTATGTAAAGTGCCCTGTGACAACATTGTTGTGAAGTGGCGCTATACAAATAAAGTTGAATTGAATTGAATTGAAGGCTGGAAGAACAAAATGATGTCATTTTCTTCTCAGGGTCTCGAGAACAAGCAGAAAGTTTTCACTTCTTGTGGCGTACGTAGCAGGTTACACTCTGACCAGGTGACAAAGAGTCAACTAATGCTCCTTTAACTTTGTCCAGAAAGAGAGTGAAGTGAGAGTAAGTTGTCCTTGGTGGCAGCAATACACACTCATGAGTTCTCAGAGAAAAGCATCCCACATCCCACAAGATGTTCTGCTTTTTTTTTTTTTAGGCCTGACTCAGCCTGGAACAGACAAAGCAGCTTTAAAACAACGTCTGGTCCAAGAAAAGAGCTACTACAACCTAATTTTATATTATGAAATCACAATCCACTGAGTTAAAATATGCTGTTTTGTACAATATGAATACACACAGAGAAGAAAGGCAGCTCAGATTAAAGCCAAATCATAGAAAAGTTCTTTGTCTTTGTTTAGTTGCTCAGAGCTTCCCCAGCATAAAAACGGTTCTCTTATCAGTTTCATATAATTAGCTTGCATCCCCAGATAATTATGAAGACAATTTGTTCCTGTTCTCTTCTGCCGTCTTATGTCATTGCAGTTGCACATTTAGCATTTAGCTGCTTTCATTGCAACTAAAGGGAACGGTGGGTTATTTTCCATGAAACATCTGTCTGAAAGACACAAAATGTATGAGAAGCTCGGTGGAAATGTCTGACCTACTTCTTTACTTCTCTTGTCTGAACTATATTTAAAGGCCATAGCGTTTGACCTAGAAGTGTTTGGCATCCTCTGTGACATTCTGGGTGTCTTTTCTTAGCATGCACACGGTGTAGTTGGTATAGTCACCTGAGGCTGCAAGAGATAGGAGTTTTTTAGATCAATAATGGAAATTAAACGAAAGGGGACTGTGGTGGGAGCTGAACAGTTCCAGTGAGTAGCCAATTTTCTTTGACAAGTAAAACATGATGTTCTGTGGTTCATGATACCTTACATTTTATACATTCCTCTTTGTAAACCCTCAGAGGAATCTCACTCAGCATTCTCATTGATGTTCACTTGTAAGGATCAAGTATGAGCCAGATAATTTTTTGGAAAAAAAAATCATTTAAAAAATAAAATAAAAAATAAATTAGAAGAAGTTGTAAAGCATGATAAACTGTAAAACATGATCAAACTTTTTTTTTTTTTTTTTCCCCAATCATAATGCCACAGCATATGCCATCAGTTTATTCTTGTGTGTCATACAAGCTGTGACAAAAGGAGCTGAGAAATAAAAGGTTTCATTAGGTTCCTTCTAGCACTGTGCTGCTCTGGGTCAACATGCAGTTTTTTTTTTTACACATCAGCACTTTTATATACCTTCATTTAATCTGCCGCTCCCTCATATTATTGAACTTTTCCTTATTTAAATTAAGTAAAAGTTGCATATTTGATGTGTAGAATCCCAGTGAATCATTACATCAGTGATAAGTTAAATTCTCTGTCAAAGCAGTTTGTTCCTTCATATTCCTCTTGCTTTTTCCTCCTCTTAATCCTTTCTGCTTTTCTTCAAATTCTTCTCAACAGACTGAACTTAATAAATGGCCTATGTTGGAGGTGTTTAAACCATTTCTCTGTTCTGTGATTGCATAGTTCTACTTAATCATGAAATAATAATGCAATTGTTGAGGACAACAATGGTCTTGTAACTTAGAAGACTTGCAAGTATGTTCTTGTGACTTGATAGGAAAAAGAAATAAAATATAACAATCACAAAGAAGATGCTAGATTCAATGTGTCTGATGATCTAATAGAATAAAAACAAATAAAAAATAATTATAAAAAAAAAAGATCACATAACCACAAAACAAAATGTGTCAAAAATGAAAATGACAAATTAAACCGTAACTAATCCTCAAATGGATCTTGTAAAAGTTATTTGTCCATTTTGAGATAACATAAAAATGGCGGCACAAAAATGGCAGCTGCCCTGCATATGGACACATGACAAGTACATAGATATTTCTCATTCTAAGGAAATAAAATCACAACAGTTATTGTAGATAAACAAATTTTGTGGTTCTTGAGGGTAAGTGGTTGCAAAGTTGTTGCTTTGCAGGCAATGTCTGAGGCTTCAAGCAACCTGCAGACTTCTCATGAAATGATTTGGTAATAGTCTGACATCATCAGTGCATTTACTGATGTAGGCAGGGACAGTTTCCTTGTATTACTGGATGTTTGTGTGTATGGTGAATGTATGTGGATGCCTCTTCATACATGTCCCAGTATGCGGTGTAAACAGTCCCAGAAGAACATTCTGAATTTCTTCCTATAATTCTGAGATGAAATGTTCAGAGAACTGTCTGTGAATCACCAGGAAATTGTTAAGCAAGAGAAAAGACCTTCCATGTTGTTCCCCCAAAGAATAATTAAAGAAAAATAAAGTCAAGTTTATTTTTGGAATGGCGCAGTTAAAACAAAACAGGAGAAAAAAACTAACACAAAAACAGTTTATCTGGCTTATGGGACACAGACACGAGTATTCTTGTTGGGTAAAAGAGCATCAGTTTAGAGAAGTGACATTAAAACTCCATCATATGAGACCCTGATGTTTTCTTTTTATCCTTACCTTAAGGTGTAATAGAGGTGCAGACTACACATAAAACATGCTTCTAACTAAAATGAGGTACAAAACATGCTGCAACTTCCCTAAAAATGAAGGTATGAAGGTGTGTCAAACATTAAGCTTACCAAACCAGGTTCATTGTTCTAGAGACATCCAGAATGTGGGAGAAAGTGTAAGGTGGTGGCTGTGGCTCTGGAGGCACCGCAGCACTCTCATCTGTGAGTCAAGTTTTTAAGATTTAATCTGAGGGGGTCTTCTGGTGAACTCTAATCAAACATTTAGAGGAACCTGCCTCTCTTCCTTGTTTTCTTTCCTCATTCCCAACCTTCTCCTCCTCTTCCTCAATCCCCCCATCTCTGCGTTCTTCATCTGTCCTGACACTGATGAGAAGCGAAGAGACAAATTAATCTGCAAGCACCAGGTTGCCAGCTTTCTTCTTACAGAGGACATTCACTGAATTTTTAGGGGAGATGCAACGTCAACTTTCATCATAGCCAAAGGGGCAAGGAGTGTGCGTGTGTGTGTGCGTGCATGCGTGTGAATGTCTATGTGCCAGGGAAAGTATGGGGAGAAGCATCACAGGGCCTATGCATAATCACCCTATTATATCTCTGTGAATGAAATAGTGAATTGATCTGATTAGAGGTTGGACGAGGAGAGAAGTGTAGCATGCAGAGCGGCTCCAACTGAAAGATGAGGAAAGAAAACGGGAAGGAAGAAAAAGAAGAAGATGAAACAAGGATGAACAGGAAAAAAGCAAGAAAAAGGAAGGAAGGAAATGGAGGTCAAAAGATTAAGAGGATGGGCACTGAGAAGGAGCAAGAAGTAATAAGGAGGAGTAAAGAGTGGTACGAAAGGAACCGAGTACTATGATGAAACTTCCCTCATGTAAACCAAAACTGATTATGATGGAGATGGATGATTTAGTGAAATTACAGTTTGGTACAAAACAAAAAAAAAGTAAATAGTAAAAACCTTTTCTTCTTTTAAAGTTAAAGAAACTATTTTACTAAACTATCTGAAGTTCATGCATTGTTTTGGAGCTTTGGACTGGATGTTATCCCCTTAAACAGATTATTACAGAGTTGCAATGAAAAACAAAATTGTTGAACATCTCAAGGAAGTATTGACTTGGCTGACTGTTCATAAGATATGAATATTTTTACAATGGGTCAAAGGGGTGTTTAAAACACTCACAGCAAAAAAAAAAAAAAAAAAAAAAAAAAAAAAAAAAAAAAAAATCAAGATCTTTCCTAAGTGTAAAGGTGTGAGAAAATAATCAATGTTATGATTAAAAATCTTTTGCAAATTATGTGCCAACTCGGTCAGAGCCATTTTAGCAGCTGCCATGGTTACAGGTATACACACAACACACTGCGACAAAGCTTGTCATGTTTGCTTCTTGGTGTAACATCACCTATTCATGGTTAGATATCAAAATTACTTAGAGTCAGAAAAGGGATCAAACTTCAAACTTAGATATTGTGATTTTAAATTTAAAAAGTTAGTAGCACCGTCACTCCGCATCATTTGTGACCAATTAAGTTGACTAAAAGGACGAACTAAGCCACTGGTTCATCTTACTGTAAGGCCTGAGCCATATTCACATTCTGTTTTATTCATTTCTATGTTTCCTTTCACATAATCCCATCCACATCCCAAACAAATCTCCCCCAAAACTCAGACATGTTTGGTATTAAGACATTTTTAAATCATGATTTAAAATGGTCTGGGTGTTTGAACATCGCAGCTTGAACACTTAACACCAATGTATAGGCCAACAGTGTTTCCAACCACACTTTTTTGACAGAGCCTGGAGCCCAGCCTGTTCCTTCCCAACAAAAAAAAGGAGCTACAGGGGAACTGGAAAACTGCAACAAATCCAACTTCTTTGCTGACTCACCTCAGATTGCTGTATTACCATATGGCCACTGTACATCAACACAAAGGGTGTTGTACTCACTCAACACCTTAGATTGTCCTAGTTTTCTAGTGAAAACATTGGATTCACCAGAGAAAAGCAAGTAAACACACACACACACATACATAGCACACATCACCCAGTCAGCAATTCTCTGGGAGGCACGGTAGTAGATCATAATTAGAGCCAATCAAAAAGAAACGTACAGCCTGTTACTTCCTGCCAGCCAGCCAGTTAGTCCATCTGGCCACACTTAGGCCTTCTGTGCTCAGCTCTCCCTCTTAACAAGCAAATAGATAGTTTTCATTTATGAGAAATTAGTTCAGAGCATGTTCTGGCACAAATGTAACACACACTCAGATACCTAATGCCACACTTAGGCACTTGGTTTTCATGTTGAAGTTTTTGACATTTCTCGCCTTTTGTCGTTTCCTCTTTTCCCACCATCTGCATGCCTGCATCACGTGTGGAGTGTTTCCAGGAAACGGAACGGCGCATGCATCAGACAATGTATGTGGGTAATAAGAGTTGCAGATGGCATTTTCCCCATCATTGTAAAACCTCCTAACGTCTTCTTTTTGCTCGCTGTATTAGTACTTTCATTTATTTCTTTGTTTCCATTCGCTCTGTCTTTTTTATCTGTGTCTGTCCTCTCCTTGCCCTCACTCTTCAGTCCCATATCACCTCCCTTCACCGTGTTCCTCCTAATAAGTAATTGCCTCCTTCACTGACTCATTGGCCACTCATTTATCTCCCGTCTCCCTATCGTTCTGATTACCGCTCTGCAAATCAGGTCTCTACGTCCCTTAGTGCCACCAACAGCTTATTGCGCTGTCTGGGATGTTGTTGAATGGCCTTCAGCCAGTTCACTTGGTATTCTCTGACTGTTTAGGCAAAAAGTTTTCCCTCTTTTTTTTTTTTTTTTTTTTTCTTTAAACAGATCTAAATCTTCCTGACAAGTAAGACAAGTTCACAAAGTCTGACAAGTTCTTCAGATGAACAGATTTAAGGACAATGTTGACTGAAAGATGGAGTCTGTCAAAATGAAGGTTGTAACATAGACTAGATGAACACTTGCAGGTGCGAAACACCCAAACTTTGAGGAAAAAGAAAGAATATTGAGCCTTTTTTTTTTTTTTTTTTTTTTTTAAGAAGGCGGCAGCTGAGGCTTATATGAAAGGTTTATGATGATTGGAAACCATGCTTTAATTGCCTCTGAAGCCCAAATGACAAGTCTACGGTTGTGTGGTGCACTTAGTTTTAATAGGAACATTTCTAGGTCATGCAGAGGGTCTTAAGTCCTGAACGTTCTGCTTCCTTATGTTTTGCTTTATTTAACTTTTCTGACAATGACTTGTCAAAAAAAAAA
This sequence comes from Telmatherina bonti, assembly GCF_933228915.1. NCBI lineage: Eukaryota > Metazoa > Chordata > Actinopteri > Atheriniformes > Telmatherinidae > Telmatherina > Telmatherina bonti. The sequence goes on from NC_136626.1 coordinate 15,492,007, forward strand.
AAAAAAAAAGTCACAGTCAGAGGTAAATGAATTTGATTTGGCTGCATGGTGTCACTTAAAAGAAAGCGGCTTAGTCTCAGCTTGTAATAAATCATATTTGCCCAGTTTTTTCCTAAATTTGCCACATAGTTCTCATCTTGTGTTTAATGAGCCACGGCTTCATACATCCCAACCAGCAAGGTAGATAAGATGCAATGCAAGTCGCAAATGAACAAACCAACGCATGTTTAACTTTGTCTCTTTGGTTCATCATTGCATGTTCACGAAAAATCCATTGCAAACCAACAAAGTCTTCACTTCTTTATGTTGTCAGTTTTGTTTTGCAAGCTAAAGATCAAGTTTTAGCAAATGCTGAAATGTTGGTGGGCAAATACACTGAAAAGTTCAATTGTTTTGCACAAAAAAGACAGAATGACTGACTTGGGGTGTGTATAGACAAAAAAGAAAAAAATGAGTGAGGAAAAAAAAAAAAACAGTTAAAGGCAAAAATTGATTCTGGCATCAAGAATCCCAGTTAATCAACCTCTTCAGGGAATGCTGCAATGTTGTGTGGACTCCTTACTCAATAAAGTCATTAATACTGTCCCAAAACTTTGCTAATTCATTACAGGCTTTGTTGTAGCTGAGCCCCCTGTTGCAAAACTCTCTGCTGACAGCAAGTGCAATAGTCTAAAATGTGTTGAGGTGGAAGGAGAAACTCCATTGTTCTTAATCCTCCGTACTACTGAAGTCGGTGATCTTTCTGGCAATATTTTGTACATTCACAGACGGACAGTGCTGTTCATTGATAAGTTGTTTTCTGTGTCGTCATACATCATAAGAAGGAAATTATGTCTAATATGAGTATTTTCACATGAAACCAGGTATCAATCTCTAGTGTTTAGTACAAAACAAGCTGCAAAGTGCTCATAAGAAGGCAGAAAGGAAGGAGAATGATATACATCAGATTGCATAAATGTCAACCTACACAAAAGAAGTGGTAAAATAAAACACCTCATTATTTCTTGTTACATTACCATTTTGGACAAGTTGAAAGATGCATCTGTCACATGTTTTCTCATCAGAAACCATCACTCGTCACTGGGAAAAGCTCAACTGCAAGGCAACAGATGATTCTGAATCTATCCCTGTGTTTTCACGGCGAGGAGGAAGCGTGCTTTTGCTTTCGTGTGCATGTGCAAGTCAGAAATCCTCAGCTATCTCATGAATAAAGATTCGCTTGGAGTGCAGCAGCTGCTGTTCACATGCAAAAGTGTCAGATTAGTTTGGAGCTCTCACTAATTAAAATCCACGTGAACTCCACTTTGTGTTGGCTTTTATCTGAGTGCATCATTAGATTTGAATCTGCTGAGTTCTGCATCGATAAAACAGGGAAGATAAGATAAAGAGTATCTTTGAGTTTATATTACATTATAAAAAAGTATCTGATTTCGCAATCCTGGAGAGATGTGTGTATTTTTTGTTCCGGTCTCCAAAAGAAGTTTAACTTTGATCAAAACAAAATACACCAGAGATCTTCACACAAATAAAAGCTTTGATAAGACTCTCCAACCTCCATATAAGCTAAATTAGCATGGCAGCACTGCATTCCAAGATCATGTTTTTGTTTGGAAAAATATATTTGAATTATTTTACACTGACAACCAGGTATTAATGAAGCAATACCAAGATTTTCCCATCTTTTCACTCTGTCAAATTTGACATGTACTGATCTTATGCTGTGATACGGATTTTTGTCAGACATGGATGAAATCTGCTTTTAGCAATTATTCAACATATCCCATTTTCACATTTTGGAATGTGACATTTTAAAGTCTATGTTTCACTTTATTTCCTCATTCACTCATTTTTCATGATAACTTTAACCTTCTTGCTGCAAGCTGATTATAATTACCAAACATGGGAACATTTAGTAACCCTATGAAAAAAAGCATGATATTAGTTCATTTCAGAAAAATAAAGACGAGTCAATTATAATAAACAGAAAAGTAGGTAGGTTAAAAAAAAAAAAAAAAAAAAAAAAAAAAAGACTTATTTTGGATCATATTTTTATTTCTTCCTTGAACAATGGGAAGCAGTGTTTTTCTTTGTAATAGCAAAAGTATAATAGAAAATACCATCACTGACTGATTACTGGTATTCACTCATTAAAAAACAAACATTTTGTTGAAGGAACACTGTTCTGGAGCAACATCAATCAACAAACACATTTTCTCAAGTCGGACATCTGTTTCAGGTGTTCAGCTGTGTAGCGACCTGATGACTGTGAAGGTCATATCATATGACTCTCATCATTCTCACATATATCACACCCTTCAGTGAATCCTTCCTGCCCCGTATGGATGGAAGCACTGATGTCCTGGAAGAGGAGACTCTGACCAGGATAAATTTGTTTCTAGACAGGATGAAGATAATCAAGCAGAAAGACAGCGCTGACTTGCAGTGACCCATTTCTCTAAGTAACCATGGAGCTAAAATGGCTCCTGAAGCACATCAAGGCCACTGGACCCCCTCACTGTAAAGGTTTGAACCTTTATTGTTCTACTTGTACACACCTCACATCACTCATCTACACATGAAGCGTATGGCAAGGAGTAGATCATCTCACCATATCACTTTTTCTACATATTTGTTGACCACTTTGTTTGGGTTTTGCACCAGTAAGCATATATTTTACAACTGCATGAAAAACAGTTGAATTCCTGCACTGACAGTCACCTGAGGAACAAGAATCCAAGTATCACAGTCATCAAATATGACCAGCCAGTCAAAATTTTTGGTTTTGTTGGAAGATTGTCACAATTTCTGACCCTCTTCATGAATGTGTGTCAGCTTGAACTACAGAAGTCACTTTTTGTACTTTACAACTGAAACAGCCAGCTGAGCAGCCTTACAAATCCTACCTGCTGTGCCCCAACAATGAACCCTCTTTCAAAGTCACTCAGATCTTTTCCCCTTACTCAGCATTTTCATACATGCCACAAGGAGTGATTGAATGTTTCTGACTTAACTAGACCACACAGCACACCTGTGTGAAAATGCATTTGTTGAATTCCTTGACTCTTTATATAAAAAAAACAAACAAAAAAAAAAAAAAAAAAAACACCTCACTTCCCAGAATGCCAGCATAACAAAAACAATGTTTTATTCCTCATCTTGTGGAGTCTGTAACATCTGGTCTGCAACAAAACCAGACATTTACTGTCAGAATCCCCTCAGATTTGAAGTTTAGCCGCTTGCTATCTGAAGGGCTGGCTTTGTTGTTCCAGAAACATGTAACTGGAGGTGAATAGTAAATTTGCCAGTTGCTGATGCGCTGCTGTTCATCACTAAATAACACGAGTGGAAGATAAAACTTTAAATAACAATCCTTTGATGATAACACATTATGCACTTTAATCTTCTCATTTAGAATATTTTGTATCATTAAAGGCACCTTCTTTCCGATGAAAACATAAAACTGTAATCTTCAATTTCAAAAGCTATCATGGTATATTACAATCTTCCCCACTTTCCCTGATCTCAATTTTTGGCAACCTTCTCTCCATCATTATGTAAAATATAAACAATCAGTGGCTTCTTCCCCCATTGCTGTTGTTGATAGTTCATCTTGCCAAGTTGAGTATCTTTCATTTAAATGGAAATGAGGTATTGGTCCTTATACATCAAGGATCAGGTGTGTGATCAGGGCTGGACCAGCTTCTCTTCTCATCTAGTGTGTGTGTGTGTTTGTGTTAACTTTGCAAAATTTACACCTTGAGAGGAAAAATATTTGGAAATTGGGAACATTTTGGACATTTATGTTATGTCCCTTATAAAGGGCTGAAATTGTTAAGCTAACATGAGAATAAAGTATTTAATTAGTTTTTGATGCTTTACGCTTAAAGCAAACATATTACTTGAGAAAAGTGATAATATTTGGTTTACACAATTTTTTTTTTTTTTGCTTTTTGTCCTTTTGCTAAAATAAATGAAGTTCTCCTGGCCTGTATTTGACAGGAGGAGAAAGGAAATGCGGGAAGAGAGAAAATACTCCTTCCGATAAAAGGTGAAAGTTTGGGATTCAAAACCAGGCCATCAGCAGTGGTGAGTTTCAGCTGACATGTGGCTCATACCTGAGCAGCTGATACCCGACAGGGTTTAAAATGGAGGATTTATTTTTTTTTTTTTTTTGAGGGATAGAAACTAAGAAAAAAAAGAGACATAAGTAGATGTCAAATTTACACAGGATTTCAAAGAATACTTTTGTTTCATGTTTTATACGAGATTGTTTCTAGAGAATGAATATTTAATAAGTGGACACAAAGATTTTGTACAGATGTCTCAGATGGAATCTCCAGACATCTCTGGGTAAAACTTCTGTTTGTTCATGATTTTACTTTTTCATCTCTGACTATTTTCATGTTCCCTGTGGCCACGCCTGAGGTCAGCCACCATTTTTATACTGCTTCTCCGTCTTGCAAACCACTCTCGTCGTTTTTCTTTTTTATCAATGTTAAGATAAACCAAATTGCTTTTGACAGTAAGTCTACTTCAGAAGTCTCAAAGTTCAACATGAATCTGTGCAACTGTGATTATAATAGTCTTGTGGTGATTTTCCAGGATTAAATATGTGATCATGTAGTTTCCATTGTGAAATATGATTGTTTTCTTATGGCAGCTGATGTCACAGACCTCTCGTGTGCATGAATCACTGAAAAAGAAAAACCCTTGTAAGGTAGTTTCTTTTACTTCTTTCATTCTTATGAATAAGTTCTTTTTGCATCTCAACTATTCTTTTGCATGGTCTCTACTTATAGTGTCAGTGAACTGTCAGTTTTACCCTTAAGAAAATAGTGAAGAATGAAAGAAAAAAAAAAAAAGTCTTTAAAAAGGACATTTTCTGTAAGTAACCAAAGGGAACATACAAGTCTGAGCCTTGTGCTGTAGCAAATAAATCATATATAGTGTCACTAGTGAATAAATCTCTCTTACATTGAACCTTCTTCGCTCAAAGGGAGAAGGTTGTGAATTTTAATGACCAAGTTCCTTTCATTCATGTTGAAATAAATAGATTGTGTGTGTGTGTGTGTGTGTGTGTGTGTGTGTGTGTGTGTGTGTGTGTGTGTGTGTGGCCTTTCAATGAAAATATGACCTATTTGCTATTTGATTTTACTGTGAGGAAAATGTGCAGTTGTGAGAATGCATCAGTAAGAAAACATAAGATTAAATGAATTACTACACCATCAGCTTGATGTAAACCTTAAACATCCTTAACAATATCTTTAAAATGCTGGATTTACTAACTGTAAATGGACTGCAGATACACTTCAAGCCACATTCACCAACTCACAAAGTTGTTCAAGCATTATTCTCTCATTCACTCAGATATGAAGGCTTCAAAGCCATTGTTGCAGTGTCTTGTCCCAAGATGCTGGGACATTAAAAACAAAGAAAATCTTGACACTATAATGGGAAACTAACTTCAGCAAGTGGTTTGCTCCTAAATTACCTGAATATTCATGTTTAAACTTAAACTCACACTTTGAGTTTGGTAACCACAAGCAGCAACAGAGAAACACATTTCACATTTCAGCTCAGACATAATTGAACATGTTTACAGCAGCTCTAAATAGAGGATGTCATTCATGAAACAGATCCAACTGCTTGTCAGATTTTGTACAATGACCCATTAATTTGAATCAGGTGCGTTTGTGTGTTGCAGCAGGGAAACATCATAAACCCGCAGGACGGTGGCTCTTAAGGACTGAAGTTTATTAACCCCATAACAAATACACAAAAATGACAGCACTTAATTACATATTTGTGCACTGCCTCTCTCAGTTTTATTATTATTTTGTTTTTAAATCCAACTAAAAGTCTACCGCAGCTCCATTCATAAAACATGATTATAACATTAGCCCCATTGTGGCACATCACTTGGCTGCAGAAGTGCTAAATGCATTCAAGGTAGTCTCAGCTCAAACAGAATTAATCAATAACTGCCTTTGTGTCAGAGATGTCATGATCAATGTGTTATATCACAAGGCTATTTATCAGCACAGACGATTCACTGTGAAGGCTTTTTTTTTCCCCAGAAAATTTGAAATGCAGAGGAGCATATTGCTGCACAAACTGGTGCTTGGATGTGTGCGATCTACAAATAAGACAAGAGCTTTGTGCATCCGGCTGTACACTTGTACACATTCACACATGTTCTCTCTTACATTCACAATAATGCATCCATCCAACACAAGTACACTAATCAGCTCCTGTAGCTTTGGTCTATAAATAACACTTTTCTGTCTGCACATGCCATTCTGTGGTAGCACAACAATAAGTAAGAGACTAACTGCGAATGAGGTTCTTGATCTAATTTTGGATCGTGGCCCTGACGAGGATGAAAATATCGAACCTGGGGAAGAAGTACTGCTGAAAGAAGGAAACCTGCTGAAATGCTGAATATGATCCAGACTAATACTCAGCTGATGAAGAGGCACAACTCAATCCATATTCTAAGGGATGTCTGCAACCACAGATAAAGATGATGCACGCATTCTGCACAATAATGCTCGTTTTCCTCCACCTGAATCTAAATATGTTTAACTTGTCACAGTGAGATGTGAAGTATTTTGTCATATTTGAAAAATAAAATACAAAGCACTTGGATAAAACAATACCAGTTTTAAGACAAGCAGTCTTTTTGGTTTTTCGGGACAATGATGCAAAAAAAAAAAATATTAAAAAAAAAAAAAATAAAAAAAAAAAGGACTCTCAAGGTTGTTAAACGTGTTTAAAAAAAACCCACAACCATCAATTGTTATCCACAAACCTGGTCATTCTCCTAAATAAAGCACAAAACAAAGCTGCTCAGGACCACTGGATATTTATGTAAAACATAAGTTCTGGCAGGGAGGAGCTGCAGGTCTAATGATGGTTTTATAATATGATAAAATGAAGCTTTCTGACTTTCTCTGAATCGCATCATTATGCTCTAGAGTTACTGGAAAAACACAAAGGTCACCATGACCATGGCTGATCTGTTAATTACAGCTGTTATTGATCAGTCTGTGGATGATTCAAGAATTTATGTGCTCCACGGACTGGGTGGGTTGAACCACTTCTCTGTAAAACTATCACCCCCTCAGCCCGCGAGCTCAGATCCCAGTCTCAGCTGTTCCATTTACTGGTCTACCTACTAACACTGACTCGGTAGTGCGAGATGACAGCTCGCCGCCTCTCCGTTTCAGTCCCCTCCCCTCCAGGTCCCCCGCCGTCGCGCGCGGCCACACCTGCATTAAACGGGGGAAGTCCGCCCGTCGAAGAGGCGCAGAGGCGGTGGAGCCGTGCGGAGAGCGCGGAGGCAAGAAGCTGAACACCTACAGCATCCAAATGCAGTAGTCCAAACCTCGTGAGTCAAAGGGAGTAAAGATATGCGCCGACAGGCTTCTGGGAGACTTTGTGGCCATGTTCACATGCTGGAGGATTAAAAATAACCGGAGCATCACGGTGCCGAGCGAAGCGTCCAGACTGGGCAGCTGAGCGCGCAGGTAAGACGCATTTCATAATCCAGAAAGAATAGAGCTGACCCATTGGAACTTTTTATTTCTTATTATTGCTTATAATTCAGATAAATATGCCTTTCCATTTAGGCCTTTGCAAATTTCTAACTTCGTTGTAAGTTTTCAAGTAGCTTCCTAAATGGTCAATATCCCTTTTTATATTCTTAAACGATGATAAAAAGGTGAACATTCTTGGACCTGAAGATCAATAACCTCCTGAGTTTATGAACTAAATGGAACCTTATGTGTCAGTTAGCTATACATGTGTTTATTAACTTTAATCAGGCTATTTTTTTCATTTTATTACAGTTTTGAAATGTATTTGTAGAATCTGATTTACTTGAAAAAAAAAAAAGGACCTCGTTACACTTCTTGAATCTTCAAAATTTCCCAAAATACTGAAATAAGCTATTTTTCTTTTTTATGTTAACACCAGCCACATTATTAAACATTAAATAATTCTTAGAGAAAAACATGACATTTTTAAAAAAAAAAAATCCAGTATTACCTTGAACGCTCATTTCTGAGATATAACCCGGGAGCATAAGGAAACATTGTCATAGATCATGTAGGTTCAGGTCTGTCATTAACACAAATGAAAATAGATTTACCTGGAGTTTTCCAGAGAAAAGGATTGTGTTAACAGATAGGGATCTGGGAATGTTGCCACTTTGCCCACAGTAGCATGCAGTGTCTGTATGTTTTGGATTTTCCATTAAAACACTATTTTGTTTTCATTAAAAACAAGGAAGTAAAACGTGTGTCACACCCTAACCTTTGTACCGACAGGGGAAGGATTGTATTTACCCGTGAAATAGCTGTAGATCATCAATTCACAGGGACAGTGTCATATCAGTGTTGCTGCATTGTGGAAAATCTATAAAACACACATAAAGGAAGTGTTGCTGAAGCTGTTTTCAATATTGTGATTGAACCAGATCAATACACTGTCCAGGCATGACCTCATATAGATCATCCATAATGTAGACGACACATTAATCAGGAAATTTGATGTAGGGCACACATTGTCGCGTTCATTACACCACAAACAATTTCAGGATCTTTTTAGATTAAATCTAACCCTTAAAAACAAGTCAGGCTGAAAACAACATGTGATAGACCTCGTTAAGAAAGAGCCTGAAGTCAACACAGTGCACAGGATGCAAGAAGAAGAGAAAAACAATGTCGGTAATTGAGTCAGCTGTGCAGTTATGAGACCTGTGAAAAAGGAGTGTGTGTGTTTGTGAGATGGTCACCACACACAGTAAGATCAGCTCAGAAATAAAGTGCACACAGTCTGCCATGTAGGGTCAGCATCTCATCAGCAGCAGCTGTATGGATTACATTCACTTGGGTTTCTGAGCATATTTCATATCCACCTGATAGCACAATCAGTTCCATTCAACAGAATGGGAGTGACTGAAATGTTACAAGTTTATGTTTATAAAAGGTGATAATCTCCTTTAAACTCATCCCCAAATTCTAATCTCAGCTCTAAAATAGCTAAGCACAACGACTTTTATTTGTTTAATTTTCTGTCACCAATTTCCCAGAAACGCTTTAGCATAAACCGGCCGATGTCGAGCCTCATGATTCATATATAAAAATGAGGGCTTACCTTTTCATCCTCCTTTTGACAACACAGCAAAAAAATGCCAAACTAAACTAAAAAAAAAACAAAAAAACATTTGTTTACAGTATGCATCTTAATCAGCAGTGGGGACTCTTGTCCCTCAGCCTGAAAGTTTCTGATGTCTCCCTTTTCCAACACACCAGATTCAATTGAACAAATCACTGTGCTCATCTTGACTATAGCTGTTGGATCCATTTGATTCAAATCAGGTGTGCTGGACCAGGGATACAAGGAAAACCTGCAGGATTCCAACAATGGAGGACCAGGATTCTCCACCATTCATGTAAATCATTTGGTTAAAGCTTGGCAAACATCATGGCATGTCTTAAAGCACAGGTGTCAAACTCCAGTCCTCGAGGGCCGGTATCCTGCAGGTTTTTGTTGTCTCCAAGCTTCAACACACCTGATCAAAATTCACCAATAAGTTGACAAGAAGCTGCTGGATCCATTTGATTTGAATCAGCTGTGTTTGTGGAGAGAAACAACAAAAACCTGCAGTCCCTCGAGGACTGGAGTTTGACACCCCTGTCTTAAAGGAAGGGTATTAGAACCTGCAACAGAAGGTTCAGCCAAGCTACATTTTAAAAATACACCATTCAAAAATCCAAACCACTTTCTTCAGACTCCCCCCCCCCTGAAGCCATGCCTCCAAAACACAGAAACATACAATGTTCCCGAGGGTAATGTAGTCTGCTAGCTAATGTGGCTAGCAGTCTGCTAGCCACATTAGCTAGCAGACTACATTGCTAGCTATATTAGCTATATATTCTGCTAGCTATATTAGCTAGCAGACTATATTGCCTCAAGCACGAAAAGGGGCACGAGCAGAGGGGTTGAGCGTGGCATAGACAAATGGCTTTTGACTCTGGTAGAAGTATCACCATTTAATTGTTTAGAACAGGTTAGTTAAAATGATTGGATAGTATATTCAGCCCTGTCCATTTCACAGGTGACTACATTTTTTATTTTGTTTTAGAGCATTTAAGATATTGGTTGCAATCAGGGTGTGAAGGGGATTCTATGCAATATAGTAAAAAAAAAATGGTACTGGAAAACATCTCCAACCTTTAAATGAGATTTTCCACAATGTCGTTACCTGCCACAGCTCTATTTTCTAGTTTACTGGTATGATGAGTACATCCTCATCTACAAATGAACCAAACGTGATGTAGGTACAAAACCTCAGCTGAGATTCAACGCTTTGAAATCTAAACTGGACGTGACAAAAGTAGCCTACAACTCACAGTCCAGGTCAGCTTGCATAAACATTTTATGATTCATCTTGTTGTCACTGGGCTGATTTTTGTTTTTAATCTCAAAACACAAATGTCAACATCATGGCAACATGAGAAGAAAAGTTAGTGGTTCAGCAAAGTTGCATTCTCTAATATCATGTTCTTCAGGCAGTCACAAGACAGTCACCTTGGTCAACAAGTAAAACAGACGGCCAGATTCTGAGCCAGCCATCTCATTCATTACAGTCTTTATTGCTTGACCGCCAATATTAAACTGGAATTTGCTGAATATCACCTCTACATCCGCAAGAGGAAGGGAGCAGGGTTTGAGAAAACGACAGGAAAAAAAGAAGAGACAGCCTCTTTCCCATCGTCAGCAGGAGTGAAGCAGAGGGGGACCAGCATGTTAATTGGTGATTTGATTAGTGTTTTAATATTGCAGCTGTGCACAACACAGGAAAGCAACTGACTGGGCAGAGATTTCCCTTTTTTTTTTTTTTTTTAATCAACAATCACCCTATCGCTTCAGGGCTTAAGGGGGTTCTTACTTAAATTAGACTTTGTGTACATCATAGGGTTTCTTTTTATCAACTTTAAGAAAGAAATAGTTTGACATTAACACAAATATTCAAGTTATTTTGTTTTGATCAGCATCTAAGAGCCTCTGCTGCTTTGTGTTGTATACAGAGTGTTGAATAGGACCCGCAGCCGGTTTACTGCTGAACTATTGGGCTGGTTTTGTCAACAGCAGGCTCCTCTTCCAAATAAGGCTGTGTTGAAAAAAATCCGAAATTGTAGATAAGATCATTTTTTTGCAACTTCATAAATTGTGTCTGGACTATCTTGTTTTTTTTTTTGTTAAAATCTGTTTGTGTCTGGTATTAGAGGCATATAAATTTGTGTTGTTTTAATGTTGACACTGCAGCATGAGAACAGGTGGATGTATGCGCTTGCATACATTATGCCACAAGGGCATCTGAGTCACACAGCCTCTTACCTGGATTCATATGAGCATCTGTGGCAACGGCGAGTAATCTCGCCCACTTCAGGCATCCTTCTCTCACCACAAAACCAAGACACCAGTAGACAGCCGAGATAAGGAGTAGTCACATAAAGGAGCGCTGGTGGTGAGACTGAGACGTATACAAGCAAAGTAGAGGGAAGGTGCCTAAAGCAGGAGGAGAGATAAGCAGGGAAAACAGATGGAGATGAGTATTTGTGTGTGGATAAGGTGTCAGCTGGAAAGGTCTTGGCTGTTTGTGCCAGTTTGGGTGATGTTGCACCATAAGGTGAGAAATAAACTTTCTCTAGAATTTCACTGGCTGACATGGAAAAATCAAAGCCGAGTTAAGTCTTCTCTTGTTTGTTTTTTCATTATTTTAATGACGTTTTAGACCAGGAGCCTACAGCTACACTAGCAACTATATGAGGCTGTTAAATGTGAGAAGAATATACTAAAATGCTGATGTTAAAAAGATGCAGTGTTTATCTGATTAACCTCAGCTAATTAACAACAAAGTGCAGCTTGGGTTTGTGAGAGCATCATTAACATGCGGGCATTTGTTGACAAACAAACTAAGCATTGAACTTGAGGATGTTTCGTGAAAATTTATTGGCACACTAAGCATGTAATATTTTATCATGTGGGGTTCATAAATGATTGAACCAAAGAGTATTCGATCGCAGGAATACTCTAGTATTTGGTATTTGGTATTTGTGTGTGTGTGTGTGTGTGTGTGTGTGTGTGTGTGTGTGTGTGTGTTAGGATAATCACCATCATTACCTGCTTTTTTCCCCCATTTGTTATTTTTACAGTCTTTTACCTGAGAAAACATATATGTGTGTGTGTGTGTGTGTGTAAGCTGCCAGCTACCAGATAGAAAAAGCAGATAATCATGGTGATCATCCACTTTTCATCACTGTGTCTCTGCTCAAAATCTGTCCACTGAGAAAGTCAGAGAGTTAGTAAACTGTCTCCACCGGTGGCTTTTGTCCAAATTAATGCATGGTTTGTTACTCCATCATGGACATGTGCACGCACTTCCCAAAGGACCACTCTGGAAGATTGTTATCTTGACCCTTCATCCACCAAGCTGAGAGGCCATGGCTTGGTGGTGGAGTAATCATCTTTTAATCAGAAGACTGGCGGCTCCATCTCCATTCACACCATGGGTCACATAATCCTTGAGCAAGATACTGAAACCCCATGTCAATCCCAATACCCTGCCATTGCTCAACAGACAAAAGCTGGGATTGGGCAAGCTCCAATAGTTGTAGAAATAATTTAATCTGAAAGCTGTAGTCCACCTTGCAATAGTGCCTTCTTTAGAGCTGAACCAGCTGCAATCATAACAAAATAACTAGTTTGCGGAAAAAAAAGGCTTTCTGTGGTTTCCCTCTCTTCATTATGTGTAGTAGATTGTTTTGGTTAAGGTTAGTAAAAGTTTCTCAAAGTGAAAGGAATTTGGTATTTAAACGAAGATAAATATTCTTGTTGGGGAAGTGATGGCAAGGGAAGAAGTAGATTATTTGCAAAGCTGACAAACATGTAAAACCTTTTCTCTCTCTTTGTCTTAGGTTTTCCCATGTGATCCATGACAGTGAGTACAGTGATACTGACTCAACCATTGTCTCCTCTCTGTTTCCGGACAAAGTGACGCTTCCAGAGCGCCTTGGCTGCTCATTGTGTCTGGAAAAGAAAGGAAAGAGCCAGCTTGTCTGCATAAAGACCCATTCAGCATCATTCCCCTTGACCTGCCAGAAAAGCTACGCCAGTGGTAAAATCTCAGCATCATCTTTAGCCTCCCCCCAGCATTTCCCTTACCCATATCCCCAGCTCGCAGCCCCTTCCTCTTTTCCCGCCTCAACTTCAGCCTCAGCCCCATTTGAAGACCCACATGACAGCTCAGAAACATCCCTTACCCTCCCACTCCAAAAGAGCCTCCTTTCCTCTCCCTCCAGCCCCTGTGGCGCTTGGCACCAGCGCCCATCACATAGACAGATGGAGCCAACCCTGACCCCTCTCCTCGCCTGTGGGGACGCCAAAAGAATCAACGCCTGACTTGGGGGAGAGGGGGTGAGTGCGAGCGTGAAGGGAAAGACAGGAAGGGGAGAAGCATTGCTTTGTCGCCCCAGCAACACATTTCACAAACTCCCATGTTCTCCCCTTCAGCTGTACCAAAACGCACCCAGCAGGAAATTCTGCAGCAAGAGCAAAAGGACATCATGCGTTACCCTTGACACGTTTTTGTGTTTATTATTTTACAGAGCTTTTTTTTTTTTTTTTTTCCCCACAAAGGAACAAAGTACAAAATACAGGAATTATCATTTAAAGGAACAGATGCTGAAGTAAAAAGCCCGTTACTCAGTTTAAAGTCTTGAGATGAAGTTTCTCCAAACACCAAAGAAGTTTCACTCTGAATGCACGTTTCAGAATTGCTTTTGCATGAGATCTAGCCAAAAAGCAAGACACCCCTAGAGTGGGAATTTTTTTTTTTTTTTAATTTATTGTGCTCCACACACCTGAGAAAAGCAGAAAAAATAAGTTCCACGACAGCAAAAAGGAAATACCTGCGAGACTCCAGCCAAAGCTACCTCAGGTGTGCCTTTATCTTCTATGAACTGCAAAGTCCAGCATTAAACCTCTTCTATCAGTTCAAACCTTCACTTTGCGCTGGGAAGTTTGCAGTTTCTTTTTCCCAACTGAATGAGTTTTTTTTTCTTTCTTCTTTTTAAACAAGAAGCAGTGTTGGAGTTTTGTCTGCTTTCTTCCTTGGATTTTACCTCCTCTGCTGATTAGCAATCTGATAAGCACATAATGCCAATTTTGAAATAGCCACACATCAACAATAAAATGAAGCACTAATGGCTGGTGAAATGAATTCAGCTGGCCAACATAACAGAGGGGGGAATACCAGCGTCCCAACGCTACCCAGGTAATTGGAGTGCCGTATACAGTCTTTTACTCTGAAGCGCAGCTCCTCTGGTGACCTTGCAGGCTGAAAACTTAGAAGAGGCAGACACAGCTAAAGAGGGACAGAAAGATACTCTGTGTTTAAGGTTTACAATTACAGCGTCTTAGGGATTTTTCAACATCACCCTCGGTGCATTAGCATAACACACAACGTTTGGACTGTCAACCGGCTTTTAGTCATTCTAGGTGTTACTGCAGGGCTGAACATCTGCAACACACTTTTCATTCCTGTCACCTAAAACACAGGTGTTTTTTTTTTATAAAATTTCAATTGTAGTACTGATCTCTCCTGCAACTTTCTTTTGCTTCTGTGGGAATCTTTAAATATGCTGGTCTGATCATTAATCTTTAATGTGTGAGTAATTGCCAAATCTATCTGTGACAACAGGATTGTCAGTCCAAGTTACTTTTATAGTCAGATACAATAATAAATCTGAAGATACATCCTTTAACCACATGGTATAAAAGTTTCACCCCAGCTTGAAAAGCATAACTCTGGCTTCAGACATTCAATCTGCACAATGAGACTTTTACGTTGTCTAGCAGCTGATGGTGATCACATAAGGATACATCACCACTGAAGTAAAGGATATTGTACCACTGTAATGTCCACCATGAGGTCAAAAATACATAAACAGAAATATACTGTCACTGCTTTGACTTTTGATTGCTTTTTTAAAAAATATTTTTCTTGTCTAATCATAATTAGATTTATTACTTTGTGTAATATGAAAAAATATTACCTTTATGATACATTGATTATTTTTAAGATGACCGAATGGCTTATAGGCATTAATTGGTTTGAAAAGAAATTAATGTGGACTTAAAATGTGTATCACTTCATTTTTAAGTCTTAATTTCTAACTTTTAAGCCAAACCTTACCATTGAGTTCTGATTCTCAAATGATAAAAAAATCAGGTATTGAAAATGAAGAGGATAACAATGACAACAAGTATATATTGCGTATCCACATAAGCCTTAGCAGAGACACAGCATGGGATGATAAACGTAGTAAAGCTAATGCCTGTAGTCATGGTTAAATGTGGTAAAAACATTATTTTTAAATTTTTTGCTGAAGCTACCCTTAGCTATTGATTTCTGATGGTGGGATGGCCTAATAGTATCTCGGTTGAAACCATGTCAGACAGTATCTGCATCAGTGATCACAGCACAGGAATAACAGATCTGTTTTTAGCTTTCTTCATCATTATTATCTTTGGGTCCTTGGAAAAATCAAATCATATGTTGTGTAAATTCTTTGTGCTTCTTTACTAGTTTTCTGTTTCCTAAAATGAGGCCAGTGGAGGGTGAATCAGCAAACCAGTAATTTCCTATCGATATTTATGAGGCCAATACAACACGGCTGATGTGGCCGACATCATTCTGCAGTTTTGTCTCTGTGTAGAAAGGTCTGTGAGGGTCACAGTGCAACAAACACAACACAAAGTAAGATACATTTGTGTCATTAAGGGTTTGACTTTATCTTCTAATCTATGTTGCGCGCCATTGCCTCCAGTTTGGTCATCCAGTGGTTTGTCTGCTCTACATTTTTTTTTGGAGATGTTCAGTAAAACAATACATATTATGAGACGATACCGCATTAGTCAAGATCATTTACAAACCTGAGTCGGGTTAAGCTTTGGATGACGCTGCAGTCTTAACGCCTTTCATGTCTCAACCTCTTAGACACCAAAAAGTGATGCACGTGCACACACATACATGCCTCAATTACTGCGCTATTTCTGTGCTCATACCTGTCAGTGATACAGTGCTGAAACCAGCTGGGATTAATTAGTGACTCACAAACACACACACACACACACACCAATTACACATCTCTGTCTTTCTGTGAGAAACATACATAGGCACATAATGAGTGACAAAACGCGCATGCTGTGCTCATAGCGTCATTTTTTACTTGTTATTTACAGCTGTTTGCTGTTGTAAACACACACATACGCACACAAATCCTTACTATTCCGATCATTCACCAAACACAGGATGTAAAAAGCTTTTCAGGACAGCTTGTTACCAATAAACACCCTCCTCCCTGGCTGTAATTACCTCACTCTTCGTTTCACACCTTGTGCATGCGCCCTGTATCGCCCCATGTCAGGCTGCTACCGCTCTGCCTCAGTGCAAGGCCACACCTGTCCACGCTAATAAGAAATGTGGGCTGCATTTAGTTTTTTTTTTAAACAGCCACAGAAACATCTGACAGAATCTGCATATGTTAATGTATTTGAGACGGCTTCCAAAGATGCAATAAGTAGGAAAAAAAAATCTCTGTCTCAAAGCGGGATGTGAGATCATGTTGTGTTTGCTCAGAGTATTATAGTTTCTATTTACCAGTGTGGCATTTGTGTTCGCAAAATCCACGACCACTGAGGACAAGCTGTAACTCCTGTCAGCTTGTGTTTGGGTGCTCGGGCTCGCCTGGTGCTGTACACTGCTGACTTTGATAAAAAAGAAAAGAAAGCAGCTGACAGGCTTTTAAAGACAAGCGGTTGACTACCGTAACCTTGAGGATGTTTGTGTGTGTTTGTGTACATGCCATATACGTTTACATGCTTGTGTTAAGGGGTCACCTACTATATTGTGGATGGTGAATATGCTGAAGTAAGAAAGAGACCAGAGAAGAGACGAAAAGGGATAGAACATATGTTACACGCAGTGAGACTATACCCATTGTGTTGTAAAACACAAGACAGTACTACAGTATAATATTGATCATCTACAAAAATAAAGATTAAGTGAAATCGAGATGCAAGGATTTGTACAGGGAGCTTGTCTGTGGTTGGAAGGATTAAAAATAATAATAAATAAATAAATTTGTTTGCTCTTAGATGGGAATTGTTTATTCTATCGACAGCTGACACCTCCTCCTAACAAGCCACCACTGTAGCGGCAACTCATTAGCATAGTGATAATGAGAAATAGAAAAGGTTGCAAATGTCAGCACAAGTTCTTTTTTTCTTTTTTTTTTTAATGCGGTCCCAACAGTAAATTTGAGTGTTCATAGGAACTGTGTGTGTGTGTGTGTGTGTGTGTGTGTGTGTGTAGACATTGTTTTTATCTATTATCTATTATGTTCTGCCAGGTTACACAAAGTTAGGATTTTAAAAAAGTGACACTATTTAAGTGACTTTTTTTTATTTTCTGTAGAATATTTTATGACATTTAACATTTAAAACATTTAACATTTAAAATGTGATCACTAAAAACCCTGGCTTGTGAACAACCAGAAGTAAGGACAAATAGGAATTTTAGCTGTTGTGGTGTTGAGAAACTTAGTCATGCAGCAATTTGTGAAACTACCACAAAATGTGATCTACAGCCCTGCAAAACTTGGTGAAATGATCATGTTTTAACAGAAAAAGTTGGTATTAGGTATCTGAAGGCTGTTGGACTCATGACATCTGTCATGCTTTGTTTCTTTTTTGAGCAAATTAAATGTCTTTTGCCTTAATATAAACAAAAAAGGTATCTTAACCAAATCTTTACACTTAGATGCTAGCAGTCACTTTTGTAAAGGTTTGGAAAATATGAAGCCTTGTCTTAAAATGTTCTTCTATCTGACCAAGCATGACTTTTGCGACACTCTTTGAAATTGTGTGCTGCTTATCATAATAAATGTTTTAACTTACTATAAAGTCAGTTGCATTTTATGCTATTTGCATGAAATCAGTCTGGAAGTTAGTCTTTAACGCTATCAGAATGTGCAAAAAACACAGATTAAACCTTCACAGTTTATTCTGAAAGCTTTAAATATTTAAAACCTAAAGGTCTCTCTGTGCTTGTGTAAACTAAAGCCAGTCCTGGTCTCTCTGTTGGGCTTGGGGGTGTACCAGTAAGTCATTATAGTCTAGCCACGGTCATTGCAGATCTGCTGGAAGAGAAGGCACCCATGAGGAAAATACCTACTCTACTGAATATATGTCTGTCTTTTCTTCCAGGTGACTGTTGCCTTACTGAAGACCTAAACTGGAAACTCTGCCACCTCTTGGATTCTTAGCTTTGAATACTGATGCAGGGAGGGCCATTTGTATCCAGTGAGTGTGAGCTATAAAAGATTTTCATTCCTACAGAAGCAACAGACCAGAACTAACTTTGTGGAACCTTTTATACACAGTTCAGATAAACCCACAAAACACAAAGCTCAATCAAGCCCGTCAGGACATCTGGGACTGAAGTTATTCTTGCTGTCTCTGTGTTGGCATCGTTTTCTTATTCAGCAAGCTGGGAGAGGCATCAGCATGCCAGAGCTGAATAACTTCCCACCACTGAATGCAGCCGGAGGCCCTGATGTGGGCCTCAATGGTCCGGCAGACCCAGCTCAGATCCAGCACAGCATCCTGGAGGAGCAGGTGGAGCTGTGGTGGTTCAGAGATCCAGGGAAGTCTTTACTCTGCTATTGTGTTGCTGTGCTTTTAATCCTGGGCTGTGGACTGGGCGGCGTGGGCCTTCTCTCCACCACCACCAGCGTGTCAAGCGAATGGCGACTGGGCGCAGGCACCGCCTTGTGTCTACTAGCCTTGGGGGTCCTGCTCAAACAGCTGCTCAGCTCAGCTGTGCAGGACATGAACTGCATTCGAAGCCGACAGCGGATTGACATGCTGAAGAGTGGCGGTTTGTCCGACCTTGTAGTGGTTTTGATTACGGGACTGTCGCTGTTGATTTGTGGAGGGGTTCTTCTCCGGCTGGCCCTGGCTAACCACATGCCAAAGCCGGGCCAAGCCCTTAATGACATGTACATCTCTGGAGTGGTTTTGCTAGCCGGAGGGGGAGCAGCAGTTGTGGGTGTTGGAATATATTCCATTGTGGTCATCCTGCTTGAGAGGACAAGGCACGGACAAAGGCTTGTCGACCGGGTTTTGAATATATTCACTGTGTCGGGACACATGAACCGACAGGCTCGCAGAGAGACCACCTCCAGCTTGGCCAACCTTATATGAGATGCAACCACACTTGAGCTGTGTGCTTTGGCCCCCGGCGCAGCTTAATTAGAGCAGGCTTCATGCCCAAATATTTCAAGAAAACTGATTAAAGCGAGATTCATACCTGACATGCCTCACCAGATGGTCTAACTGTGGATGAAACAAAACGAGTCGAATTTGGAACATTTGCTTGCTGGTTGTGTTAGCTGTAGGCCATTAAGTATCGGTAATGGAAAAAGAAAAAATTAAAGGTAACAACAAAAAGTTGATCAGGATGACAAATAAAGTGCTTAGATTCCAATTTCTCCTCCATTCAGCCAGTTATTAATTAATGGTCAGTAAATCATCAGATATGGTGGCAAAATTTGTATCTTTATAAGGACCCTGGCCATCCATCCAGGGCGTATCGAATAAAAGGCACAAATGAGACTTTTTAAAAAGTGGTTATTAAGTTATTAAGTTATTCTAGGAAATTCAGAGATGACAAGCACAGTTTTGATCTCAGAAACGATTCAACACTGTATTACAACAAAATGTAACAGTGATGGAAGCTGAGCCTGTGCACGAACAATGCATGGCTGTCATGGATTAAACCTAATTTCAAAAGAACCTGCAACAGATTTATCTTGTCTTAAAGATGACATGAGGTTGTTAGAGGGCTCGTTTAATTTTGGAGGCCGCACATTTAAGATAATCTATGTGTAACATCCATAATCTGTCCTGTCAAAGAGACCTTGTACAACATCTGACTTCTACTGGCTCAACGACTCCAAGCTGCTAAAGATAAGAGCAGCAGCTGAAATACAAATGGCGAAAATGCAGAATGCGTTATAGGTGAGACTGTATAAACATGGGAAAAAAAAAAAAAAATCACAATATCAAATGTGATATACTTCTCATTGTTTTTGCCCATATCTACACAAACATGCTAGCATATTCCGCTGATGTACTTGAGTGGTTCTTTGGTCAGATTTTCAATGAGGCTACATCAATGTCTTTCCCCCGTTTAAAATTATTTAAAATAAAAAATCATGCGGTACAACTGTAGTTATTGTGACAGACTGCCATTATGTCACCGTAACATTGAGCTGCTTGTACATAGAACAGAAGACAACATGATTGTTGGACATTGAGTCTATCTTACGGCATTTTAGAATGTATTGATAACTTGTGTGTTTGTGCAACACAGTTTTGTCTTAACTGTAAATCTTGCAGCATTTTTTTTTTTTTTAATCCAGTGTTAATCAGTGTTTTTGATACCGTCCCTGCATGATGTTCCTCTGTGTACTGTAAAATGATCACTCATGTTGTGAAAGTCATGAAGAAAGATCAAGCAAACGTATCTTCGTCTCATTGACTGTACGCATCATTTTGTTCTCAGCTTTCCTAAAAGTTTTATCATTAAAGTTGGGATGAATCTACAGATATACGACAATACTGCCGATTTACAGAACTGAAGCTAAATTTGCCTAAGTTGAGATCCCACACCTATCATTCAGTCTCTTGCGGATGGACTAAATGGGGCAACGAATTAAAACATTTTGGTGAGTTCTTTACTGTAATTCAAAGGCAGTGCATTACTTCTTTGTCATCTTGCGAAAATATTGCATCAGATATAATGAAACCCTTATATGAATTAGCTTTGTCTTTCATCTGTTTGGTGTACATTTAGTCTCCCCATTGAGAACTGCATTCAGTTCTTTGTAAAACTGCAGCAAATCACATGGTTTTTCACAGTTTTTGGACAACAGTAATAATGATAAATTTACAAAAGCATGCAGATATATAGACAATAGCTATTAAAGCTATTAACAGTTGTCTATCTAGATAGCAGGTTACAGCTGCCAGTTAGCTACTTATAGATATTAAATTAGCTTTTCTTTTGCAGTTGTGTGAGGCAAGTAAAAGTTGTTACATTAAAAGAAAGGTTGTCATCTTGAAGTAACTAGGCATGTTAAACGGTTAATCATTGGGGAAAGTAGCCAGTTAGTCATAAGGCCAGTTAAAGTAGACACTTTCAAATAATGAAAACAATGAACATTTCAACAATAACTTACGATTACCCACATTGTCGAAAGGGTGTGCAGCTTTCTATTCATCAACTTTTAAATGTAGTGTTTAAACCACATAACCAGCATCTTGTTTCCTCATAGTTCAGCTGGTTCATAGCTGATTGGAGACATCTAATCATCACATTTCTCCTCCTCAGTCTGACTCATCCCCAGTAGTGTGAAATTATGGTCTGCATGTGCCTTGTCAAATATGAGGTGCAAAAAAAAAAAAAAAAAAGCAATGTGTGTAATGTTAATCAGTTTCTTCCATAACTTTGAAATAATGAATAATGACATTTTGGGGCATTTAAAAGAACAGATGTGTAAAATTTTAACATTAATAGATTGCCTGCTGGAATAGGCTCCAGCTTCCCGCAACTCTGAATTGGACTAAGCAGTTAGGAAAATGGATGGATTGCCTTACAAAGCAACAAAGGAAACACCATTTTTAAAATGGAAAACAAGCGTTGCATTACTTTCTACTTCAACAAGCTCTACTTATGCTCTAACAAGAATTTGTAATGACGTCTTCCAAACAGCTCGTAGAAGATTTACAGGGAATGATTGACTGCTGTCAGCCCCTTTAGAGGTCAACAGCTTACACAGTCAGTTCCTGAAGGTCATATATTATAACTGAAGACATTTCTTTCATCCTAGGACATATCTAGATCCTTAATGTCTTTACATTAACCTGTCACACAACACTAGGACATGTGGTGGTACTCCAGAAGTCCATTTTGCAGAGTTTTTCTTTATTTACTTATTTATTTTTTTCACTTTATCCATTAATAGCATTGGCGACCAATCTAGGTTGTGCCCTGCCTCTTCAGCCCCCCGTGACCCTGCATTGGAAAAAAAAGTGGGTATAGAAAATGGATGGATAATTAAAGTAATTTCTCACAAAACCAAAAAGAAAAATTTGCAAAATTTAAAAAAAAAAAATGTTTTTCCCATTCATAGAATTTCAGTAAGCTTATAAATTGATCCTCTGTGTGCTGAAACAATGTATTAATAAATACTGAATAAATCGACATATTTGCTGCTAACATTGTAGACCTATATTAAATCACATGTTTCCAGAAATATGTAAACATTTACAAGAAGAATTGATTTCCCTCATCATCATATAGGAAAACAAAAGAAAAGTCCCACATTGTGTTACATTTGAGTGTTTATGTAAGTCACACCTCTTATCTGTCTGCACATTCACAGACCGCTGGCTTGAGACAAAAGAGGTCACACAGTTAACCATTGTTGGTGTGATGACAGGCAGTAAACTGAAGGGACAATGAACAAGGCAGGGATCTTTAGGGGCTGGTATAGGCCAGCACCACTTTCTTCCTCTTGACACAAACACAGACAAAGCTTGGCTCTTGTTGCATTTTTACTACTGAGTCAAAATCATACTGTAATATTCACTTACATAAATCTGTCGTCGGAGCTAAAGTGCACGCAGTAGCAATGTCAGGGTGTGTATGACAGCCAGAGGACGTGAACACTGCCAGAGGGGGGAAGTTCGGACACCAAGCAGGGAGGCTGGTGTGAGCTGAGGGGCATTTTACCCTTCTTTCCCCTCATCAAATCAAACTTTGAATATTAGAAAAGTGAGTCTATTATACAGGGGATTGACTATTTTATACAATTCACTGTGTTGTATAGCCATGATTATCTTAAAACAAGCTTTGCTGTAACACTCACAGATGTGGTCTGGAGCATCCTGTTTGCTTTAATTAACTTTGAGACACAGAATTTGAGTGGAGTCCAGCTGTGATAAAATAAATTAGCTGGACAGAGTTTATGAGGCACTCATCTTGTGTTTAAAAGTCTCATAAGTGGCGTTGCCTTTCAGTAAAACTAAAACATTGTGAGATCAAATGAACTCTCCAGACTTCAATTATAGTTGCTGTGAGTCATAGTTCTAAATAAATGGCGAGATTTCTAAAGCGTTGGCTCTTCTCAGCGGCTCTCTGGCCTCACTATAAGTTATCCGTATAAAGTCAAAAAACACCCATGTATGCTGTGTAATCGTGTCTCGTCAAGCTGAACAACTGGGCAAGAAGGGCTTTGGTTATAGAGCAAACAAAGACAGCCAAGAGAAATTCAGTATTTGCTTGTAGAAAGGGGAGAAAGAACCTAAAAGATGATTATCTAAGCAGCACATCATCAGCAAGGTTTGCATTGTGGAGCAGACAGACTTTAAGCAGAGTTAAATCAAAAACATGGACTGAGCTGAGGAGGACCAGCCAGAACTGAGTGCGATGGAGGAGTGTTGTTGCGGCCCTATGTTCCACAAGGAATCAAGTGGCAGAAGAAGAGAAGAAGAAATCAAAATTTCATGAAAATTAGTCAATACTGGAACACTGTGCTACAAACCTCCAAGAATTATTACTGCCAAGGCACAGATTATGACTTTGCTACTGTCGCATGGCCCCTAAAGTAAAGCATGGTGGCGGTCGTGTCATGATGTAGATGGAAAATGGTCAGATCCGAAATAGTCCTATCCGAGCTGAAGTTGGGATAAATGCAAAAGAAAATATGTATTGGCTGTTTAATGCCCCCCATCCTATCAGTCCAGTGGAGCGCAAGATATTTTTCTTTGCCAGAAAAAAAAAAAAAAAAAAAGAAAAAAAAAAAAAAAAAAAATATATATATATATATATATATATACATACATACATACATACTGGTATATACAAATTAATTTCCAAATATACAGATTAGCATACCAGAACAGACACAAGGTTCTGATGCCAAAGGAGTTTCTAATCTATGGATTTAGAATTCAGGCACTTAAACATACCATTAAAGAGACATTCAGAGTATTTTTTCACTTTTTCAATGAGGTTAGCTTGAAGGAGTCGTAAAAAGGCTGTTTCATCTAAGTAAAATTAGATTTAGAATGGGTTTTAATAGCCAATGAATGCAATAGTTAGATCTTAAGGTATATTTCTGAGAGAATAAAAGCAGTCAATCTGCATGATTCAGTTTTATAAGCCAATCATTATTCTTTGGGAGAAGTCATGCAAGGATCGTGAACAAATGATTTTTGCTTTCACTCCATTATCCCATGTATTTCTGACCATTAAAAGCGGCTGCATATGTTTAGTCTGCCCATTAAGAGCAGTTAAACAGCATAAACTCAATAAATAATTCTTTGTTTTGTCATTGCTATGTGCTTATTTCTGAACTCTGAAGAGGCTGGAGTACAAATTTTAGTACCTCTGGGTTATTCAGGTTGGCTTTTCCTATGGTGTATGCTAAGCTAAAAAAAAAAATGAAAAGAAAAGAAAAAAAATCATTTTTTTCATCTAACAAAGTCATTAAGTGAATATATTTTCCAAAATGTCAAACAAATCCTCTACAAATATTGAACTGTGTCGCATCACAGGCCTTTTACATTTTAAATATGTACACAGTGCTCAGTGCAAATCTGTCCCTACACTGCTCATTTATTACAATTTAATGAAACACATCAATAAGGAACCACAGCCAGAAACTTCATCCTGTTAAAAAACAATATTCCAAAATAAGTTACAAAAAATGTTTATTTCCAAATATATCCCTTTGTTCCTATCGACAAACAGTATTTGATAAATTAATAAGAAAACATGATAACATACTTAAAAAAAACCCCACTAGTGACTGAACTGGTCCCCACATACGAAAATGGCATGATTGTAATAGATTGTTTGGGGAAAAAAAAAAAAGAAACGTGGTTATAAAATTGTGATTCATATACATCAGAGTCTGTGAAGCACACCCCTGCTGCAAGGATCAAATGTAGAGGGGGGAAAAAAAAGAATTATAGAAACTTTTACTTTAATATATTGCAGATGTTTGTGTAGAAATTTTATCCTCAAATATTTCGTGCTAACCAGTGTGCATTTGAAACAGATAAAAACATGAACACAAATAAACAAGAAACTGCACTATACTCATTCCTTAAGTCTGCTTCTAAGCTGATTTCAAGAACAAGGACAAGGTTACAAACCCCACAGGTCTAAAGTATTTTGTTACACTGACAATGCCTCTGACAATAATGTGCCTTATTAATCATTGACCTGGTTGCTGGTGTTAGTTTCAGTGAACTGGATATTATGTTCACAGTGCTAGTAGAAAGTAAGTCATGCTGTAGGGCATTAAACTTCTGTAAAGGTTTTGGCAGGAAAATATGTCTTTGAGAGGCATGAAAAGTCAAAAAGGCATCTTAATGATAAAGAGATTATTAAGAATTAAGCAAATCAAGATGAAAAACCCTGACTTTTGAGGTAATGAGGGATTTGAAATCCTACGTGAAGCAACGTGTTTTTTTTTGTTGTTTTTTTTAAAAAATACAGTTTAAAAATTTAAAATGAACTGCAAATTTTAAACCTTTTGATTATAAAAAACTGCAATAATCCTTCAAAGCTACTGTAAGATGGCAAAAATAATCAGCAGGATTACATGTTATACATAGAACATGCTTTACACATAAAATGGTACATATAAACACATATAAATATATCATGAACTGTGCCCTAAATGAAGCTAGATGGATATTAAATTAAACCGGAAGAAAAACTAATTTCCCAGAAAAAGATGGTGTTCATTATTATCACAGCTCATTGTTCATATTCTTAAATATTTTAATTGAGTACTGAGAAATTGGAGAACGTAATTTCAGGTCAGAGGGGATGCAACACTCCTCCCTGTCTGTGTTTAGTAACAGACTACGAGGTGTCCAGTTTCCGTTCACAGTGGGGAAAAATTTCGTATGTCCTGCTCCCGTCCTCAGCTGTCAGCTGGAGACAGGAAGCTGAAGAAATGGAGAGAGCCGAGACGAAGACAGACTGAGGGAGAAAATATCCATTCGTCTAGCAGCATCGGTGCCCTTTAGTTTGTCCGGAGCTGGTAATCTGCCAAGAAACGTAACAGCAGAGCATTAACGCTCGGCTTTCTTCCCCTCATTGCCCCTGCACATCACATCAATGCCGTTAGAGGCACCATTACAGTAAATCCCTGAACAGAATTTGTAGTGGAATTCAGATAATTCGTTTCACCAATGAACACAAAACAAACAGAATCTTTCATCTGAAATAAAATGTAAACGTGAGAATAAATTAACTTTTATGTATCACGTTCTCAAACTACACATCTCACAGGGTGTTTAATCAGAAGTAAGGGACAGTTCTCACTTCCTGTGACAAAGCAATGTTGACACATTACTCATACTGATTTAAGGATCTCGCCACAAAGATTTCATTTCTTTTTATTTAGAAAACATGCACTTTGTGGCTGGTGGTGATATGCAGCCTCATAAAAGAAATGCAAAACTACTTTTACTAGAATGTTTTGCCCACAGATTGAATGATAATAACCAAAACAGACACTCCATCTTTTGTACCTTGCAGCATGAGGAAACACAAAATGTATGATCATTTATATCTGCACCACAAATCTCACTCCTCTGCTCCCCTGCTGATGTTACAGCGTGTAGAAAGGGACCTTAGCATTCACAGAGCCACCCTGGGAGCCCCCCTACCACCACTCATGGGTATCATTCAGCCTCTATAGCCCCTAACTCATTCCTGACAAGGCAATGAATATAATGTAATGGAGTTGGGTTTATTTCTGCAGATGGCAGGTATGAAACTTGAGGATTTCTGGCAGTGGACCAGCTGTGGGATTGGGTCCCCATCTCCATATCATTTCCATTTGTACCCCTATTGAAACTAGTGAGTTAGAAAAGAAGACACTGTTACAGTGGGATTCATACGCTGTCAGATTAAAGTATCCTTATGAAGTGACTCCTGTGGAAAAGAGAAAAAAACAGAAGGAGCAAAATATGTTTAAGAGAACTATGTTTCTGCACATTTCAAGATGCTATAAAGGTAACATCTCAAGTCAGCAGGCTTTAAGCAGACAAGCATGCCTTGGTTATTGCTGTCCATGGTGTCACCTTTGAGTTTGACAGGTATGGGTTCATTCTAAGGCCAGCAACGGACTAAAGATCCCGTGTGGGTTACACTGCTACGCAAATTAAATCCAATTTTTGTTCTAACAAGATGAGCGGTGAAACATTTCACAGTCTAAACAAAGCCAGACAGTAAAGTTTTTATTATTGACAATCTAAACTGAGTTACCTGATGCCATGACTCATGGTGTTAGAGTCAGATAAAAGATTTGATGGATATTTTATGGCTGGGTTTATCAAAGGGACATACAGTTAATATTAATGCTGAAAAAAAAAAAGTCTAACACTGACCTCTGAGATAAAATACATGTAACATTAAGTTAACCCCTGGTGTTCAAGTTACTAAGACCTAAAGCCATCCTGCCTGAAAGAAACAAAAAGTTGGAGATGAAAATGTTAAAAAGCCAAATTAAAACTTTTAAGCTGTCATAATGATCTTCTATTTCTTTTTCTTTGTTTTTCCTCAAAGCCATTTAAACGTTTGTCTTTCTGGAAAGAGTCCTTTCAGGAGGTCAAAACACAAACCTAAATATTATTACTAATTAATATCACTGCTGCTGTTTTTATATTGAACTGAATATTTACTTTTAATATGGGTACATTTATTAAAAATAAATATCAAGTTTCTGCAAAAGAGCCACATCAAACACCAACTTCTTGTACAAGGTTATTATTTAAATTCCCTCCAGTCCCAAGTGGCTCATCAGCAGTTTGTGTGTTTTCACTGTAGAGATGTTTTAGATGCAAGAATCCTACTTTCTCACCTCCACTTTGTGTTATGTAGCGCACCCATGGCAACGCCTGGTAGCCACTCTTCTCTATGATCTTCAGGTAGCGCACCTAGAGAACATCAACATTATGGATAAAACGTTAGTAAGCCTTTATGGTAGAGCTACGCAAACAGAAATCCACCCAACTTCTGATTCAATCATTTAGAATTTCTCCTACATTCTCCTCTGTAAGATTAAATCTGCTAAGGTGTTTTCATCCAAAATGAACATCAAAAAGATTAATTGGATGTGAAGCCTTATGATTTTTCTGGCTAAAAACATTTTACTCATGAAATCTTTTTAATAACAAGACAGTGATGAATGAGAGAAGAGTAAATACAATACAGCACCCTAAGTTTCCTGTAGATTTATTGCACATCATTTATAACATCAGCCAAAAGTTAACAAATTTGCTTTCAGTTTGAAACTTTAACAGTATTAAACATAAATATCAGTATATCCTTATAATGTTATGGGTTTATGGTATATGGTACACTGCAGTCCACAAGGCCAGGTTAAACTGTGAAAACACATGAGTAAAACAAAAAAAAAAGTGTCTGTTAGAAGGCCTCATTATGTATTTAGTCTAGCATTTCTAATCTCATCCCTGTGCATTCATCTGTGAAGGTCAAGCAGTGTAATATTAAACTTGAAGGTAAATAAATACAAAGGACAAATGTGTGAGTAATGGCAGTTACAGAGTCCTACCTGGATCCCAGAGACGGTGAAATAAGGGATCTCAAAATTAACTGTGACTGGTCTCTTTGCCTCCAGCTCATCACTCTCCACACTAGGAAGCCCAAAGTGTGCTCGCATCACATATTCCTTACCCCCCTGCAAACACACAGAGTACAGTGAAGGCCATAATACTCGCACTGGATCTTGTAAACCATTGGATTCAATGGAACATATTTGCGTGATTCTTGCTCCCATGTGTCCAACTTCAGTTAATAATGGGTTATTTTGTTTGAAAACAACATCTGTATTCATGGCAGCATGAGACAACCGCCTTGTCATAACAAGGTGAATCAATTTATTGGACTTGCGTCTGCCAAACTAACTCCTCCAGAAACACATAAAACAGGTTCATCATTCTTCAGAACATCACCCAAGCGTTGAATTTATTAGTTTGTACTTTGGTTTTATTTGCTGCACATCAGTTACTGTCAGTTTTTACTTTAAAGACGATCAAGTCAAGTATTGGGCATTTAATATTCATGCCCTCTGGAGTCGTCCTAACCCCCACCGTCCTCAAATTAAGACCAACTCTGAGAGAAAATTGTGCATTCATGCAGGTCCCCATCTATCATAGTAAGAGGCTGATTTATAGATAAATAATAAGCTTTCAGCATCTTTGCTTTTTAAGGAACTTTTATGCAAAACAAACAAAATTCGTAAAACTCTCACTAAATTGCCACTGAATTTAATTTTTTTAGATGTCTTTCCCCATTGACGATGCTTATATGAAAAAATGCTTAATTCATCATTCCTTCCATAGTATTGTAATGCTAATGTTTATAGAGTAAAATTGCATGTAAAGTGCAAAGAATTGCAGGTTTGTTACCTCAAACTACATCAGAAATCACTTATTCACCTGTTTCCTGTGGAAATCTGTAATTTCACGGCATTTAAAATTGAATAGTGACAGGAAAAAAATGGTCTGCAGTCATTCACAAGCTGGATAGCAAAATGTCAGCAGTAATTTTTAACCCTCCTTGACAGGCTGAAGGTGTAATGAATTACGGAGGCGATAGCAGTAGTTGACATATAAAAGGAACCTGAACTGAATTAATGTGCAAATTTTCTTTCTCTTAAGTCAGTCGTTCTTTTGTTTAAATAGCCTTTAGAGATTCACACTGAATCCGGAAGGAACAAAAGAGAAAAATAAAGAAAAAGTGATTATGTGTGCTCATATGTGTGGGGAAGTCAGTCTTAAACATGGCTGCTGTCTAGCAGTTAACAAAACACAATTTCAATTTATAACATACGGGTTAGTTCTAGGTTATGTAGATCTGTACTGTAAAGATGCTCTGCTTTTCAAACTTCTTAATCAAGTAGGAAACTAAAAATTTAACAAAAAAAGAACACTTAGAAGTAGCATTTGCACCACCTGGTGTGTGAAGTGAGCCTAACACACTATGTTACGCTTAAAGTATTGATCATAAATAATCTAATCTGCCCAAGTTTAAAAAAAAGAACAATGATGCTGGTTAAACGAGTTAACAAAGCTATTTTTGAACACATAAATGGATTGTGGGCAATCAGCTGTGATGGTGTGTTTATGTGTCACACTAACAGGGAAGGATTTGATGTTCCACTGCACCACGTTCTTTTCAGGCACCCACTTGGCGCTCCCTGTGCTGGTCTTGAACTTGGGTGAGTCAGCGTCACTGGGCACTGGCACTAGAATAGATACATTGTTGGCAGTAGACCGACTCTTAAACTGACTTCGAGCCTGCAAAAAGTCAGAGAGGACAGGGTCGGAGGATGTTTGAGATCTTTATAATAAAAAAAGAGCAATGGCATTTACATTTAAATGAAACAAATCCTAATAATTATGCACTTTAAGTGCTACTTTTTATTCTGTATGGCCACTAAAGTCACCAAAAACTGTAAACTAGAATGTACTTAAGATGTATGTGTAAAAACTACACGTCTCAGTGGAGGGACCACTGCAGATAAGGGCAAAAGGACATGGATGGTTTTTAATGTGTTTATAATTGTGTTTGTGCATCACTCATCATTACCTTTACTTTGATCTCCACACGGCTGTGAGAAAACTTTTCAATAACACTCTCGATCCATATGAGAGGCTTCACCTGTCAGGGACAGATTAAGAGACAAGGTCAGAAATGTGAGCACAGAGCCGAGTACATCAATGCACACATCACTGCAGTGATAAGAGTGGACACAAGAGACAACAAGATGCTGTGTTTGTAAAACACTTTATTCTGGTCTAAAGGACCAGAAGGTTGTTTCTCAAAAAGCTTCAAAGAGACTTGGCTAGTCTGATCAGACCCTCCTGGATTTATACAGCTTTCTCTGACAAAACCATGACATCACATAGAAGAGGATTTAGTCAAAAATGAGAGGGGACAGTGGGTATGTGTTAATAATCAACAGAACATATGAAAACTCAAGTTTTTAATCAAACCAAGTGACTTATTTTAAAAATAAAATCTTTGTTATTTTAAACTTTTAAGAGCTTTGTTTTGTGTCAATAAGACAAACAGTGGACTACATATGACTTTACTTATGCAAAAACTGTATATGATAAAGCGATGTTGAAAGGGACAACTGTATACCCATCAGGACAGAGGGATCCAGACAAACCTGTCCATCAAATCTGTAACTGATCTCTGCCTGTACACGAGATCAAGAAAAGATACAATGATGCTACAGAGCATACTTTACACGTCTACCAACTATGGTTTCCCTATATTGTAAGGAAAGAATATCCCCACATTGATGTTGCAACGCCGTAAAATGAAAGATGAACTTTGGCTTCAGACATTTTGAGAAATGCGACATATAGAAAGAGCTGCATCCCATTTAACTGAACTTTATAATGAGGAACTGCAACTGTGGAATTTAAAATGCTTATTATCCAAAGAATTCCCATCTTTTCATAACTTTTAAGACAGGAATATGTGACTGTAATTTGTTTTATATCTCATTAACCTTTAAGTTTCAAAGATGCATACTAATTTCTGCAGATTTTTATCCTGCAGCATTCATCTTCTCATGCAACGATTTCTTATACATCACTTTTGAAATACCTTCTGTTCTTACTCAGTTTTTTCATATTGTTTATCTCACTGGATTTATGCGTTTTTCCATTTATCCAATCATTTAGTTTTCCTATATTTACTGTGTATTGATGTTGATATATTTGGGGGTAACAGACTTTTCAAGTAAACAAAAAAAAAACAACAAAAAAAAAACATTTATTTTTGCAGATCCTAACAGCTTTAATGCAGAGTTGATATTTTACAGGAAACATGAGCATAAATCCCTGACATATAGACATCTCATATAAATAATCTAAGAGATCCTTTAACAGGTGCTTGAATCGCCTCAACTTGTTCCAAATAAGTGACCGTTCTTCTTATCCAACCTTTAACTTAGCCTAGACAATGATTTTCAGATCATTTCAGCAATCTTGTTCTTTCAATTAATATGTAAAGCTTGTGTCTATTAACCTGACACACCAGATGGTTTGTTTCACAGAACCATCTGTAAAGTCCTCCACAGGCACCATTTGGAAGAGGGCAGGCAGTTTAAAAAATATTTAGCAGAGGAGTGAATGAAGCATCTGTCTTTCAAAGACATAAGTACACTTTAACCAATCGGTCAGTGAGTAGCCGACTGTCGTCACAGTCTAAATTCACCCTTGGTTGGCAGCACAGAGCACTGAATGGTCTGAACTTAGGTTGTGAAACTAGTGGACAGTGTGGAACATGGGAAGATTTCCATGATACTGCATTCTTAAGAATATATGTGCTTTGCAAGGTAATGTGTACATAGATAAGCACAAAAAAGTAGGTAAACCAGGAGGCTGACAGCATTAAACAGTAACGATCAATGTTTGGTTAGAAATTATAACTAAGAAGATCGCTGGCTGATCACCTGCTTCAGCTTACAAAATGTCCTGGGGGTGAAATACTGAGCAACATAATCCCTGCATATGTTCCTCACTTCAAAATCACAGAATGAAAATGCCTAAAATAATTAATGCAGTACGCAAGAGATCAAGGTGAAATGTATTTCTACAAAACATTTCCTACAACTCATGCTGCCCAAAGTGCTTACAATCTAAAATGATAACTAAATTCTAAAGAGAAAAAAAAAACCAACAAACAAACACGAGTTAAAAAGAACATTTAGGATACAAATCTGTAAGTGTAAACTATTGAGTTCGTGATGCAGGTGTTTGGGACTTACATCCTGTATGAAACAAATAATTAATGTGTTTTTGGCAGTTGTGGTGCGCAAGTGGCCTGGGTATGTGTTCTTCAAGACGACTCACTGTTGTGTTGAGGCGGTAAGACATGAGCTCGCTCTCGCCATCCGGTGGGATAAAAGAGATGGTACGGTCGTTTTCGAAGCGTGACAGACGGACACACTGATGAAACTTCACATCCTCAAGCTCCACTGTCTTGCTTTTCTCTCCTGGCACACACAAATACAAACACAGACAGCGACAGCGACATAAAAAATTGAAAGCGTTCCACGCAGTCTTGGGGGAAATCAAGGTCAAGGTGATAATGACTGACAAACATCCACTGAATCTCACACACCCAAATACACTGTACAAGCAGTGTGCTTCCTCATCCATCTCCCACTGAACAACTATTGTGTTGCCATACACAAGCATACACACGGTTTGCCCTCAATACCTGCTGCCATCATCTTTCCCCCCGCTGGGGCCCAATCAGCTGGCTCACAAACACAGCCTCACCTGCACTAACACCCACAGAACAGAATTAATGAATATTGCAGGATAACCCAGAAAAAAAACAAAACAAAAACAAAACACTGTTCCTGTTGGCAAATATTTCTACTCTGCTTCCCTGTTCTAGATTTATGTCCCAAAAGAGGCCAAAAATAATTAAAATGAGTAGTTTAGCAATATTGCAAAACTCTTAAACCAATTGTTCTTTTATTTATCAACGATGTAATCAATTCTGTGAAATATTCTATTGTTTTCTTCTGAACTTTTAGTAAATTCAAATGACTCATTTTGTCTGACCAACTCCAAACGTACATAAAACTTTATTCTCACAGGCCGGCAAGGCAGTGCAGTCTTCCAACAGACAGTTGTGAAGACAAGCTCTTTAATGGCTAATTCTGTAGTCTGCTGGACAAAGTCCAGTGCTCATCTCCACTGTAGTTATAATGGAAGGTGCCGAGTAGTGGAAAACAACTGTAATGACGAGGAGTCTGAGGGCCCTCAGCTAAATCTTCCCATTCAACTATCAGCTAAAGTCTGCATTACCTGCTTTGAATGCAGCCTTCGACTAGCGCTAAGATTTGTCAGAAAGTCTCTTTAGGTGTGTGTGCATATTTGTGTATGCAGCTTCCTGATTCATTGTTACCTCAAGAATGTGTACGTGCAAAGGTTTATACATATCTTTGATAAAAGTGGTGGGAAACTTGCTCATTTGTCTTGATTTTGGCTTTGTGGCTGTTTGCTTGTGTAGGTGTATGTATGTGTGTACATGCCTGTGTGCACCACATTCCTAAAAGCTGGGACTAGATGAGGAGAGGTCTAGAAAGAAAACATATTTGCTGTCATTTAAAGAAAGCAAGCCCTTCAGAAATGCATCTCTCTTTTCAGCCTGTTTTTAAATTCTACAGACACAATGATGCTTGTATATAAACACAATACAGGGTGGTGGTGGGGGGGGGGTCTCTCTGCCATTGCTTGGGCCTAAAATCTCAGACAGGGAGGGAAGTGTGTGTGCTTATGCTATGAAAACTTAGTCACCTGAGGTTCACTTTTAAGGCTACCCTCATATTGCATTTACATAGACATATACAGTGTTTCCATGCTTACAAGCACTTCAGTACTTAACTGGAACTCAATCTCTCCTGTCCATTACATAAAACCAGTTTACAATAACATTTATAGTAAATATCCAAAGCATCTAATGTGTCTTTGTGTTGTCATTTAATCTTCCAAACTGGGAACATATCTGAATGTTTTGATTTTCATTTAAACACGAGGAATTTAGAAAAATAAATGAACAAGATGATTTACTGGATAATGAAAAACAAATTCAGGCCTTACAGCCTTTCACACTAAACCATCAAAGCAGCTTTATAAATGTGATGCTGCCGTTTTCACTGAAAACCAGACAGCAACAAAGAAATCACATGAAATTAGATCAGCCTAATTCAAAGACAGGAACGAGCCATTTCACTTACAAAACCCTGGAGGAGGAAGCTAAAGTATTAAAAAATGATCATTTATTTTACAGTATTTCACTGTTAAAAGTACTGATTTTAACTCTGCCACTTCTGAATTAACATACAATATAAATACTCGTGGAATGTTATTTATCAGGCTTTGTTGTTCTGACAGTTCTGGACTTCAGCCAGTGGAGGGCAGTATTAAATGATTTATAATCCCATCCAGCTGTGCGTTTTATTCCATCCAGCTGGAATAAAACACACAAACAGAGCAAGTATAATAATTACAAATTACAGGGGAATCATCTGTAAGCCAAGTGTAACTGTTAAAGATGAGAAGAATTTCAATTTCTGCATTAATATGCAGTGCGAGTGTGTTTGTATCTACCAGCGTGTTTGATCATTATTTGTGATCAGCATTTCTAGGGATATGTTATTTCCCACACTGCAACACACAGCAGGGGAGTTGTGGGCTGCAAACACAGGATAGCCCCAGACCCTCACCTTTCATCTGCAGGGCTGTTGCCTGCGGTGAGGATTAAATCAGACGCAAAGAGGCTAGACAGTGATGGAGCCTTTTCCCTTCAGTGAGGAACAGTGGGGGTGAGGAGTGTAGGCTAAGGAGAACAGTAAGAAGACATAGGGGAGGAGGATGTGAAGGGATATGCAGAGGAAGATGTAGCTGTGGGAAACGCTGATGGAAAAAAATAGAGGGTGGGGTAGAGGAAGGATGAGAGCTGCACATGGGATTCAGACAGAAAAAGGAGGTAAAGCGTAAGGGTGAGTTCAAGGTGAGACTGAGCGCCAGAAAGCTCTGCCAACAAATCAGCTAATATTATTCATAGATTTAACATGAAATATCTTTATTCAAAATACAATAAAACAAGAGGCTCACAATTCATAAATTCCCTATAAAATCATATCAAATTGTGAAATCTTTAGTTTCGGGACAGGTCGAACTGTGACAGTGAGCTCCCCTAACTCCATGCTTTTTATGCATGTCGCTGGACCTGGTAGAAAATTGCTTCGCTTTAAAGTGGACATGGTATTATCAATTCAAGTCATTCAGGACTGATCCTGTAGTTTCGGGGGATGCAACTAATATGTATGGCTGTAAACACTGTTTTAAAAGATACTTACTGCCTGTGATCTCAAACAGCACTTTGTCATTGAGACCCAGTCTTAGTTCTGGCATCCCCGACAAGACCACTTTCAGCTTGATGCTGCCCACTATTTCACTGCGCAGGACACTGCCGTTGGCACTCACCTGGAGACAAAAACATTACATTTTAACATTCCACTTGTGTATGCGGAAAGAGTATTTTTGCTCTTCATTTTGACTGTTCACCTTGGTGTACGTACATGAAAATAAACTTCATAATGTGTCATGTATTCCATACATATACATAAAAAGCAGAACACCAAATAATTAAATAAATCAACCTTTCAGAAGAAATAAGCAGACTAAAGAGACTAAATTAGAGGCAGCTCTACATACAGCCAGATAATGATGACGGTATTTTTCCAAAGTCTCTGTACACTGAAAAGGAAGTTACAACTGCAGCTTTTAAATATCTTCCTCTCATTAGTTTCCTCCAGACTGATAAAAAAAAACAAAAAACTGCAGTTTTGAGTTGTGTTGTCCCCGAAGCATTTCTTCAAGGACAAGACATTTGAGGGAAGAGTTGATTTTATGTTTAAAAGACACTGCATGTTCATGTAGACATGTGTTTAATTTCTTTTGCTGCAGGACATCGTAGACCTTGAAGGAAACATAAAACATCCTCTACTCAGCTTGATGTGCAGCCTCGTAACACACTTGATAATTGTCTATACTACGTTTCGGGGGGATTAAATGTAAAAAAGTGGTAAATACAGAGAAAACTGTGATGCAAGAACAAACTACCGTCACAATATACTATATGTTAGAAATGTTTCCGTCCTTATCAGAAACATTTCTAGAGCACTGCGATTACTCAAAATGGCGTTTAAAATCGAACGTTATCTCACACTTTGTGTATGACTTGCAGGAAAATGAGTTCCTTATGTTGTCTGACTTTTTATTTCTTTTACTTACTCCTTACAGAACACTGTGAAAAAAGTGAACAAATAATGCTATAATGAAACAGAAAGGAGGGTTATTGACCTGAGAAGCCATTTCCTCAGAAATTCAATTCAAGGAAAGAGGAAAACTGCAGAGCAGCCAAAACAAGCCAGGGCTTTGATACAGACAAATTTATGTAACAATAACACACCTCCTTAGCTTCAAGAAAACATTTACAACCTGTATTTCAGTACATGACTGAGTGAGAACATAGAAAAAAGCAGCAGTTACAGAAATTAGATGGTGAATTGAAAAAGAAGCAGCATACAACAGATACTTAAATGAGTAGAAATCTTGAAATTTGAATTGTTTTAAACTTTGTTACGTTTCCAACTTTCTGCTCTTGTGACTTTGTATTTTCTTGAACAAAATTGAAAAAAATATATATTTAATTCAAATATGAAATGATGAAAGACATTCAACACCCTTGTACAAATTCTGATGGGGTTTGTAATATTGATGAAGCAAGATTTGCCCTTACCAAAAGATTTACTGACTCTATTACATCCATAAAGACTTCATTCTTTCTGTACTTGATGCCCTCTGACCGCCAAGACACAGCATTGGTGACAGTGGCAGGTGGTCGAGGTGCCCCGACCTCCAGTTTATGGCCCTGCTGGGTGATGTACCTGTACGACACAAAGACAGAGAGAGGGTATAAAGCAGCTCAAGATGTGTCCAATGTCAGTTTGCAATCCTGCTGAGCAGGATACCTGAACATCAGTGAAGTACATTCATTATCTTAGAACAAAGAATAATGATCATAGCCTTTATTATTGATTTATTAAAGGAGCCAAAGTTTCTTAATGTCAAAGGACAACAAACTTCAGGGTTTATAATTTAATCTGCCAAAGAGTTAAATATCAGACAATTAACCTAAATTCTTAAATAAAGCTAATTTACATGAGAGAGGAACAAAGAGGCCGAGAATTTATCAAGGGACATAAATACAATGTCTCTTTTTAAATTATTTATATTTTGCATCAATCACAACCTATGACTTCAAATAACTGAGTTACTCTGCTGTAAATAAATTAAAGGAGAGGTGGATATTCATTTTGTTGGAAGATTATTCATGGATGTAATTGGAAAGCAGGGATTTACATAAATCCATTGTGACTGTAGTCATGGATAACATGATCGCACAAGACTTTGACTATTAATTATTGCCTGAGTAAACAAACCACAGCAACAGTCCAAGTGGGTCTTGAAAAAAATACTGAAACAATTTTAATAATGTTGACATTGTCAAGGAATTAAAACATTTAGTTTAATGATATGCAACATTTGTATGACTATTTTACACATGGAAGAGTTGTGCAACATGTGTAATATACACTGTAAATATGCATTCCCACAGATCATTTTACAACACAGCATTGCTTCACATTTATCAATGGGTAACTGTGCCAACTATCACACAGGACAATTCCACAGCCAATAATCAGTGATAATATCCGATCGGTTTGTTACAGGACGGGAACATGATCATATCAATTACTGCTTCCATGGCACAGCTAAACAGCAGCAGTGCTGTGCACATAAGCATACAAGGTGTTTTCCTTGTGGTAATGTGAGGAGGGTCTGCATTTTGTCAGAAATCACTTGCAACCTTTTCTCTGAATGACTGTTGTACATGTTTATTGATTTAACTGCAAAAGTTGTCTTTAACTTACAGTAATTTTGTTATGTAGCAACATTTAGTGACTTTTTGGGATGCTGAGTCCTTTGTAAATTGTTGTCTGCATTGTATTCATTAAAATGCTGCTTCATGTTCAGATGCACCACGAGGGTCGCGGGGGCAGCAGCCTAAGCAGGGAAGCCCAGACTTCCCTCTCCCCAGCCACATTTGCCAACTCTGCGGGGGGGATCCCGAGGCGTTCCCAGGCCAGCCGAGAGATATAATCCCTCCAGCGTGTCCTGGGTCTTCCCCGGGGTCTCCTCCCAGAGGGACGTGCCTGGAACACCTCACCAGGGAGGCGTCCAGGAGGCATCCTGACCAGATGCCCGAGCCACCTCAACTGGTTCCTCTCGATGCGGAGGAGCAGCGGCTCTACTCTGAGCCCCTCCCAGATGACCGAGCTCCTCACCCTATCTCTAAGGGTGAGCCCGGCCACCCTGCGGAGGAAACCCATTTCAGCCGCCTGTATACGAGATCTCGTTCTTTCGGTCACGACCCACAGCTCATGACCATAGGTGAGGGTAGGAACGTAGATCGACGGGTAAATCGAGAGCTTCGCCTCCTGGCTCAGCTCCTTCATCACCACGACAGACCGGCGCAGAGCCCGCATTACTGCAGACGCCGCACCGATCCGTCTGTCGATCTCGCGCTCCATCCTTCCCTCACTCGTGAACAAGACCCCGAGATATTTAAATTCCTCCACTTGAGGCAGGACCTCACTACCGACCCGGAGAGGGCAATCCACCCTATTCCGGCGGAGGACCATGGTCTCAGATTTGGAGGTGCT
Source organism: Telmatherina bonti (assembly GCF_933228915.1). Taxonomy (NCBI): domain Eukaryota; kingdom Metazoa; phylum Chordata; class Actinopteri; order Atheriniformes; family Telmatherinidae; genus Telmatherina; species Telmatherina bonti. The sequence goes on from NC_136626.1 coordinate 15,531,588, forward strand.
GATTCTCATCCCAGCCGCTTCACACTCGGCCGCAAATCGCTCAAGCCAGAGCTGGAGATCACGACCAGATGAAGCCAACAGGACCACGTCATCCGCAAAAAGCAGGGACCCAATCCTGAGGCCACCAAGTCGGATCCCCTCAACACCTCGGCTGCCCCTAGAAATTCTGTCCATATAAGTTATGAACAGAATCGGTGATAAAGGACAGCCTTGGCGGAGTCCAACCCTCACCGGAAACGAATCCGACTTACTACCGGCAATGCGGACCAAGCTCTGACACCTGTCGTACAGGGACCGGACAGCCCGTACAAGGGGGTCTGGTACCCCATACTCCCGGAGTACCCCCCACAGAAGCCCCCGGGGGACACGGTCGAATGCCTTCTCCAGGTCCACAAAACACATGTAGACTGGTTGGGCAAACTCCCATGCCCCCTCCAGGACCCCAAAGAGGGTATAGAGCTGGTCCACTGTTCCGCGATCAGGACGAAAACCACACTGCTCCTCCTCAATCCGGGATTCGACTATCCGGCGGACCCTCCTCTCCAGGACCCCTGAATAGACCTTACCAGGGAGGCTGAGGAGTGTGATTCCCCTGAAATTGGAACACACCCTCCGGTCCCCCTTCTTAAAAAGGGGGACCACCACCCCAGTCTGCCAATCCAGCGGTACTGCCCCCGATGTCCACGCAATGCTGCAGAGGCGTGTCAGCCAGGACAGCCCCACAGAATCCAGAGCCTTAAGGAACTCCGGGCGGATCTCATCCACCCCTGGGGCCTTGCTTTTTGACCACCTCAGCGACTTCAGCCCCAGAGATAGGAGAGTCCACCCCTGAGTCCCCCAGCTCCGCTTCCTCATCGGAAGACGTGCTGGCAGGATTGAGGAGGTCTTCGAAGTATTCCTTCCACCGACCCACTACGTCCCGAGTTGAGGTCAGCAGCTCCCCACCTCCACTGTACACAGTATTGATGGAGCACTGCTTCCCCCTCCTGAGCCGCCGGATGGTGGACCAGAATCTCCTCGAAGCCGTCCGGAAGTCTTTCTCCATGGCCTCGCCGAACTCCTCCCATGCCCGAGTTTTTGCCTCGGCAACAGCCGAGGCCGCATGCCGCTTAGCCCGCCGGTACCCATCAGCTGCCTCCAGAGTCCCACAGGCCAAGAAGGCCCGATAGGACTCCTTCTTCAGCTTGACGGCATCCCTCACTGCTGGTGTCCACCAACGAGTCCTGGGATTACCGCCACGACAGGCACCAACGACCTTACAGCCACAGCTCCGGCCGACCACCCCAGCAATAGAGGCACGGAACACAGCCCATTCGGACTCAATGTCCCCCACCTCACTCGGGACATGTTCGAAGCTCTGCTGAAGGTGGGAGTTGAAGCTCGCTCTGACAGGGGACTCAGCCAGACGTTCCCAGCAGACCCTCACAACACGTTTGGGCCTGCCAGATCTGACCGGCTTCCTCCCCCACCACCTGAGCCAACTCACCACCAGGTGGTGATCAGTTGACAGCTCCGCCCCCCTCTTCACCCGAGTGTCCAAGGCATGTGGCCGCAGGTCCAACGATACGACTACAAAATCGATCATCGAACTGCGGCCCAGGGAATCCTGATGCCAGGTGTGCATATGGACACTCTTATGTTGGAACATGGTGTTCGTTATGGACAATCCATGACGAGCGCAGAAGTCCAATAACAAAACACCATTTGGGTTCGGGGGGGGGGGGGGGGGGGGGGGGGGGAAACCATTCACTCCCCTCCAGGTCTCACTGTCATTGCCCACGTGAGCATTGAAGTCCTGCTTGAACACACCTGACCTAAATTAAATGGATCCAACAGCCAAAGAAATTTGGCGCAACGACTCATTAATTTGAGTCAGGTGTTTTGTTGCAGGGTTAACCTGCATAAACCTGCAGGGCTGCAGCTCTTGTGGGACTGAGTTGAATAGCCCTGACATATAACACCGCAACCAGCTCCACTTCTATCCAAGTCTTGTTTCTGTCCCTGTATTCTTTCTTCACCTTCTAAATCTGATTATTTGGCCAGGCATCCATTTCTTGTTTTCTTTTCTTTTTAACTTTATTAAACATCTGAAGAACAGCAGTCTGGCACTCAGGTAAAGCCAGCCTCTACCTGCTGATGACATCACAGTTCATTTTTCTAGTTTTGAACCAAGTTATTTTACAGTGTGAATATACCAGCCAGTTTAAAATTAGGTTCAGGTACCTGCACTGTGCCAGTGCCCAGTCTGTGTGAGAGTCCCATCAATCTTAGCCAAACAAGCTTATAAACCTGATACATCAGGTTTATAATACATGTATTATATACATGTACATATTATATACATGTAGAATACATGTATTCTTCAACAAGCACACCAAAATCTGGACTCAAGTTCCTTTCTCTAAAACGGATCTGGATTACTGTGTTCTATGAGGCTGAAAGGAATCAAGGATGTTGGATGACAATTCACAAACTTCATTACTACAAGAAACTTATTTCTTGTTCCTTTAGTAACATCACCTCAATGACATGGTTTGCTTTACCAGTCCTGGCTTACTCCAGGGAGGCATAATGTCTTCACATGAGAATAAGAGGGAGCTGTAGTTAGATAAACAACATGTGACCAGCACTGTCCTTACACAAACACCTGGCTCTCATTGTTTAAGCTTCACTGATCGACATTCTTCTTATTGGCAGCCCTACAATATCCAAATATATGTATGCCATCTACTTATATTTTTATTTATTTGCATATATTCTGGTGTTTAATCATTATAATGCGAACTGATTATAGTGGTACTTAACAGAGGGGAGCACAAACACTACATTTCATGTTTTACATGTAATGGCACTTCACAAAAGCAGCCTGTCATTTCCCATTAACTTAAAAATGTGGAATGAACAGATAAAGTAATCAACAACAACAGAGTACTTCAGTCACCTCATTCTAAAGAGTCTGAACCGGGGCTCTCGACCTGTACTTGAACTTACTGTGGAGAATTGACTAATATTCACAGAAGGATTTGATACAGATGTTGTGCAGCCTCATGCATCAATCTGCTTTAATTAAACCATTAACTTTAAATCCTGTGAAGCATACTAAAAAGACAGACAGAAATCCAAACCTCACCATTTGAACTAGTCTCATCTTATCCCTATGATCTTTCTCATAAGCTCTTTTCTGCTTATTTTTCAGGTGTTCCTGAATATTTTTCTTCAGTGACAGTGACATCAGAGACATACACCATCAGCTATGATGCAAAACTGCCTGTGTAAATTTGTAGAGGTCCTCCTGAATAACAAAAAAATTCAATGTTTGGGAGTTTCTTCACACAATATCTTTCACCTAGTTTGGCTATCCTTGATTAGATCCTGGGGCTGTGGGGTGTGGGGTCAAAAGAAATTTTTGGGTCAACTAATTTGACAAATTGTTTGTAAAAAATGTCCGTATTTGTTAGCATCAAAGTTGTGACTCCTGTAGGCCAATAGCAGCAGCTCAACTATCACTTACTTGAATTGGGAGCATTTCTAGATTGTAAAGTCAAAAATTAAAACAATTAAAAACAAGAAGTAAACAGTTATACATAATGACCTACATTACTACTATCATGGTGAACTTGTCAACATTTAGGCATTTACAGATTTAGTAGTTACGAAACAAAATATAGTCTAAAGTAATTTTCTGTCAGCTATTTTATTGATTTTCAAATAAGCCACAACTTCAAATAGATGGTTAGTGTGATTGCTGCTGTTATTTGACCTAAAGCTAAAATAAAGCTCAACTATAGCTGCGCTAAACTGGCTTACCTGTTAGAGCATGTGTCAAGTGCAGCCCACAAATGTAATCAAATCCTGCTGAATAAACTGAAAATAGGAACACCAGCATTGGGTTCTTCTTTTCACTTCAAATGCACAGTTCCTCTTAAAATGTCAACAAGAAAAAAGTGATAAACAAACAAGTTTAAGACTGACAGATTAATGCAAGAGATTTTCCCTTGTTTTCTGTCCTAGTTCCTCCCACTTAAACGGTCTTGGATTCTAGCTGACATGTAGGAAAGTCTGCAAGTGCGAAAAGATGAAAAGCTATGACAAGTGGGCTTGGGGTCGATGTCTTGTTTTCTTGCTTTGCGGTTTCTGGTTTGCCCTGTTTCTCCTCAGAAATGCTAATGAGGTGATGTGAAAGAGGGTTTGGCACCAAACTGAAAGATTAGCATAATAATAGCAGTCATAAGAAACACACACACGCACACAATAGCAGGGTTTCTGTCTGTAATATGACCTTACTAAGTACAGTGCCCCAAGAAGACTTACAATGTAATATGTCTATATAAATAAACGTGAAGTGCAAGTATGTAGATTTATGCTAAGAAACACACATTACCATGTCAATGTGCATATAACAATCCACTTTCGCTTGCATCAACTCACTCACACATTAATCCATGTACACTTTCACTTGGTAGGCAGTGTTGAATGCAAGAAAAAAACTGCTTTTGCTGTGGTTAGGTCATGAAAAGGTTATAGCATAGATCCCCAACTCCAGTCCTCATTTCTCATTGTTCTGCCAACTTTCAATGTTTTCTTGCTGAAAAATTCATATTAATGGGCCAATAGCAAAGATCCATTTAATTTGAATCAGGTGTGTTGCAGCAAGAAAACCTGCAGGATAGCGAGTCTTGGGTTGGGTTAGAGTACTGGAACAGCCTGCAGAGACAGACTCAGCCAATGTATATGTACAGTGTACTGATGTGGGAGTGGGAGACTGTGTGCCAAATAAAGAAAAAGGGAGGGGGGGACAAGAGAGAGAGACGACAATTGTGTGTCTCCTTGGAGAGGAGAACAGCAGGGCTTTTTCGTCTGAGAGTCTTAAGTGTGTCCAGCTGACGGTGTCATTGTGTTTGAGTGCCAATTGGAGCCTGGTAATTATCAGCACTATTCAGACACTGAACACACAAACTGAACGCATACACACACACACACACACACACACACACACACACACAACCAGAGCCAAGTCTCAGTGCAAAAAACAGCACACATTAATAACACATTGGACAGAGCCCAATTAAATTTGAGACACGAAAACAGACCTGAACATTTCAGGTACAAAGTTCATTGTTCAAAAAAAGCGAACAAGACCGTGGGCTCAACTAGCTCATGTAGCATTATTGGTGGTTGAAAAGTGAGCTGAGCTTTTTCCAGGAGTCAAATGCCTCTCAAAAGAGGTTTAGGAAGCGAAACAACACTGCACACACCAAACACAATGCAACACAAAGCATTGCTGGGACCAAGAGTAATAGTTACTTCAGTTCATTTTACTCACTGAGTAAAGTTCTGCCATTCATCACAACTGTATTCCCCCGTTGTATTCTGTTGAATGGGAAAAAAATAGGCCGACGGCACTTCAAGCTTAAGCATTATGTGTTTTCATTCCCTCTCTGCTGCTCACTTATTGCACGAAACACAAAGCTGTTACCCAACTGAAGAGCTCTTTGATGATGGATGAAACAGACGCCACTTGATCAAATGAAGTAACATTAGATTCAGACTGGAGTGCAGCAATGACTGCTTTTAAGAGTTTTAAACTTTAACCTTATCTGCTCATCAGCATGATGATGAAATGCCAAAACACAGAACTATCATTCAAAAGTGGGCCAATGCTTTGTCTAATGGAACAGTTTTACAAAACATACCAGAAAAACAGCTGAAGTTTAAAGGTTTGTCTGAATTTCCCTTGTCTTTAAAATTCCCCTTATTTGTACACTTGAACATAGCAACCATGAGAACAATTAGGCTATGTGTAGGGCAGCACGGTGGCGTAGTGGATAGCACTGTAGCTTCACAGCAAAAGGGCTGGTCGCTGGCTGGGGGAGGTTTGAACAGCGGCCCTTCTCTGGGGAGTTTGCATGTTCTTCCCATGTATGTGTGGGTTCTCTCCAGGTTCTCCAGCTTCCTCCCACCGTCCATGTTAGATTAATTGATTACACTAAAGTCTCCCTAGGAATGGTTGTGAGCTTGAATGGTTGTTTGTCCCTCTGTGTTGGGCCTGAGATGGAATGGTGACCTGTCCAGGATGTACCCTGCCTCTTGCACGATGATCACTGGCATAGGTTTCAGCTTCCCCGTGATCCACAACTGGACTAAGCAGTATAGAGAATGAATGGGGAAAAAAAGGCTATGTCTAATACTTTACTTCAAATTGATCAAATCAGGTCAAATTTTATTTACAAAACATTTGTCTTACATGAAGTAGCCCAAAGTGCTTTACGTAGAAACAGTTGTGGCACATTAAAAACAAGTCTTCACACATCCAAGTATCAAACCTAACAATTTGTAAAAACAGAGTCTCACCCTTTCTCAAATGCACACACACACACACACACACACACACACACACACAGATGTATGCACATAAAAGGTTAATAAAAACACAAACAAACTACATGCTAAACACAATACTTGACATCTGATTTGACACTTACTCTTGTAGGACCTTGCTCTCAGTTGTCTGGGGGAACCCAAAGTCCATGACTTCATCCATCAGTTCATACACCGTCACAAAGTTATCGCGTATACTCTCTTCCTCAAGCTCCTTAAAGTACTCTTTAAATACCTACAGAGAGAATACAAAAACCAAAGTAAAACAGTTAATGCGATTTGCAAGATTTCTGTTTGTGCTGCCAGTGTTTTAGTCTGCAGTTACATACTTTATTTTAAACAACAGTATCTGAGAAAATTGTGAGGGAAAAAAAAAATCAGTTCAATAAAAATAGATAACAGAGAGCCAACAAGCAAGACCAAAGTCTAAATTGTATATTTATAATAACATGAAAACAAACACCTGGAGGTACCAAATAACTGATCATTTTTTAGTAAATATCAAAGTGGTGAACATAAGAATCCCTCAGACTCACCTGTACTATTTTATAAAGGAAAGAGTACACAAGAGCAGCATTAGCATTCTTCTTCGTCATCGCCACCACTGAAAAAAGTATTAAGAAACAACTTTGTCTGTGAGTGTAAACATGTAATATATTTATCATTAAGAGAAAAGTTAAAAGATAAATGCAAAATAATAGGAAGTTACAAAAATGCAATAAATTAAAAAGCTATTAAGAACATGGCCACAGGGAAAGAAGGAGCTCAGCTGTGGAAGGGAGTACACTGGGAATAGTAGTTACTCACAGCTGCAATATGAGTGAATTAATAATGTGTTGAGAAATCTGCCTGCACAATCTTGCAATGGAAAAGGGTAAAGACAGTGTTTATAACTGACTGATAAAAGTGGTCTTAAAACAGACACAGAGAAGCTCAAAAGCTGCCTGCAACCACAACCTGAAGCACACGACTTCTTGTTCTTCTATTTTGGGCTAGAAAGTAGGATTGTCAATCCAATTTACATTCATCTTTAGGGTGGCTACAACAAACACTTCCAAAGATACGACAAAGCATATTTTTCAGAAATAAGCTCTTTTTGGATACGGTAAATGTTGCTGTGTTTGATCCACAGGAAGTGTGCTGAACCATGGCTGACCAGCGGTGTCATCTCTGCTTCTTCCTCTCTCTTCATCAGTATGGGCATGAAGTGGTCAATCTCATTCATGTCCATGTTTCCCATGTAGTTACGGCAAATAAGAACCTAGAAAGAAAAAAGCAAAAACACTGAGGCAGAGGGGGATATCATAATGGGACGATAAATCATTAAACATTTAGAGCTTTTGGCTCATGCACCAAACCTGCACTTCAGCTTCAAGATGCTCCAGGAAACATTGGCAAGGCAAAAGGGAAAAAAAATAACCTCTCCAAGCTCATCTTCCAAGGAAATGTGCAAACTGTGTTTCAAGCTCTGAATCTATTCTTTGTAGCTTTAATGGACTGATGGAAATCTCAACATAAATGATGGATGACCAGTTTCTCAACATGAAAAAAGAATTAGAGCACACTGGCAAAGTTTATGAGATTATTATGTTCAAAAGGCTAACAGCTGCACCAATGGTCCGAAAACATGAGTAAAAAGTTGGATAGGGATGTTTCTTAATCTTAATGGAATATGGTGCGAACTATGTCATCTCAACATGTGGCCATGCACAGCGTCTCTCCCCTTGTAATAAACAAAGTTAGAAACAAAATGGAAAAAAAAATGACAGAAAAAAATGAATCTATATTATTCAAATATTACATATTTAAACTGAAATATGACAACACAATAACATGCAATTATTTTATCCTTCCTATATTAGTTCATCCCCCTTTCCAGATGAATTGATGTGATTTTTCTTGATAGAAATGTTTTCTTTCTCCAACACTTTGGTTTATGAGTGTAGACCTGCTGAGTGACGAAACTTCCTTGACCAGGTTTTAAAAAGTATAAATAAATAAAAGTTTTAGTACTTTCCTCTTGATCAGGACACAGGATAGTTTTTTTTTTACTTAACCTCAGCTTGTCTTAAATGAGCTGTGGCAGAAAGTGGATGTGTTTCTAGATATTAAGAAATGTTTGTTTCACTGAAATTTTTTTATTGTAGATATTAAAATAATTCAAGTCCTTACAGTGAAAAAACTTTAAACTTGAAAGGTAATGAACTAGCCTTACTGTATTTAACAGATCAGTAAACCCCTTCCACTCTTAATTTCAGCCAGATTCAGTTTGTCAGATCTTTTTAGATTCAAATCAAACGCTCCCAGCTCCGCTAATTTCTTGTTTATTTTCAAGTGGTATGAATGAATTTCACGTATCTGCATCTCATTTTATTTTACATAGGCTCACAAGTTTTGGGGGAGAAGGCTTTGCC